>NC_041381.1:114384809-114692396 GCF_002162155.2 Triticum dicoccoides
GGGGGGGGGTGATACGTCTCCAACGTATCTACTTTTCGAAACACTTTTGCCCTTGTTTTGGACACTAGCTTGCATGATTTGAATGAAACTCACCTCGGACTGACGCTGTTTTCAGCAGAACTGCCATGATGATGTTTTATGTGTAGAAAAGAAAAGTTCTCGGAATGTCCAGAAAATCCACGGAGGGACTTTTTGGAAAATATAAAAATATTGGCGAAAGAATCAAGATCAGTGGGGCCACACCCTGCCACGAGACAGGGCGGTGCACCCCCCTATCTCATGGGCCCCCTGGACCTCCACCAACCTCAACTCCAACTCCATATATTCAAGTTCAGGGAGAAAAAATCAGAGAGAAAGTTTCATCGCATTTTATGACACGGAGCCTCCGCCAAGCCCTAATCTCTCTCGGGAGGGCAGATCTGGAGTTCGTTCGGGGCTCCGGAGAGGGGGATTCATCACCGTCATCATCATCAACTATCCTCCATCACCAATTTCATGATGCTCACCGCCATGCGTGACTAATTCCATCGTAGGTTTGCTAGACGGTGATGGGTTGGATGAGATTTACCATGTAATCAAGTTAGTTTTGTTAGGGTTTGATCCCTAGTATCCACTATGTTCTGAGATTTATATTGCTATGACTTAGCTATGCTTAATGCTTCTCACTAGGGCCCGAGTGCCATGATTTCAGATCTGAACCTATTATGTTTTCATGAATATATGTGTGTTCTTGATCCTATCTTGCAAGTCTATAGTCACCTATTATGTGTTATGATCTGACAACCCCGAAGTGACAATAATCGCGATACTTCTCGGTGATGACAGTAGTTTGAGGAGTTCATGTATTCACTATTAGCTAATGCTTTGTTCCGGTTCTCTATTAAAAGGAGGCATTAATATCCCTTAGTTTCCGCTAGGACCCCGCTGCCACGGGAGGGTAGTACAAAAGATGTCATGCAAGTTCTTTTCCATAAGCACGTATGACTATTTATGGAATACATGCCTACATTACATTGATGAACTGGATCTAGTTCTGTGTCACCCTATGTTATAGCTATTACATGAGGAATTGCATCCGGCTTACTTATCCATCACTGATCCATTGCCTACGAGTTTCTCACATATTGTGCTTCGCTTATTTACTTTTCTGTCGCTACTGTTACAATCACTACAAAAACCCAAAAACTATTATCTTTACTTTTGCCACTGTTACCTTTATTAACATACTACTTTGCTACTAAATACCTTGCTGCAGATACTAAGTTATCCAGGTGCGGTTGAATTGACAACTCAACTGCAAATACTCAAGAATATTCTTTGGCTCCCCTTGTGTCGAATCAATAAATTTGGTTTGAATACTTCACCCTCGAAAGTTGTTGCGATCCCCTACACTTGTGGGTTATCAAGACTAATTTCTGGCGCCGTTGCCGGGGAGCATAGCTCTATTCTCTGAGTCACTTGGGATTTATATCTGTTGATCACTATGAAGAACTTGAAAGACGACAGAACTATGATTTTTCCCTCAACTACGAGGGGAGGTAAGGAACTGCCATCTAGCTCTGCACTAGATTCTCCTCCTGTTTTGAGTAAACTTGCGACGCCTAAACCTGCTACTGCTACGAATTCTGATATGTCGCATGTTATTGATGATGCCACTTCTGCTATGCATGATGAAACTACTTCTGTGCGTGATACTACTTTGCCATTAGGTGAATTTCTTGATGAACAACTTGCTAGAGTTAGGGGGAATGAAATTATTGAAGATGCTATTATTGATGATAGTGATGATGATAATTCTCCCAATGATTATGAATTACCTATTGTTCCTAAGGGTTATGTTATGAATGAAGAAGCTGCTAGAGCTCTCTTTGCTTGGAATGATAGATATGATCTGAAGAAATTATTAGCTAAATGGGAGCATCAGTCTCTTAATGCTAGAATGAAACCTGACCCTTCTTTTGCTACTTCACCTATCTTTGTTACTGATAAGGATTATGAATTCTCTGTTGATCCTGAAATTATTACTTTAGTTGAATCTGTTCCTTTTTATGGCCTTTAATCTGAAACTGTTGTGGAACATCTTACCAAGTTGAATGATATAGCTACCCTGTTTACTCATGATGATAAATCTCGCTATTTTTATATCCTTAAGATATTTCCGTTCTCGTTAAAGGGTGATGCTAAGACTTGGTATAATTCTCTTGCTCCTGGTTGTGTGCGTAGTCCCCAGGATATGATTTATTACTTCTCTGCTAAATATTTCCCTGCTCATAAGAAACAAGCTGCCTTGTAGGAAATATATAATTTTGTGCAAATCAAAGAAGAGAGTCTCCCACAAGCTTGGGGGAGGCTTCTCTGGTTACTTAATGCTTTTCCTGATCATCCTCTCAAGAAAAAAGAAATACTCGATATCTTTTATAATGGACTAACCGATGCTTCCAAGGACTACTTGGATGGTTGTGCTGGTTATGTTTTTAGGGAAAGGACAGTCGACGAAGCTGAATTATTATTGAACAATATGTTGACTAATGAAAATAATTGGACTCTTCCCGAGCCAATTCCCGAGCCAATTCCTGAACCAATTAAGCCAACTCCTGAGCCTATTCCTAAACCCACTCCGAAGAAGAGAGGTGTTTTATTTCTCAGTCCTGAAGATATGCAAGAGGCAAAGAAATCAATGAAAGAAAAAGGTATTAAAGCTAAAGATGTTAAGAATTTACCTCCTATTGAAGAAATACATGATCTTAATATACCGCCTGTCGAAGAACCATATTGTCTTGATAACCCAACATAGGTAGTAAAGGTAAATTCTCTCTATAGATATGATAAAGTTGAAGTCCCCTCTACTAAATTTCATAACCCAACATAAGAAAGTTTCAATGCTTATGTTGGTAGAGAGTTAAAGAATAATGCTTTCGAGGTAGGACGCGTGAGCGATAATATGGCTAGAGTTAAAGGTGAACTTAAACTCGTTAGCAAATATGCTTCTATGGTTGCTACTCAAGCTGAGCAAGTACTCAAAGCTCAAAATGATTTGCTTGATGAATTAAATAATAAAAATGACTTTGCTGTTAGAGTGGCTACTAGAACTGGTAGAATGACTCAGGAACCTTTGTATCCTGAAGGCCACCCTAAGAGAATCGAGCAAGATTCTCAGAGAAATAATTTAGAGGCACCTAGTTCTTCTAAAAAGAAGAAAAAGAAAAACGAGAGAACTTTGCATGCTTCTAGTGAACCTACTGTAGACACACCTGAGAATCCCAATAATATTTCTATTCCTGATGCTGAAACACAATCAGGTGATGAACATGAACCTAGTGATAATGTTCAAGTTGATGATCAACCTAGCAAAAACAATGAAGTAGAGATTGAACCTGCTGTTGATCTTGATAACCCACAATCAAAGAGTCAACGTTATGACAAGAGAGATTTTGTTGCTAGGAAGCACGGTAGAGAAAGAGAACCATGGGTTCGGAAACCCATGCCCTTTCCTCATAAACCATCCAAGACAAAGGATGATGACGATTTTGAGCGCTTTGCTGAAGTGATTAGACCTATCTTCTTACATATCCGCTTAACTGATATGCTGAAAGTAAATCCTTATGCTAAGTATATGAAGGATATCATTACAAATAAAAGAAAGATACCGGAAGCTGAAATTTCTACCATGCTTGCTAATTACACCTTTAAGGGTGGAATATCAAAGAAACTTGGAGATCCGGGTGTACCAACTATACCATGCTCCATTAAAAGAAATTATGTTAGAACTGCTTTATGTGATCTTGGAGTCGGTGTTAGTGTTATGCCTCTCTCTTTATATCGTAGACTTGAATTGAATAAGTTGACACCTACTGAAATATCTTTGCAAATGGCTGATAAATCAACTGCTATACATGTCGGTATTTGCGAGGATGTGCCTGTTGTGGTTGCAAATGTTACTATCTTAACGGACTTTGTCATTCTTGATATTCCCGAGGACGATAGTATGTCGATTATCCTTCGTAGACCTTTTTTCCATACTGTAGGGGCTGTTATTGATTGCAACAAAGGCAATGTCACTCTTCATGTTAATGGTAATGAGCATAAGGTACACTCTCCGAGGAAACAATCTCAAGTTCATAGCATCAATTCTATTGGAAAAGTTCCAACTATTATTATTGGAGGTTTTGAATTTCCTCTCCCTACTGTCAAGTAAAAGTATGATATTCTAATTGTTGGGCGTTTTCATATCCCCATTGAGGTAACTTAGTGATATTCAATTTTTCTCCGATTCCGCGTTATTCGGAGTGAGTTTGTTAACAAGACTTGATCAACCTTGTTAGTGGATTCATTTTGATGATCATGAGATGGATGAAACTAGAAGGCACAACCTTCTGTACCCTCTTTTTACTTTCTGTTATTTAGAATAAATAGAGCAAAAAATGTATTATCCGTCTGTTTTTTGAATTATCCGTGCATTAAAAAATATCTCGAAAATATAGGTACTCCAAATGCCCAGCAAATTTAGTATGATTTTTTATGGAATATTTGAGGATTTTAGGCACTGAAATCACTGCAGGAGGGGCAAGCACCAGGCCACGAGAGTGGAGGGCGCGCCCACCCCACCTGGGCGCGCCCTCCTGTCTTGTGGTCCCCTGGTGGCCCCCCTCCACTTATGCGAGCACCCACACACTTCATATTCTACCCAAAAAATTCTCATCCAGCTCAAGCACGAGTTCTAGCTCATTTTGCTGCGATTTTCGATCTCCTCGCTCAAAGCTCCATTCATAAAACTGCTTTGGGAGATTGTTGCTTGGTATGTCACTCCTCCATTGGTCCAATTAGTTTTTGTTCTAGTGCTTTATTCATTGCAATTTTTTGTTGCATAGGTGACCATCTTCTTGAGCTTGCATGTTAAATTTATAAGGTCCCAAGCAATTCTAATGCATGATATAGGCTCTAGGCACTTGTAGGAGTAGTTGCTACCAATCTTGTTTAGTTTTATTCACTTTTATTTTGAAGTTACTAAAATTTCAGAAATTTTCAGAAAATGTTAAGGAAATTTTTGAGGGGCTCTTCTAGCCAGGGCTCTCAGGAAAAACAAGCCAAAGAGAAGGAAAAAGCCAAGTATAATCTTCCTCGCTTAGCGGAAGTGCGGTTGTGTGAATGGCCATGCGATGATTTCTTGAAAGAAGATGGAATTCATGAACATTTCTATTCTTTGATCGAGAATGCAGGCCTCACCGGTTTCATCAATGATCGATCGATCAGTATCTCTTACTCACCAATACTTTCGTGCAAAACTTTTATTATTATCCTAAGAAGTCACCGCCTACAGTATCATTTCACTTATATGATGAATTCAGAGAAATGTCTTTACGTAATTTTTGCGCGGTATGTAGGATGCCCTATGAGGGAGATTAGAGGAACTCCATCGTAAATATGTGGATGGCTTTGTTAACACTATAGCTGTAGAGGAGCCAAAGAAAGGTTCTGAGGCAAAAATGTCTAGCATACACTTTCTTGTTTTACGCTACTTTGCCATATTTGCTAGTAGATGCTTGATTGGTCGTGGAAATAGTGAAAACTTTAGTGTTCCTGATATTATCATTCTTCAACATGCCTTGCTTGGAGACAATAGTTTTAGTATGGGTGTCATCGTTCCTAAACGGCTAGGCCTGAATCGTACAAAAGGCCCCATATTTGGAGGTATATATGCTTCACGTCTTGCTAGACATTTTCAGATACCTATTAGGCACCATGAGAAAGAGGAGACAAAATTGCCTCCTCACATTTTAGATTACAAGAGCATGGTAGCCCACAAGTTTATCGTTGACAACAAAGAAAGATGCTCTTGTATAACCTTAGATTTAATAAGAAACACAACGAGACTATTATTTTGCCTGCGCCTCTGTTATTTGATTTGACTGCAGATAATTTTCTTATTACACCTGAAGCGGTGTACACTCATCGAGCCCAAGCTTTCACTCCAGAACCTGAACCTGTACCTGAGCGGGAACCTGAACTGGACCCTTATCATGCATCATCTTTCCAGTGGGATTCGGAGATGGCCAGCCAGTGGTATCCTGATTACACCTCCTAGTACACCGTGGAGAGTAGCGGCGGTCCTTTGTACTAGCCCAACTTAGGCCAAAAGCCTAAGCTTGGGGGAGTACGTATTTCTCGCCGACTTTACATTCATGTTCACACGCTAGTCGTCGGTGCTCATACTCTTTCATTGTATTATCCATGCTAGTTTAAATTTCTTCTTCTAGTTTTCTTCTTGTGTGTTTGATAAACCTTAAGAAAAACCAAAAAAATTTAGTTAGTTTAATTGTAACGCCCCGGATTCGATGCGCCAGGTGTCTGTCAGTTATTCGCCGTCATTGCCATGTCATTTGCTTGTGTGTTGCACTTTGCCATGTCATCATATGCATTTCATATCATGTCGTCATGTCCATAGCATTTGCATACGTGTTTGTTTCTTGCATCCGAGCATTTTCCCCGTTGACCGTTTTGCAATCCAGCACTCCTATGTTCCCAAGCGTCCCCCTTTTGTCTCTCGTTGTGAGCGGGTGTTAAACATTCTCGGAATGGCCCGAGGTTTGCCAAGCGGCCTTGCTATAGCACAGGTAGACCGCCTGTCAAGTTTCGTGCCATTTGGAGTCCGCTTGATACTCCAATGGTTAGCCGGGTAACCGTTAAAGCCTCTTTTGTTGCAGCCCAACACCCCTTCATAATAGCCCATGAACCCATCCTAACCCCCTCCATGCTCTCGATCGTTCGATCGTGTGGGCGAAAACCGCTCCCCATTTGGAGTCTCCTAGGTCCCTCTACCTATATATATGCCTTCCCCTTCCAAATTGCGGTGCAACCCTAGCCTCCATCCTCCTTGCGCCGCTGGACACGTCCAACTCGGGCCGGACATGTCCAGCCTCCACGTCGCTCGGACCAATCCCGGGGAGACACGTCACCCCGCCGCCGCTCCCGGCCAGTTGCGTCGCGCCACGTCGCCCACGCCCGCGCCCCACTTCGCCGCCTGCAGCGCGGGCCCGTGAAGCCCGACGCCGGCCCTCCCGGCCCGGACGCCCGCCGGCGCCGGGCCCGTCCTCGCCCACCGTCCCGAGGCGCCCGCTCCGTGCCGCCCCTGCGTCCCGAGCTCCAGATCAGGAGAGGAGGTCCCAATCCAAGAGCTCCGCCTCTCATGCCCCGCCGTGCTGGCGTCCCTCGTCACCCCCACTGCCGGCGAGCCCCGCCAGGACCCGACCCCGCTGACGTGCTCCGCACCGCCGGACCACCCAGCCCAGATCCACGTCGTCCATCCCGCTGCCGCCGCGCCATGAGACCTCGCCACCTGGAGTTCAGCGCTGCCCAGTTCCGGCGACCCCACCTCGGATCCGCCCGTCTCCGACCGATTCCCGGCGCTGCCCGAGCCCTCCATCGTCGTTCCCGTGCTCAGCCGGCGAGCAAGCCGCCATGGAGTCAGGCACACGAGCTTCAGGCGTGTTCTGCGTGTGGGCCGCGCCCCGCCGGCGGCCCAGCTCCAGCCCCGTTCTGCGTGTGGGCCGCGCCCCGCCGGCAGCCCAGCTCCAGCACGCCCCTACTGGCCCGTTTCCCCACCAATTTTTGGGCCAGGTCCAGTAGGTGAGCTTCAGCCCAGCAACTATTCGTCGCCCACGCGTGTTATAGCTATCCCGCGCGCATTCATTTTTTTCCAGAAAAACTGCCAAGTCCCTCAGTTTTGCATATTCTGGTGCCATGTTTGACACGCCATAACTCCATGTTTACTGCTCCTTTTCGTGCGTGTAATATGTCAAATTGTTCATTGTGAGATGCTCTTCAATTCATTTCATTGTATCATTTTCATTTGAGTCCATCTTGATGCCTGAATCATCATTGCAAGAGTGCTATGTGATGTTAATCTGCTGAAACTGTTATAACTTGATGATTTGTCATTTTTGTTGCGTTTGATGTGTGAATCTTATGAGCATCAGATCTACATGAGTTTTGAACTATGATATGCCATCTTTACAGGGGTGCTATCCATGTATTTTTGTGAGTCTTGTACTGAGTGCATCAAGCTTGTTAAGTGGGGTACTGGCTGTTGCTGTTTTGCTTGTCTGAATCTCTTATTTCGTGATACTATGTAAACCTGCTGCTACAAGTCATTCTATGCATAATCTGGAGATGTTCAATAAGGATGTTTTGTTTTACATGTCATTATCTATCAATTCGTGCCCCTGGGTGCATTTATAGCCTGCTGTAACTTGTTGTAATCTTGCTCTCAACTTGCTAAATAATGTTGCTGTCAGCCTGTTAACATTAAGTTCAATGTTGCCATGATTGTTGCTAGTGATCCATGCACCCTATGAACTTGATCTTGCCATGCTTAGCTTCATAAACATGTATTCTTACTGTTGGTTGCCTTGACATGCCATGTATTGCACTGTGGTGAGTGGTTCAAGCTCACCAACATGCCTACTTATTGTTGTTCCTGCCATGTATGAATCTGTCATATCTTTTGCCAGGTTTACATGGGTGCCATCATATTTTCTATGCCTTTTTGGCTCATGGTCAGTAAGGGACTTTTGTTATATGCAATTATTAGATTCATGCCATGCCTTTGTTTACCATAATAAGTTCCCGTAGAATTTTGTTTGATAGATCTAAACATTGCAACCTGATGTTATTTCTGCAAAGTCTGAAACTGTTATTATTTGCAATTCTGCCATGTGTGTTTGAGCATGTTCTAGTGATTTCTGGAGATAGCTCAGTGTTCATGTTTTGTCATGCTTTACCTTTACTTCATGCCCATGCCTTTTGTTTTCACATTGAGATGCTGTAGCATATTGTTTTGATGTTTGTAAGATGCCTAGTTGCTGTTTTGTACAGCTTGTCCTTTAAACTTGTATAGAGTGTATGTGTTGAACCGTTGCTCCGTTTTGAGTGTGCTCTATATGAAACTCGCTTGATTTTGCATGAAGTTTCATATTATCATGTTGCATCATTGTTTTGAGGTATTTGCTTGATGTTTGTATGCATTTTGCATCAATGCCGTGTTTAACTTGTTTTGCTCATATCTTCTAGGCCGTAGCCCCGAACTAAATGAACTTTATATGTAACTTGACTAGAATCTCGTGTAGATCATCTTGGTGCATCTTAACTTGCTGTTTAACAACTTGAACATAAGGTTTATCCAGATCTGGACTAACTTCGAAATTTACATATGAGGACTTACCGGAATTGTTATATGTTGTTCCCGGACTCATTTAAACTTGCTTTGATGTGTTTCTCTTGTTTGCATCGTCTCTTGCCATGAGTAGCTTCATGTAGCTTTGGCTTGCATCATGCTTGTTGTGCATCATGTCTTGTCTATATGTGGTGTGTTTACCATGTTGTGTGCTTCTTCTCGATAGTTCCCGTTGTCGTTGCGATCGTGAGGATTCGTTCGTCTACGCTTGGTTCATCTTCGTGGCTCCATCTTCTTCATGGACTCATTCTTCTTCCTAGCGGGATTTCAGGCAAGATGACCGTCACCTTGGATCTCACTACTATCATTGCTATGCTAGTTGCATCGTTCTATCGCTTTGCTGCGCTTCCAATAACTTGTTCTTCAAGCCTCCCAAATTTCCATGAACCTCTAACCTTTGACACCCATCCTAGCAAACCGTTGTCTGGCTATGTTACCGCTTTTGCTCAGCCCCTCTTATAGCGTTGCTAGTTGCAGGTGAAGTTGAAGATTGTTCCATGGTGGACAGGATTTTGTTGGGATATCACAATATCTCTTATTTAATTATTGCATCTATATACTTGGTAAAGGGTGGAAGTCTCGGCCTTATGCCTGGTGTTTTGTTCCACTCTTGCCGCCCTAGTTTCTGTCATACCAGTGTTATGTTCCCGGATTTTTGCGTTCCTTACGCGGTCGGGTGATTTATGGGACCCCCTTGACAGTTCGCTTTGAATAAAACTCCTCCAGCAAGGCCCACCCTTGGTTATACCATTTGCCTCACCACCTCCTACTTTTCCCTTGGGAGTAATTAAACCAAGGGTCATCTTTATTTTAGCCCCCCTGGGCCAATGCTTGTCTAAGTGTTGGTCCAAATCGAGCGATGTCTGGCGCCCCCTGGGTAACCAGGGTCTATGCCAACCCGACGTCTGGCTCATCCGGTGTGCCCTAAGAACGAGATATGTGCAGCTCCTATCGGGATTTGTCGGCACATCCGGGTGGCTTTGCTGGTCTTGTTTTACGATTGTCGAAATGTCTTGTAAACCGGGATTCCCAGACTAATCGGGTCTTCCTGGGAGAAGGTATATCCTTCGTTGATCATGAGAGCTTATCATGGGCTAAGTTGGGACACCCCTGCAGGGTATAAACTCTCGAAAGCTGTGCCCGCGGTTATGTGGCAGATGGGAATTTGTTAATGTCCGGTTGTAGACAACTTGACACTAGAACCGAATAAAACGCATCAACAACGTGTGTAGCCGTGATGGTCTCTTTTCGGCGGAGTCCAGGGGGTGAACACGGTTTCTGTGTTATGATTGACGTAAGTAGGAGTTCAGGATCACCTCTTGATCATTACTAGTCGACGATCGTTCCATTTGCTCTCTTCTCGCTCTTATTTGCGTATGTTAGCCACCATATATGCTTAGTCGCTGCTGCAACCTCACCACTTTACCCCTTCCTTACCCATTAAGCTTTGCTAGTCTTGATACCCATGGTAATGGGATTGCTGAGTCCTTGTGGCTCACAGATTAATACAACAACAGTTGCAGGTACAGGTTTATGCGATGATCATGACGCGAGAGCGATGTTTTCTTGTATCGGAGTTCTCCTTCTGCTTCTTCTTCGATCAGGGGATAGGTTCCAGGTCGGCATCCTAGGCTAGCAGGGTGGATGTCGTTTGAGTTTCTATTTGTGTTTCCTCCGTAGTCGGATGGTGCTCTTATGTAAGAATGATGTTGTATTCGTGTGGCATTGTATGCCTTTTGTATGTATCCCCATCTATTATGTAATGTTGATGTAATGATATCCACCTTGCAAAAGCGTCTTCAAGACACGCTTCTATCCTTGGTGGGACCTTCGAGTTCCTTTAGGATAGGGTCGCATCTTGGGCGTGACATTAATTTCCATGCTTGTAGTAGAATTAAAATGAAAACCCGAAAAGATTTCTAGTTCTTCTTCTTACTTGTTGGGAGCTTTCCCATGTAAATAGTTTTATTTTCTTTTTCTTTTCTTTGGGGGTCGAGAAGACCATATTGAAAATGTTTAGTGGCTCTCATATGCATGATTGTTTATTTAATTCGGAGCCCATATCATCTTTACTTCTCTTTTGAGTTGAATGCTTGCAGATTCCAGCTTAGTCCAATGCACGTGCACTATTATTATTATACACATCGTTCGGTCGTGCAAGTGAAAGGCAATAATGATGATATAAGATGGACTTCTTGGGATGAGAAAAGCTGGTATGAACTCGACCTCTCTAGTTTTTGTAAATATGATGAGTTCATCATTTCTGAGTCAGCCTATTATGAGGTAAACATATTTGCGATGACATTTAGAGATTATAGTTGCTTGTGCCATGCTTGATAAGCTATGAGATATAATGGTTGAGTGACTTGACATGGCACATGTTCACGCATGTAGTTGAAACAAATCAACATAGCCTTCATGATATTTATGTTCATGGTAGATTATATCCTACTCATGCTTGCACTCGGTGTAAATTAATTTTAATGCATGTTTATGACTGTTGTCGCTCTCTCGGTTGGTCGCCCTAGTCTTTTGCTAGTCTTGACCTGTACTAAGCGGGAATACTGCTTGTGCATCCCAACTCCATAAACGCCAAAGTTATTCCATATGAGTCCACCATACCTTCCTATATGCGGTATTTACATGCCGTTCCAAGTAAATTTGTATCTGCCAAACTCCAAACCTTCAAATGAAATTCTGTTTTGTATGGTTGAGCAACTCATGTTACAACTAGGGTTGCTTATATCTTCCATGCTAGGTGGGTTATTCTCAAGAGGAGTGGACTCCGCTCCCCATTCACGAGAAAGGGCCGGTAACCGGGATGCCCAGTCCCATGATCCAAAAAAGATCAAAGCAAATCTAAATAATTAGACAAAACTCCCCCAGGGCTGTTGTTAGTTGGAGGCACTCGTTGTTTCAAGCAAGCCATGGATTCATGCTTGTTGGTGGTTGGGGGTGTATAAACCTTTACCATTTTGTTTGGGAACTGCCTATAATGCATGTAGTATGGAAGATACAATCATCTCATAGTTGTTGCGTTGACAACAAAAGTATGCCGCTCAAAATGTTATTCAATCTCTATTTTAAAATCGAGCTCTGGCACCTCTATAAATCCCTGCTTCCCTCTGCGAAGGGCCTATCTATTTACTTTTATGTTGAGTCATCATCTTCTTATTAAAAAAGCACCAGCTGGAGAGCACACTGTCATTTGCATTCATTACTATTGGTTTATATTGGGTATGAATTGACTGGATCTCTTTTACCATGAATTGCAATGTTTAGTCAGTCCTTGATCTTTAAAGGTGCTCTACATTTATGTTTTGCGGTCTCAAAATGGGCTAGCGAGATACCATTTTGTTATATCATGTTATGATTGTTTTGAGAAAGTGTTGTCATCCGAGTTTTATTATTATGGCTCGCTAGCTGATTATGCTATTGATATGAGTAATTGTGAGACCTAAGTGTTATTGTGAGTATGGTTAGTTCATAATATTTGCTGAAACTTTAATGCTGGCTTTTGATGTTTACAACAACAAGAGCTAACAGAGTTTGTAAAACTTTTTCTTTATCACTTTCAGTTTATCAACTAAATTGCTTGAGGACAAGCAAAGGTTTAAGCTTGGGGGAGTTGATACGTCTCCAACGTATGTACTTTTCCAAACACTTTTGCCCTTGTTTTGGACTCTAACTTGCATGATTTGAACGAAACTAACCCGGACTGACGTTGTTTTCAGCAAAACTGCCATGATGTTGTTTTACGTGTAGAAAAAAAGTTCTCGGAATGTCCTGAAATCCATGGAGGGACTTTTTGGAAAATATAAAAAATATTGGCGAAAGAATCAAGACCAGGGGCCCACACCCTGTCCACGAGACAGGGGGCGCTCCCCAACCCCCTGGGCGCACCCCCTATCTCGTGGGCCCCCTGGACCTCCACCGACCTCAACTCCAACTCCATATATTCACGTTCGGCTAGAAAAAAGTCAGAGAGAAAGTTTCTTCGCGTTTTACGACACGGAGCCGCCGCCAAGCCCTAATATCTCTCGGGAGGGCTGATCTGCAGTCCGTTCGGGGCTCCGGAGAGGGGGATTCGTCGCCATCGTCATCATCAACCATCCTCCATCACCAATTTCATGATGCTCACCACCGTGCATGAGTAATTCCATCGTAGGCTTGCTGGACGGTCATGGGTTGGATGAGATTTACCATGTAATCAAGTTAGTTTTGTTAGGGTTTGATCCCTAGTATCCACTATGTTCTGATATTGACGTTGCTATGACTTTGTATGCTTAATGCTTGTCACTAGGGCCCGAGTGCCATGATTTTAGATCCGACCCTATTATGTTTTCATGAATATATGTGTGTTCTTGATCCTATCTTGCAAATCTATAGTCACCTATTATGTGTTATGATCCAACAACCCCGAAGTGACAATAATCGGGATACTTCTCGGTGATGACTGTAGTTTAAGAAGTTCATGTATTCACTATGTGCTAATGCTTTGCTCCGGTTCTCTATTAAAAGGTGGCCTTAATATCCCTTAGTTTCCGCTAGGACCCCGCTGCCACGGGAGGGTAGTACAAAAGATGTCATGCAAGTTCTTTTCCATAAGCACGTATGACTATTTACAGAATACATGCCTACATTACATTGATGAACTGGGGCTAGGTCTGTGTCACCCTATGTTATAGCTATTACATGAGGAATCGCATCCGGCATAATTATCCATCACTGATCCATTGCCTACGAGCTTTTCACACATTGTGCTTCGCTTATTTACTTTTCTGTCGCTACTGTTACAATCACTACAAAAACCCAAAAACTATTATATTTACTTTTGCCACCGTTACCTTTATTATCATACTACTTTTCTACTAAATACCTTGCTGCATATACTAAGTTATCTAGGTGTGGTTGAATTGACAACTCAACTGCTAATACTCAAGAATATTCTTTGGTTCCCCTTGTGTCGAATAAATAAATTTGGGTTCAATACTTTACCCTCGAAAGCTGTTGCGATCCCCTACACTTGTGGGTTATCAGGGGGGTTGGATGAACGGTGAGCGGTGGCATTGCCTCTAGATGAACAGGACCCCGTGGTGTGGAGGGCTGGATAACAGTAGATGGTGGAGGGTGCCCGTGGAGGGGTGGTTGAACAGGACCCCATGGTGTGGAGTGTTGGATGAACAGTAGACGGTGGAGGGGTGGTTGAACAGTAGCCGGTGGAGTAGCGCACGGTGGAAGCTGGATGAAAAGGATCCCGTGGAGGCTGGAGGAGGTCGATGGTAGCCCGTGGAGGCTGGAGGAGGTCGACAGTGGAGATGAACATTATCCTGTGGAGGCCCGTTTTGCGGTATGCCACACCCCTCCCGATGAACAGGACCCCCGTTTCGACCGTAGCGCTCCAACACAAGTTCGTTTCGTCCGTTTTGCGGTACGCCACACCCCTCCCGATCAATAGGACCCCCGTTTCGACCGTAGGAGGTCCGTTTCCTCCGTTTTGCAGTACACCACACCCCTCCCGATCAACAGGACCCCCGTTTCGACCATAGGAGGTCTGTTTCCACCGTTTTGCGGTACGCCACACCCCTCCCGATCAACAGGACCCAGTTCTGAACGTAGGAGGTCTGTTTCCTCCGTTCTGCGGTATGCTAGGCCTCGTTTCCATTCCCTGTTCCGTCCAAGCCCTCCCGGTGAACATGACCACGCATTCCATTTCGACCCAGCCGGTTGGCTCCCACGCATTCCGTTGCCTCCCGATGAACACGACGCATTCCGTTGCCTCCCCATGAACACGACCCATTCCGTTGCCTCCCCATGAACATGACGACGACACTGTTTCTCCGTTTCGACCCGGCCATGTACACGAGCCCTCGCCGTACATATGCGCGAGTAGGCGTTCGAGACCCCGCCCGTATGTACACATAGGTGGCCGTATTTTCTTTCTTGCACCCTGGTCGCCGTATGTACGTGCACATGCTACGTGCGTGCCTCTACTACAAAGCGTACGCGCCTCTACATCGACCAGTATATATGTACGTACACGTTCACGACCAGAATGACAACGCTATGTACGCTTCGACCAGGTGGGTCCCGACTGTCAAGCACTTCCTTGCCTGCGAAGATGTAGCTGGTTGGTCCCAGCAGTCAGGGGGGCAAATCCTTTTTTTTTGCCCGGACGCACTTCCTTGCGTGCGAAGGTGTAGCTGCTGGGTCCCAGTAGTCAGGGGCGAATCATTTTTTTTACCCGGATGCACTTCCTTGCATGCGAAGGTGTCGCTGGTGGGTCCCAGCAGTCGGGGGGCAAATCGTTTTTTTTCGCACGCACTTCCTTGCGTGTGAAGATGTAGCTGGTGGGTCCCAGCAGTCAGGAGGGCGAATCGTATTTTTTTCGGACGCACTTCCCTGCATGCGAAGATGTAGCTCGTGGGTCCCAGTAGTCAAGGGGAGAATCATTTATTTCGTCAAATACGATCGCCCGTCCGGTGGGTCCCCGTTGTCAGGTGGAGGAATAATTATTTTGCGCGTAATAAGGAGGCACTTCCTTGCGGCTGCCTTGGACCCAGCTGTCAGCCTCTCCACGTACAATCCATGTCCGATGGAAGTCGTTCCTTGACCACTTTGATCATGCTGCGCCGAGGGCACCACGGCGGTGGACGACGGCGAGGCCTAGGAAGGGGACGACACGGGGCCGGGGAAGACGCGGCAGTGGATGCACACGCGGATAGGAGTACGAGGGTTCACTGGTTCGGCTGCGCTGCCGTCGCCGCAGAATAACAGGGGGTGTGGGTGAGTGGAGGGATGGCCTAGCCAACGGTGGGAGTAGTAGGGGACGATGAGGCCTCCGCGGCAGCACAGCCGGCCACGGGAGGCAGGAGCTGGCGGCACGACTGTCGCTGCTTTGGGCGGTTGGAGTAAGAAGACCAAAGGTTGAAGAAGCACGACTGCCGTTGGATGGATATCGTACGGTCACTTCAGCTAGAATTGTTTATATTGACTAAGTTGACAAAGCCCTTGGTACGTCAACTTAGTAGGCCCACAGGTCAGCTTCCGGAATGGTGCGCCCCAGATGTCAGGCGGAGGAATCATTTTTTGGGCGGGTAAAGCTAGAATATCCGGGATTGAAGAAGAAGCACGACATCTGTTGGATGGATATCCAATGGCCACTGCTGCTAGAACCGTGTGTTGACTATGAGTTGACAAAGCCTTGCATACGCGTCAACTCTGTGTTTTTAAGGGACGCGTCAACTTAGTAAGGCCAGAAGTGTGTGGAAGAGAACTTATAGCCCATTTGAGATTTGTAAGAATGTGTAGCCCATTTTGAATTCTAATGGAATTTACTACAACCCATTTACAGTTTGTTAAAAGTAGAGCCCATTTCAACCAACCGTTCAAAACAGAATTCAATAAAATTTCCCACATTTTGATGGGATCCGAATATTTTTATGCCAAAATTTCTAGTCAGATTAAATACAATTTCAATATAAATTTATATTATGTAAAATTTTCAATATCCAAAAATAATATTTTATAAAGTAATCACGTGTTTGGTGCATTTTTTTAGTTACTACCCAATTTTTATAATTCCATCCCATTTATTATTTCTTAAAGCCCATTTTCTTGTTAAGCCTAACGCATCCCTCCTAGGAAAGATTTGCAGCCCAGCGAGGCGGAGAATAACAACTTGACCTTTCCTGGGTATTCCTAAAAAAAGTATAGTTGGGCTAGCCATTTTCAGCTTGAAAAAAAATAATATCTGGGCTGGATATCTGGTCTGGGCTAGACGGGCCACAGCCCGCCCAGTTAATACCTGCAGCGATGTTTTTGTTGTTGTTTAGTGGAGAAAAATTAATATCTAGGCTAAACATGAAAAAACTCTGCAGTGCTCACACCTCAAAAACACAAATACTGCTCGAGCTGCTTGGTCCCAGCTGTCGACCGCTTCTTGTGCAATTCTCTTGTTTATTGACTACTCCCTCCTTTCCTGTTTATAATGCTCAATTCAAAAATCTCACCAATCAAGGTAGATTGCGAGTGGTGGAATACTTTTTGTAGTTTTGCAAAAGCACCTAATTAATGCTCTTGTTATCCTCAAAAAATTATGTTTATCAATGCATTAATTGTAATGCATGCATGCATAAAGTACATGCATTCATCAATTTTCTCTTAATACTTGCATGCAATGATTTAATGCACCATGGAATCTGAACATGTGATGGAAAACAACCAAATTGAGCCTTATAAAATGGAAAAAATAAAATTTTGAGATAAGCCCTATAAACTGGAAAGGAGGGAGTACATAGGTTGACAATGTTGTGGGACCGTGATGTCAGGAAACTAGGAGGAAGCAAAATAAATTATAGTTATATATATATATATATACACACTAAGGAGGCACTTGCGTACGTGAGGCTATGGACCTGGTGGGTCCCCATTGTCATCCTCTCCAAGTAAAGTCATCTCCTCGCCCGCGCGCGCTTTCCGCCCGAAACAGTCAGCGCCGCCCGCCCCGCTTCCCGGTGCAGGCGATTGCTCCGCCTTCAAATGATGCAAGTGTCGTCCGTCCGTTCATCTGCCGCACACATTAATGATACGCGGTTGCCGAGGCGGCTACTCCGGCGCCACACGTTTGTCCCTCCGCCCGCCCACCATTGCTATATAAACTGCTGCGCCGGCCATAGCCGCAGTCATCCGCATCCGTTCCCTTTCTCCTGTCCACACCACTACTGCCCACCATGGCTTCCTCGCGCTCCAGTGCTCTTCGGGACAGGCGCACGATGTACCACAAGGAGATGGCAGCCATTGCTACCGACCGGCTGGCCGGCAGGCAGCCGGAGGACGACGACGTCCCAATGGAGAAAATGGTAGTCGACGATCCGGCGCCAACCCCCTCCTCCACGCCATACTCGCCGGTGCATTGCACCATGACCATCGGCGAGGCCCTTGCCCATTATATGTACAGGGTGAGGCAGATGCGTGAGGAGTAGTTTCGGGAGGCGCATGCCGACACCGCCTACAACCACCATCTCCTCCAGGAGCACCTTTAGGCGGAAGAGCAGATCGCTGTGGATCGGGCGGAGCAGGAGGCGCTACTCGACTCGTACCGCTCCGCCCGCAATGGCCGCCTCGAGCGCTGATGGTACCGCATGCGGGAGGCGGAGGTTGCGGCCGCCTACAAAGAGGCTAGCAAAGAGGGCGATGAAGCAGGCGAGGCGTTCTTTGGCGAGACCGAGGACGAGGCAGAAGACAATGCCGGCTCTGATGAGTCCCCTCTCTGCTGGAGCTGACGAGGCCCTGCTCCACCGAGGCCCCGCGGCACTAACAAAGAGGCAGAGGATACCGCCGGCTCCACCGAGGACCCACGACGCCAACAACGAGGAAGAGGACACCGCCGGCTCCTCGAGACCCCGCCCCGCCAACAACGAGGCAGTGGACATCGCCGGCTCAGCCGAGGCCCCACCCTGCCGGCAACGTGGGGGAGGATTTCCACCGCTCTGCTGAGGCGCCACCCGCCGGCAACGAGACAGAGGACATCGCCAGCTCCACCGAGGCCCCGCCCTGCTGCCAACGAGGCCGCACCACACAGAAAACGAGGAAGAGTAGAACACGGTTGGTCGCCCCCGCTCGGGTCCAAGTAAGGCCATCACTGCTACCCTCCGGTTGAAGCCAAGCTAGGCGGGTTGACCATTGACGGACGGTTAGCTTCTTGGCGGCGACGTGGAGTCGGAGAGCTGCGCTGGAGAAGAACGCTGCTTCTACATAACTGCTCGTGCATTTGGCTGACTGACACGTGGGCCCAACAGGCCACATGTCAGTTACGCAACTGCACCTGCAGTTAAGTCACTAAAGCTTCTGTTTGGCTCAACGGCACACAGGTGGGTAGCTTCAGTTAATTAATTATACCTCCATCGCACCCCTTTTTAGTTGAAGAATGTATGAATTGTAGTGAAATCCGGCATGTTTATATGAAATCCGACCATGTATGAATGAATTTATATCGATTATTTCAAATTCCTGTATCACTGGCATTGGATGAACATGCAAAACAATACGTACTAGCATTATTCCCAGGGTGATCACCTCGTTTGCAGCAGTTTCCCATGTACTCCCTCCGGTCCTTTCTAGTCTGCATACAAGTGTTGTCTGCAGTCAAAGTATGTCTACTTTGACTAATCTTATACAAAATAGTATGCATTTTCACAATGTGCGAAGTAAAAAGGAACAAAAGGAGTACAAAGAGTTTGAGCAGCTTTTTAGCATTTCTGTACATTGTAATCAAACACAGGCCTGGCAATTCATATAGAACATTCAAAACAATAGATGATTATGCATCTCAGCGACTCACATGTCAGAGGCAATATTTACATCACAACCAGAGAATAAAGAAAAAATTGATCGACGCTGATGACAGCAAAGGGCGTCCCATTCGAAAATATCAAACGCATGTCTTGCTAAAATCAATGAGCAAAATTTGACAAGGTTGTCCCATTCCAAAATATCAAATGCCTACGATTGTGGAATGGATAGGGTTTGCCATCAGTTCAGACATTGACATGGCACCTTGTGCTAAATAAACCAACTGTTCTTTTTGTGCAATTCCACCAAAATCAACCAAATTCACGCGTAGCTTGTATGATTTCGCCCATATATGTTGCAACGCCTTGAACTTATCAGCACCTCCTTTCTTGTGGTGGAAATGAATGATTCGATGTATTCATGAACATTTTGTGCAGTTCCCATTGAAATCAAGCTGAGCACCCCTGTTTGCACAAATACAAAAAAGTGATTAGTATGAAGCAAACTGTACTTTGAATTGACAGTTTCAACAGGCACATACATGGTCCATGTAGAGCACACTATTAGAAAAATGGAACTCACCAGAAAGAATCCTAGAAAAACATTGTACTTGCGCATCACAGCAAAAAATGGAGATTAGTCAGTCCTTCTGAGCTGAAGTTAGTTTGGTCTTGTGGGGAGTAATGTAACCAATCTTCAACTGCTCCTTCTGATGAGAATATAGACAGGGCTTCCTCATCCTGGCATAATCGGAACTAGTCACTTCACGTACTCCGTATTCTTCTTCAGAGGAAGATGATCCTGTTGTGCAAAGACAAGAGGACTAGTAAATGCTAGGATCCCTGTTTGCTCGAAAAAAGGAAAGGAAATATTTAAAACAACACAGATGAAGCACTTCTCAAGGACAATACCACTTTTTCATCACAGTATCTAAACAGTAGCACAACACCAATAGAGATGACAAAGCTCAATCATATGGATGAAATCAGTGGGCGAGTACCAACCTTTGTCAGGAGGCTTATTGTGTAGAGCATACTGATGAAGCACTTCTCCGGAACCATCTGTTGCTATCTATGGTGGTGGCCATGCTTACTATATACTCCTCGATTAGTTTAATGTTTCCAACATCTTCTTGTGCAGTTCCACTAAAATATATGGTATCTTCAATGAAGATCCCTGTTTGCACAAGTAGAGATAATTACGTATTACATTAAGAGTGGCATCAAATCAGTGGCAAAACAATTGCTCGTTCCAGCAATAGCAATAAATTAAGATGCAAAACTATATCATTACTTGTGTCATCACAGTTCCAGTGCTTCATTACAGCACCGGGAGTTGATTTTTGTTTTTCTTCTACTTGTTCTTCCCCTTCATCACTTGGTTCAATAACAGACAAGCTTCGCCTTCAATGTAAGATTTGGCATGTCAATTAGGGAGCACAAGTATAGTACTAAACTTAATTTTCTGATGAAAGTGGCAAAATACAGGCCAGCAGTTGTGAAATATCCTTATCTTACCTGAATGGGATATTACGGTGCACATACAGATTGGAAGTCTTGTCTCCATTTGTGCAGTTCACTAAAATCAAGCAACATTATCGTACATGTAGCACAACATATGAAAGCACACTGCAGAATCATGTGAAAGAAGGCTAGTACTTACCTCTCATGCTGCGGAATTCAAACAACTCACAAGAAGAAGATTTGAACCAAATTCGACTTAACATATAGGAAGTAAGATCTCCTCTTGTGCAGTTCCACTAAGATCAATCAATCAAGCAACATTGTCGGTGTGACATTTTGGTTGAACTGCACAAAACACTCTTAAAACAAAAGTGTTTTGTGTAGTGCAACAAAAGGTCACAATGGCAACGAGGTGAAGTAGATAACCCTGTTTACACGGAGGTGCAAAGGAAACAATTAGTGGTCAATAACGGTGGATGACATAGAAGCCAACAAGAAGAAGCATCTACCTTATCTAAATGAGAAAGAAAGCAAGACAGTAGCATTTCTCAAATGGTGGCATTGATTAATAATATTAACAATAAAATTCGTTAAACATGTAATTTGCTCTTAACTATGGCATTGCATCAATTTTCCAGTGGCATTATTAGAGGGTGTTTATTTACAGGGACATTTTGGTGTACGAAATAAAAAAACTCCGTGTCAGTCCCATCTAAACCAAATATGAGGGACTTTTAGGGACTAAAAGTGGGCATTTAGGACTAAAGGAAGAAGACCCTGAGGGAGTCTTTTTGGGACTTTTTCCAATAGTTGCCCCTACCATGCATCACACCTTCTGTCTATTAGTTCATTACTAGGGGTAACATGGTCTTTTAGCATGTCATTTAATAACCTCTAGTCCATGTTTAGTCCCTGGAACCAAGCAGGTAGGGACTAGCGAGTTTTTAACCAAACAGGGCCTTAGATTAACAACAGCAAATGAGTTGCACGGGACAGTGGACGCACTAGCACCGTGTGCATCTACCGATGTACTGTGGTCATGCACAGTCTGTTGCAACAAAGAACAAACAACCAAGGAGCATATTTGTGTTGGTCCCAGTTTTGTTATCTTTAGACATCTTTCCCTATGTGAGCGCAGCAAATCTAGTCCTTCTCAAACTCTACAGCCTTGTCCCTTCCTTTCCTTTTTGAAGTAGTACTTTCACCCCTTCCTTTCCTCTTTGAACCACGTCCTAGATTTATGTGATACAACTTTCCCCACTACTTTCCCCCATTCCTTCCCTCTTTGAACCACGTCCTAGATTCATGCTATACAACTTTCCCCCTTCATTTCATCTTTGCACCACGTCCTAGATTCATGCTATATACAACTTTTCCCACTACTTTCCTCCACTCCTTTCCTCTTTGAACCATGTCCTAGATTCATGGTATACATGCAGCTAGAGCAATGCATGTGGAGTAAGTAAATTATACCTTATGGTTCTTGGGGCATGGTTCTGTAGGCAATGGGACGGCGGCGAAGAAGAAGGGGTCGGAGGCCCTCCTGCATCGCCGGTGGGTGGAAAGTGAACAGCTGCGCCAGTAGTGGATTCCCTCCCTCGCCAACGGCGACAGCGTTAAGCCTCCTTCCCTTCCAGGCGGACAGATCCTGCCGGCTCTTTGAGAAGCAGTGAGGGGAGAGAGAGGCCAACAAAGTCTTGTTTAGATCTGGAGAGGGCGAGAGAGTGTGAAGTGAGAAACAACAAGCGCTGAGGCTCCAGCGGGAAAGGGCGAGAGAGTGTCAAGAGAGCAACTACAAGCGCTGAGGCTCCAGCATGTATATATATACTGGGGAGAGAGTGTGAAGCATGCAAACCCTAGAAAACGTTTTGACCAGTCAAAGAATCCTCCTCGCACAAATTATGCTCAAGTATAGTTATCGAACCCGAGACCTCGAGTTTGATGAGCGAACAGGCTAACCAGCTACACAACCCTCCCGCTATGTTCAACGAGAGGAAAATAACCTTTTATACATTCCTGCACTCGTGTGACAAGCATGTCGTGTTTTCTTTGTGTGTCGAGTCATTGGGATTTCAATCATAATCGTGTCATGTGGCTTTGGTGGTAAGACTATCCACAGTGGTGCAGAAATAATGCAACCTTAGTCACCTTACCTCTCTCCACGTAGTACGTTGGGTCCCACCAGTCAAAGGGTGAAACAAACAAATTAATAAGAAAAATTAAAAGCGCCAGTGGTGTATCTTACCTCACACATCTCGCTACTGCTCGGGAACACTGTCCAATTGATCCCTCTGTTCGCTCACGTACTATTTTAAGTGAATCCTTATTATAACATGCACACAAATTTTGGGCACTTGTATTCGACTTAAGTCAGTGTGCCACCGTATCTCGTATACTTACTACTCCCTCCGTCTATGTGTAATAAGTCACGTTAGAAGGTGCAACGGGAACAAGGTGCGTGTGTGTGTTTAACAACATGTGTGTCTTAGAGAGTGCGACAGATGGACCTACTCCTACAGGGAGATGGTGTGTAGTGTACGATTATAGCCGCGAGAGTCGATGCATCCTCTCGTTTTCGGGCGTGTCCGATAGGGACATGCGACAGCTGCCATGCCCGCTCCTGACCAGCCTGGCCCACCCAAAGCCCCTCCATCGCCCGCGCGCACTTCCCGCCTGAAACGGTCAGCGCCGCTCCAAAGAATCGGTGCCGCATTCATGCCCGGGCAGAGCAAACGCGAACTCTCACTGGCGCAAGAGTGATGGTTTCTTCGTCCGTCCAACTTACTATTGGGTCTATGTGATTTGATGGCTCATTGGTCTTTATTACTGAGGTGGTAGGACTGCTGGATGTCCCACGCTTTCGGCGAAAGGAGGTACTACTACTACTAGATTACAATTTTCTCCATTCTTACAGTGGAGGAGTGCAAGAGCAGTGAAAACATGCAGGCTCAGTGATTACATGGCACACCTCACACTATCACCGTGCGACACCTAAATCTTTACATAGTACTCCCTCCATTCCTAAATATTACTAGATGAGTCCCCGCACGTTGTCGCGGAACAGCGGTATATCTCTCTGCACAAAATTATCGATTTCATAGAACTAAAAAAAACTCTATAACCGCATGACAAATGTGGTAGCCAAAATAAATAAACTCCCATCATCATTTAGATCATCCCACGTAAGGAAAAAAGATCAGCCAACTCCTACTGCATAATGCGATTATATTTTTCATGTGATTTAAAACCCACTCACATGCATGTGCCACGGTATTTCTGCATGCTTGCATGTGGCTTAGTGCAGAGCCTCTCAATGTCTAGATCAGATGGCTATTATGGACTGATTTACATCATCTAACGGCTACATCAATTTTGATGACGTGGCTCAAGGAGAGGATAGAGAATTCTTAGTAGTGGGGGCTAGCTATTACTAGTAGATACGTCTTTGTAGTGATTCCACTAGGTGAACTACATACGGAACAAAATGAATGAATCTACACTTAAAATGCATCTATATACATCCGCATGTGCTTCATGGTGAAATCTTTACAAAGACTTATATTTAGGAATGGAGGAAGTACTAGTATAGTATGTACTGTAATTTATCAGCGAGATAAATTTGAACAATGCTATGAAGCTTCCAGCTTCTGTTACATGTATCTTGCGTCTAAGGTTGCCCATTGCAACATTTCAGCAAATACAAAGGACTAACATGCATGCTATTGCAGCTCAATGATTGACAAATCATAGCAAATATGTACTCCCTCCGTTCCAAAATAAGTGTCTCAACTTTGTGCAAACTTTAGTACAAAGTTGTACTACTACTAAAGTTGACACTTATTTTGGAACAAAGGCAGCTAAAGAAAAAACGGATCCATGCAGTCCCTAGCCCTTGATCCGTGAACCCTGACCAGGCTTCAATTTGCTGGCAACGTTCGAGCTTCCTAATAAATGAAGTTTGCAACCTTTTGACCATCGGATCATTTTGTGTAGTTTCACCAAAATCGAGATGAGCATCCCTGTGCCAAAGAAATTGAAGAAGCATGATTAGAATAAGATTAATGGGACTAGTTGATGAGACATAAACTCATCACAAATACAGTACATCGAAGCCGGTAGAGGTATCAGGTATGTGCGGGGCAAAGAAGTAGGGAAATATCCATAGGGAGTGATGTCGGCAGCTGGAGCAGTGGTGCCTGAGGGACGTAGCTCAACCTTGAGGAGGAGGGCGAGAGGCGGCAACTGCCCACGTCGCGACAGTGAGCAAGGGATGAAGGCAACCTCATCAGCTTTGTGAGAGAGAACGGCGGGGACCCCAGATCGGGACATCACTACTAGAAATCCCCATATTTCCGACGGTGAAATATAATAGCCGATGGACCGTCGGGTATTACAGTAATAGCCGACGGTAGTTATAATGGCCGACGGTTATTGTCGACTCACGAGTATTACCACTAATAACTGACGGTATACTAGAATGCCTGACGGTGAAAATTCACCCCTCGGATATCCAACTTAATGCCCGACGGTTCATCGTAAAGCCCGACGATTTTTCCTACACCCACGGGGATTACATGTAATGCCCGACGGGTTTCCCTACACCCACGGGGATTACACGTAATGCCCGACGGGTTTCCTTACACCCACGGGGATTACACGTAATACCCGACGGGTTTCCCTACACCCACGGGGATTACATGTAATGCCCGACGGTTAATTGTAATGCCCGACGGTTTTTGGTACACCCTCGGGGATTACCTGTAATGCCCGACGGTTTTTGCCACACTCACGGGGATTACATGTAATGCCCGAGGGTGAAATTTAATAGACGAAGGTGAAAACAAAACTCTCACCTATGAGAGGACATGGACGGCGGTAGATACGTGCCTCTTGGTTATTTGAGAAAATACCCGATGGTGTATATTGATAACCGGCATTTGACTTCCCCTCTTGACGATATGTTTCAATGGATAGAATGACCGATGTTATATTCCAGATAATTCAGTATAATAAGATTCCAAGAACTAACATCTAGCATTGCTATTTGTAAGCGAGTGCATTATGTTCCTTTTCACAATTAATATATAGGACGATGCTTAAAAAAATTGGTACATGATAATACAAATATGATGTTTAAAAAAAATTGCACTTACTAATTAAAGTCCTAGTTTGATAATTTCTTGGTTATGTACTTCTGTAACTTTTGCCTTGTACGTGTCTTTAGTTTTTTCTAATAAATGCAACTTTGTCTAGAAGGACCCCGACCTTCATGTATATTATTAATTAAATGCAAATGTGTCATGAAGTATTAATTACATCTTGAATTATAACGAGGATGAGTGTTGTATTTTAAAATTAAGAAAGTGGAATGCTATGCATATGATACTATACGTACACATGATCCTTTTTGTCCGAAGCAGTGCGACCATTCTTTTTCCTGCCAACCAAGAAAGTAAAAGGGAGGTATCACCCTTTCTACAAAGTGTCTGCCACATGGAGCCACAGAGGCCTTACCGTTTCAAAGTGCTGCCGTCCCCTACATCGGTGAGGCTATGTTCGTACAATATGAACCAGTTCATATTTTTAATCACCATTTTAGGTCCTTAGTAAACACGTATGGTTGGTCATGAAGTACTAGTACTATCGTGACATACAAGCCCGAGTTCCATATTTCAAAACTAAAAAAAAGAGTCATTATATATATATGCATATGATTCTCTACGTACAATCCTTATCAGACACCACAAACACAACAAATCAACCATTAAGCGGTGGTCATTCTTTCTTCCTCAGAAAAAAAGGGCTATCTCGCCAGCGTCTCTCCCAAGGAGAGTTCCTTCGATCGCCGCCGTCCTTCGGCGGCTCCCCTCCG
Organism: Triticum dicoccoides; assembly: GCF_002162155.2. Lineage (NCBI taxonomy): Eukaryota > Viridiplantae > Streptophyta > Magnoliopsida > Poales > Poaceae > Triticum > Triticum dicoccoides. The sequence goes on from NC_041381.1 coordinate 114,411,667, forward strand.
CCGACGACCTCGACCATTGGTGCTAGGGGGGCGCCGGATCTCTCTCTCTGTGTGTGTGTGTGTGTGTGTGTGTGTGTGGAATAGTTTTAGGCTAAAGTAGCTTTGTTTTTAGGTTGCTCATCGTCTTGGCTTCGGCGGCGGTAATGACGATGCTGAACAAAGATTCTTCAGATCCTTCTCCGGCAAGTCAATCGGCCCTATGGTTGGGGGTGGTTTTGAAAACCAGCCTGTTCAAGCAAGGATGGTGTGGCGGCGGCATCCTCGTGGTGGACATGTGTCCTCGGGCCGGCGTCTGCCCCAACATCAGCATGGAGCTTGGGAGGTACGTAGTCCAGGAGCGGATGTAGATTGTGGACTGCATCAACGACATTTGGAAGACGGAACGTGTGCTGGGTTCGTGGTTGATGGATGGAAAGTGTAGTTTCCTCCTTCGGCGTCTTAGTCGTGGTGGGGTGCCAGATCTTGAGTTCGATAGTGTGTCCGGGGGTGTTGCCCATATTTGATTCATTCAACAACAATGACTTCAGTTTTGGTGAGCCACCTTGGAGGTCCACAAAGTTGCATATCAGCGATGGAGTCGTGTCGAGCTTGGGTGAGGAGGTGATCCGTCGTTCTTCTCTTCGGTGGCTGCTGTGGTCATGTTGGGGGCATGTGATGGAGCGTTGGTGTCTAGCTCAGAGATGTTTTGCTATATTTTCAGTTTTGTCATGTCGATCCTTACGTAGCTTGTAATTTGATCTTTCTGATATGAATGAGACACGTATACTGACATTATACTGAAAACTAGTCTTGTCATTACTTAGGGAATGGGAAGCAGGACTGGAGGCAGTACGAGTCATGGAAATGATGATGAGGACGACGACTATGGCAATGGGGGATATGGTAACTATGGCGAGGGTGATCTGTATGGTGATGAGCACTATGATCACTATGGCGATGGGGAATATGATGACTATGGAGATGAGGATGACTATGGCTATGGCTATGGCGGTGGCGATGGCGATGATGATGATTGGCTATAAAACCTAATGATCTTCAAGTCATGTCAAAATGTAGTTGTGTTAGATATTTGAAACACTTTATTATCTTATGGACAAATTTGTCTTAGTGGACAATTTATCTTATGCAAAATGTGGCCTATCTCAGTTACTATTTTGTTCTGCATTCGACATTTGATAATTATGGTTAATGCAATTTGGATGCAACTCAATACCTTGTGCTTCTGTATGAGATGGAATGAAACACCCCTTGGTGAAAGAAATATACGAGGGGTGAGTAATGACCTATGGTTCTCGGTTATAGAGAATGCCAATGGGGACTTCAGACTGTTGGTGAATTTATAAATTGACGGTGTTTTCTCACCCTCGACTAACAGGTTTCCTGGCGGTGTATGCTCACCCTCGGCTAACAGGTTTCCTGAAAGGCCGTATACACTGTGGACCATCTAATGAGATGACGGTTTGGTTCTCCTCACGGTCATAAATAAGTCCAGCGGGACAAATGTACCGTCGACTATTTTGAAAACCGACGAGAAGCAATAACCGTTGGAGAGTAAATGCCCGACGAGTAACCGTCGGCTATAAATGTCATCGGGCTAAGATGAGCCAGCTGGTCACAATAACATGCCCGACGGCTCACCGTCGGCTTACTACCATAGGTGACAATATTACCTGACTGTACCGTCGACCATTACTGTAATGGCCGACGGAGCAAGGCTGACGGGAGATGGCCGACGGTGTACCGTCGGTTTTAGTAATAGTTGACGGTGATAAAAAATATCTGACGGTGATAGGACCGTCGGTTATATCGAAATATCTAGTAGTGCGTGCCGACAACTGGTTTTTGCCGTCGGCGATGGCCACCGCATCTACACTAAGCATCCACCCCTTCCCCAAGCGGACGTGATCCGCCGGGATGTTAGAGATGTGGCCACAGTCGTTTTGTGCGAGAGAGTGTGAAGAGAGCAACCCCAACAAGCAACCGTGTAGGCTGGCCTGTCCTGACTATGTATATAGTGGTAGCGCGGGATTTCTTCAACAGGTTTGGATGGCGGTCATGTAATAGGATAGGCGATTAGTTTTCCTATCTTTATTATGCCAGCCGGTTGTGGCTCTATGGCCTTCTTACTTTTGGCGTTGATTCTCTCTATGAGCTAGCCTTTATTTTGTTTCGTGACTTTAAGACCTTGTTGAACCTATTTTATTTATAAATGTGGTCGTATGCATCGTTCTGATGTAGAGGACGGGGAGTCCCCCCTTTTCGAAAAAAATTATGAACCTATAATATTGCGTACATGCCACTGAAGAAAAAAACCTTTATTTATAAATTACGCGGCACCTACTACTTGTTATCCTATAACCTTGCGCTTGGCATCTCCAAAATATTAACCTTGCGATTGGCTCTTCGCCTGTTTGGGAAGTCGAGCAATAATGGTAGTGCAGTATATATTGTTCTGGCTATATGAGACCGAATGAATTGCTGCATGTCCACCACGTGGGCGAGGTTCGAGGGGCGAGGGAGATTGCTACATACGGAGCAAAATGAGTGAATCTACACTCTAAAATACGTCTATATACATCAGTGTTTGGAGTATGTACTAGTAGTTCATATTGAAATCTACTAAAGGACATATATATTCCAAACAATATGATATAATCTCTATAACCAAGGTAGTAGGGACGAGGAGTAAACGGAGGGAGTAGTAAATTTTTCTCCTCGTCCTGCGAGCCACCGCGCGCATGGGCGAGGGATCGGGCGTAAGGCGGAGCAAGCTTCACCTCATCCTGGGAGCCACCGCGCCCGTGGGTGGGGGAGACGGCGTACTAAGTAAGCTTCTCCTCGTTCTGCGAGTTGACGGGACACATAAAAAGTACTCAAGTGTATAGAGCCTTGCCTCTCAGGTAGGCCCCACATGGTTTGCCTCTTTTTTAATTTAACATAATGCTCAAGTCGCAATTTGTTTGTTCACCCATGGTAGACGATCCTCCCTCCACCGAGTGGACAACTAGTATACATGCCAAATTACCACGTGGGCTGCCTTTTTCGTACAAAAATAAGCTCCACCGTGTACCGGCGCGGGTGTGGTTGGGAAAGAGATGGGAGTACGTGCACTGTGCATGCACCTCTTCTCTTCATACAGATCCCCCACCTACGTGGGTGTGTGTGAGAGATACAAACCGCATTCTTGAGTGTTTTTTGTTTTGGGGTGGGGGTGGGGGTGGGGTGGGGGTTTGATTTCATGAATTATTTGTGGGAATATGTGTCGATGACATCTCAAACAAAATTTTGCATGCAATGTGTGTGAAATGGAGGCCTATCCATATCATACATAGAGGGTCGGGCAATCCACGAGAAGAGAGGGAGGGGTCATAGCTATCGATAGAGTCGAAGAGAGGATCAAGTGGGTTGGTGCGAGATCGATGAAGAGAGCCATCGAAATTTTGTGTGTGTGCAAGTCAAAGATATAGGGCGACTGGCCTACCGGAACGTTAGAGGGCACATGTCAAGTTTGTGCATGGCAGGGAGACATGACTAGAGCGCTCGATGTATTGGTGTCTGTGGGGGGGAGGGGGTGGGGGGAGGCGTAGGCAGAGGCCTAACTATAGAGGTAGAACGACACATATATGTGTTGAGAAGGAGAGACCCAGCTATGTCTTGAGGGGATCGGTCGACATCCATACATAACTGAAGGACGGGAAATATGATGGGACAGAGAGAGAGAGAGAGAGAGAGAGAGGAGAGAGAGAGGGAGGGAGAGGGAGGGAGAGGGATGGAGAGGGGTAGAGTGTTGGATGGGTGATGGAGTTGCTTCTCGGAGATGTTGGGAGAGGCCTACTAGACAAACTGAGGGTGGAACTTCAATGTTATCAGTAAGAGTGGGGATGTGTTTCTTTGTGTGCCTGTGCGTGATAGATCTGTTGGAACGCATCCATGGATGATGATGGGGAACCATGTGTCTGGTAAGCAAACCTAACTAGATCGGTAGATCAATTGTTGTTTGTCGGAGGAAGGGAGAGACACAACTAATGAGGTAGATCGATCGACGTGTGGGTAAAAACGAGTTATAAGGACCTAGCTAGCTATATGTATAGCGAGAGATCGGTCAGTGTACGTCCATTTGTTAGAGGCAAATAAGGCCAAGCGAGACGGATAGACAGAGAGAATGGAGCTAGGAGGTGGTGCAAGAGGCCCAACTACTAGCTAGATAGGGGGAGGACTGTGCGGTTGTGAGATCGCTGAAAAGAGGGGCGAGAGTTTACACGTGTGTCTGACCGTATGAGAGACACGAGGCAAGGACACATAAAGGAGGAGATTGAAGGTGTGTGTGTGTATGTTGTCGGCAGGCATCGCTGGAGAGGTTTATCGGTCGATGTGTGTCGGAAACGAGTTGTGGAGACTCTGGGAGAACGACCTAAAGAAAAAAAATGATGTTCCCGGTGGATAGAATGCCGAGGGAGGGGGAGGGCGAGGAGGGCGTGTGCATGCATGAGAGAAAGTTAGTGGTAGCTACAAAGCTTATACGATTGTGTGGGTGTAAGAGACTAACAAAGATCATAATTTGATATGAATGTGGATTCATATATTTGAATAGGAGATCATAGTGTTTTAAACACTGCCTGCATGAATATAGTGGTGATACACGTGTTGTGCACATGTTATACCATAATGTGATAATGCATGGCGTTTGCAAATCACAGCTAAATGCCGAACAATCTAAACCATACTATACATCAAACAATCTCACATTTTATTTGAATTTGTGATAATGTGTGGCGTTTGCAGCTTACAACTAAATATCGAGCAATCTAAACAATACTATATATCGAACATTCTCACATTTTATTTGAATTTGTGGTAATGTGTGGTGTTTGCAACTCACATCTAAATACTTGTAGGCGTAGGGGGAGGGGCACCATACATAATGTGATAAACACATTATACATATGAGACATGGTTTAGATTATGAAGATCTAGATAGAGCTAGAAATGTAATGTGATTTGAAATCAAAATAATGTGGATTCAAAAAATCTAGTTCAAGTTCATATAGTACACATAGTTCATATGTAACTCGAGACTAATCATGTGGTGTGCTGTGAAGATAATACACAAATGATGGTTTAACTTGAAATTAATGATGATTGTAGATCTTATTAAAACAGAGAAATGAACTCAAATGCTTTGACTACACAACAATCATTACTGTAGATCTTATTCAAATACAGAAACGAATTCAAATTTAGTTCATATTGAAGCGGTAGTATATACGTTTGGAATGCACTAAAACGTTCATTTGAGTAGTAGGTTGCATGCATTATACACGTAGCGAAATATTTTAATTGAACATAACATGAATTCAAAGTTTTGAATGACATTTGTAGTGCGCACCGATTTGGTACAGTACACGTTAGGCTTGTCCGAAAATTTCAACCCACGCCTTGTTAGCCCGAAATATTAAAGATATATCTTTGTCTTGTTGTGCTCCGACAACTCCCTCCATCTCAACCCACGCCTTGCTATTCCGAAATTGCAAGGCGCGCGAAAACTCCCACCTTCCTGTGAAATCCCGACACGTGAAATGCCCGTGGTACCCCTGAACCGAAAGAACCGCCTCAAATCGGTGGGGGGGTACTTTCGTAACTTACCCCACATTCCGGACAAGCGTGTCTCTAAGCCATGGTTCCCCACTGCCATCCCATCCGCCCACCCATTTGTACACCGAGGCCGCGAAAACCCGCGACGAAACCCCACACCCTGCTCCGTCTGCCACCCAGCTGGAGCCTCTTCCCCGACGACGTCGTCCACAGCAACACCTCAACGTCCCTCATCCACTGTACCGCATGAGGATCCGTCGTCGATATCATCATCCCGCCCGTTCAGCCACCCCGTCCTCCACCTCCAAGGAGCTGCCCCGATGTTCCCCTCGTCCTTCGCGCCACCTCCATTCCCACACCGCCGTCTTCACCTGCACCACCGGAAGAGCATCATCATCACCATTTTCTCGGATGAAGCTACATCCTATTCGGCGCCACCAAAGAGGTTGTACACTAATCGCCGCATTTTTCTTCTGGATTCGATCTCACGGTGCTGCTGGCGCTCGTCCCGAGCCAACACGGCGCGCTCCATCCACGGCGGCATCGCCGGCAACTTCATCGATGGCGTCGCTCCCTCGACGCTGACGTCCACTTCAGTAGGAGCTGCTGCTCCATTAGATCTCGCTCGCGCTGCTGCTCTGCTCTTGCTCTTGGTCCTCTGCCTGGTCTGCTCTTGCTATTGCTCTTCCTCGCGCTGCTGCTCTCGCTCTTGCTCTTGCTTGCGATGCTGCTCTGATTTAGCTACACTTCAGTCGACTTAATCAACTTTTGTGTCAGTCGATTTTCAGTGGGTGGGGGGCTCGCCGGTGTGAAGGACGAACCAGCCGCAGCGGGGAGGGGGGCTCGCCGGAGAGGTACCCCACTATCTATCTTAGGGTTCAGGATGGGTGCGCTGGTCGCCGGTGGTGGCGGGGCGGTGTCCTGGGGATCGCCGAAGAAAAAGCTCGGCACGGGGGGGCCTAGAGGGATGGCCGGGGAGACGGCGGACCGGCGGTGGGGAGTGTTTTTGATGCGGGCGGGGCGGCGCACCATCGGCCGCGGGCGGCGGGGGGCTGCTGTTTGGCCGGTGGTGGCTGGCGGCTCAGGGGGGTGGAGGTTGAAGATGAACCGCAGGCCCTTGATTTCATATCCAACGGCCGCAAAATCGACTGACTAGAGATGAAAAAGTCAGTCGACCGACGTGTAGCCTCACCTTGCTAGTGCGTTGAGTTTCGAGAGCAAAATTCAGTTTCGACAGCAAAATTCAGTTTCGACAGTTAAGTTCAGTTTCGACAGTTAAGTTCAGAGATGAGCGGCTGATGTATTTTACATCTAGCAATTTATGGTTATGTATTTTACGTCATGTATTGTTGATGCTATTAGAATTCCACTCAGGTTAACGTTGTCCGTTGTCTCTCTTGTCCTGCTTCAGCCTCGGCGTCGTACAACTCACCGGAGCTGCTCCAATGACGAAACCCTACATCACAGTGGAGCAGTACCTCGGGCTCCATCTCCAGACGCCTAAGATCTTCTTCCCCTCCTCCGACAGCAAAGTCAGCCGGAGCATCCTCACCGGCCAACCCAATCATGTTGAGATCGCCATGGCTACGCCAAAGAGGTGGTACACTTGTTGCATCTCTTTTTTACTCTACATGTTATATATATTGTCCACTGAGCACACGGATTTGTTCCTTTAGTGTCTCGTTGAAACAAAAAACATAGAAAGTTTAATTTTCACTTGTCCTCCTTTTCAAAATCCTATTCATGAAGCACAAGACTAAGAGATAGTAGCATAATAGCATTATAACCGTACATTTTCTTGTGGTTTGACTTAATCTCACCATGCCCCTTTGCATCTTGTGATCTTCCAATTGTTGTGAATCAAACACCCAGATTGGCAGAAATCCTATGTTTTCAAATTCTCTGTTTTGCACCTGCATTCCTATCCTATACCTGTCTATTTCCTATCCCTGCATTGTTGGAATCCTCCAATTCAAATGAGCCCTTACAAAATTACTTCTCTTAAAGATATTTGTCAAAGAAAACCTTGCGTGGTTTGTCCCGCTCCTGCTGCACCGTCGTCCACCCCAGCTCAGCTGTTCCAACGATAGAAGGGTCCAGCACAATAGCGATCCGGCCTCCAGACTATCTTTCGCCGCCTCAGATCTTCTTCCCCGCCGCTGGCAGCCATGAAAACTGCATTACCAACATCAACCGAGCAGATGAACTCGAGGACTACACGGGTCCGCAAGAGAGGTCGCACTCTTTCGTGTCTGCTTACGTTATGCATCGCTTAATATTACATGCTACTTTATCATCCTGTTCACCGATTAGACTCTGAGTCAGCTCCAAACTAATGGTCAAACTTGAGTTTTTAAATGGTTGTGGGGTACATATCGGGGCCGCTACCAATAGTATCTATCTACTATCCGGTTAATCTCCGGTGTCTACTATTAGTTTCATGTTGGGTGGGAAACAAACAGTAAAGAAGCCATTATCTGTATTTTTTAACTAAAGCCATTATCTGCCTGCTACTATTGGTTTTGGGTCTATCCACAGGTTGCTACCATCACTCTGGATTTCTGCATGCACTCCTTACATAATCTCACTATGTTTTATTCCTATGCATGACAATTATTGTAGACAATGGAACTGAACATGTAGAGCAAAAGAGACGAGCCTTGCATGGCAATAAAATTTCATGTAGACATCGCTCCATGGTAGGCGCAAAGGCAGCACCCCCTCCACGCATTTCGGATTGTAATCGAGAGGAAGATATCTGTTCTAAGGGGGATTCGGAAGGAGAAGACAACTCCTATTTACCCCTTGAGGTCTTCGCTCTAACTTGTCATGTTGATGTTGGTTATATCATGCATATGGTGTATTGCATTGCTTACTTTATACATCAAATATGTCATCTGCTTAGTTTAGACATCCTTTGTGTGAATGCCATCTGTTTAGTTTATTCATCGTTTATGTGAATTATGCAACGCCATCTTGTTTAGCCAGGCATCATATATGTGAATTTTGCAATGCCATCCTGCTTAGCCAGTCATCTTATATGTAAATTATATCAGGCCATCCTTTTTTCACATTGTTGACAACGTTTGTATATTCAACTACTCCTCCTGTGCATCAGCCATTTGAAGCGGTGATGGAAGTATCTGGAGTGAAAACAAGGTATTCAGAGCAGACAATGCTACCAGCTGAAGCAGACATCTTGCTGGTTACAGAGAGCTCCTTAGAGGAGGATTCAGAGACTGATGACCAGTCCTATTCCCCCCCCCCCCCGAGGTCTATGCTCAAACTTGGCAGGGTTATATTACCATGTCATGCATGTTGTCTTGCATTGCCTAGTTTTTACATCATATATGGATTGCCATCTGCTTACCTGCTTACTATATAAATCATATATTTGAATTGTATCATGCCATCATGTTTACATAGTACATACACATCATCTATCTGAATTATGGCATGGCAACCCATTTAAAAAAGACATCATATAGTTATATCATCTCATCCTGTTTAGTGTTTACACTCATCATATTTTGAATTTTGGCATTCTATGCGTGAACGTATGTGAATTATGGCATGCCAACCTATTTAATAAACACATTATATAGTTATGTCATGTCATCCTGTTTACATAGTCTCATATTTTGAACTATTTCTTTTCATCTTTTTTAGTTAGCCATCATAATGTGAAATTGTGTCATGCTATCCTATTTAGTTAGCCATCATATATGTGAAATTGTGTCAGGCTATCCTGTTTGGTTAGACAACATAAATATTAATTATTTCATGCCGTCTTTTATTCCCCACTATCAATTTCACCTGTCTATCATACAATGTCTATACTTTCAATTACTATTCTTTTTTATCAGCCATTTGAATTGGAGAGCGTGATGGCAGTATCTAAGGGAGTAACAACACGGTCTTCAGAAAATATAGTGCTACCAGTTGATGCAGATAGAACCACGGTTGTACTTGCCCAAGGATCAGATCCACCACACATAACCCAGACTCTTGCAGATTGTACCCCTACCCAGTTGGACAGAGAACCAGCTACACCCCTTCCAACCCAACCCCGGCAGATAGTAACCCAGTTCCAGTTGACACAACACCGTCTCCACCAGAGAGCACCCAAACACGAGCAGTTAGTAAGGGAACTGCAGTGCCCAAAGCACGAGGACCACCACTCCGAATCCCACCTCAACGCTTAAAGGAGAAGAAGATTTGTTCTCGAGTCAGGTTCTGTAGCTATGGTTCATACTCCTTTGGTCTTGCATTACTGTATTTACTCATACCAACTATTTCAAAATTGAAGGATGGTATTGAAACTCCAATGGCGCAATAGGTATGTTTTAAACCTGTTTCTTTAACTGGTTTGCTGTTGTAACCTGCTCTATGTTGATTTCAGTTTCAATTGAATAAACAATTATGTTCTCATGTCATGCACATTACAAGTGTTGTTATTGCTCTATAGTTACCCACACTTATATTCTGTCTATTCTGCTTTGTCTTGAACAAATATTATTTGAACTGTGTCTCTATCTTGATGTGGCAACAAAAACTAGAATGATATAGACCATACAGTGACCATGGTACATAGATATATGTTTGTTTCATGATGTTATCCTGTCCACTTTACTACTGAACTCATTTACCAAAATGAGTTTCATATACAAACATGGTAAACATGTGATGTGTCTGCTTGTTTCTCTTTTAGAATGCGGACAAAATATTGGAGAACAGTACCGCGTTATTCAATGGTAAAGGAAGTAATGCAAATAAGGTTCAAGATAGTGAGACATCCTTTTTGGTCTCCAAGAAAGCTGATAAAAACTATCTTGATGACAGTGAGGGAAGCCAAAAGTCCTGTCTTGATGTAGTGTTCGAGTTACTGGCCAGCTTCTGCTGGCACAAGCTCTTCAAAATCGCTGCCTGAATCAGTTCGTCTTCTTGAGTCTCAACTTCAAGTTGAAAGACATCGATTAGATGTCCTGCGACAGGAAGCTGAAGGACTGAGGAAGTCGCTGCAGAATTCAGATGCATATTTTCTGGTGCAATAGCAAGCGCTTGAGGATTTAAGCACCAAACAAGAGAAAGTTAATAAGCTTGCTAAGCATCTTGCCAACATTATGGGTACCCAGGATATTGTTTCTTGAGATCTACTGAAGTGGTTTCAGTTCTGGATTTGTTTTGCTGCGGCGTTTATTTGCGCTGGTCACCAACTTTGACAACCAGTGTATATGATATGTTGCTTTGTTCCCTATATTTGCACTGGTGGCAAACTTTGATGCCCAGTGGATGTAATATGTGTAATAGTCGTGATAGCCTAGCATTTGTTGCTTGCTTATTTATTTCCTTGTTGTCTTGTTTATTTGTTTTCTTGTAGTCATTGCAGTTCTTTTTCCGCGGTTTGCTAGTGGCTGCAATAACGTATTTTTTAAAACTAGGCCACAATAACCATGGGCTAATATTTATTGTAGTGACACTGGGCCTCCTACTGGCCGTAGAAACAGTGGGCCTTCTACGGGCCACAGAAACAATGGTCCTCCTACGGGCCGTAGAAACAATGGGCCTTCTGTGGGCCGTATCATCAATGGGCCTTACACGGGTCGTATGATCGATTGGCCAAACATGGGCCAAACAGACCGCATTATGGCCGTAAACGGGCTAGAGTTGGAATTGTCCGTTCATGGGCCGACCATAACGGGCCATCGTTAATAGGCCGTATTTGATGATGCTATGAAAACGGCCCAACGTATTAACGGACCACAAACGGGCCGACTGTAACCACGGGCTGAATTTGGCCCACAAGCAGAAAATGATAGTAACGGGCCGTAAGTAGACGAATGCTGGAAATGAGCCCAAGAATAAATGGGCTCTGAGAAGGCCGAAAGATAACATGGGCTGGAAACGGCCCATCGGATATAAAGTGATACACTGTTCATTACGGGCCAGTTTCACCACGGGCCGTTACTGCGTGTAAAGTGATACTGAAAGTGCAACTATCCCTAGGTGGTTTTGGTAATTCATAACAACGTATAGCTCATTTAGCTAATGCTATTCCAAGACTATTATTTCAGGAAATCTCAATGAATGGCATGGCATGGATGATGAAAGTGGATCCCTCAAAATACTAATGACAAAGGATTGGCTCAAGCTCAAAAGCTCAAGACTCTTCATTTTACATTTTAGTGATCCAAGATCATATTGAGTCTATAGGAAAAGCCAATATTATCAAGGAGGGATGAGGTGTTGCTTAATGAGCCTCTTGCTTCATGTGCTTGGTGATATGCTCCAAAAACCCTCAGCTACTTTCTCACATCCACAAATGACCTAAACCTAAAGCCAAAATCGGTCACACCTATTCTTTCTATCCGGCACCACCGAGTTTGAATGTCATAGCCACTGCCACAAACCCTAGGCAAATCGGTCCTACCGATGGGGATCTCGGTCTCACCGAGATGGGACTGTAATCACCCTGTTGGCCTTCGTAACATTTCGGTCTAACCAAAGTGAGCGATCGGTCCCACCGAGATTGCAATGTAAATTCTCTGTTTCCTTTTTTAACATTTCGGTCTCACCGAAAAGAGCAAATCGGTCCCACCGAGTTTACCCGACCAACTCTCTGGAAAGCTTATTACAAAAATCGATCCCACCGAGTTTGTGTAATTGGTCCTACTGAGATTACGTTATGCCCTAACCCTAACCGAATTGGTCCTACCGAGTTGCATGTCAGTCCCACCGAAAATCCTAACAGTCACTAGGTTTACTAAATCGGTCCGACCGAGTCTATTGAATCGATCCCACCAAGTTTGGTAAATTGTCTGTAACGGTTAGATTTTTTGTGGAGGCTATATATACCCCTCCACCTCCTCTTCATTCGTGGAGAGAGCCATCAGAACAAACCTACACTTCCAACTTACCATTTCTGAGAGAGAACCACCTACTCATGTGTTGAGGCCAAGATATTCCATTCCTACCGTATGAATCTTGATCTCTAGCCTTCCCCAAGTTGCTTTCCACTCAAATCTTCTTTCCACCAGATCCAAAACCTATGAGAAAGAGTTGAGTGTTGGGGAGACTATCACTTGAAGCACAAGACCAAGGAGTTCATCATCAACGGACCATTTGTTACTTCTTGGAGAGTGGTGTCTCCTAGATTGGCTAGGTGTCACTTGGGAGCCTCCGACAAGATTGTGGAGTTGAACCAAGTAGTTTGTAAGGGCAAGGAGATCGCCTACTTCTTGGGTGACGGCCATGGTGGGATAGACAAGGTTGCTTCATGGGTGACGGCCATGGTGGGATAGACAAGGTTGCTTCTTCGTGGACCCTTCGTGGGTCGAGCCTTCCGTGGACTCGTGCAACCGTTACCCTTCGTGGGTTGAAGTCTCCATCAACGTGGATGTACGATAGCACCACCTATGGGAACCACGCCAAAAACATCCGTGTCTCCAATTGCGTTTGAATTCTCCAAACCCTTCCCTTTACTTTCTCACAAGTTGCATGCTTTAATTTCCGCTGCCTATATACTCTTTTCATGCTTGCTTGAATTGTGTGATGATTGCTTGACTTGTCCTAAGATAGCTAAAATCTGCCAAACTCTAAAATTGGGAAAAGGTTAAGTTTTTAATTGGTCAAGTAGTCTAATCACCCCCCCCTCAAGACATACTTCAAGGTCCTACAAGTGGTATCAGAGCTTTGGTCTCCATTTGCTTTGATTTCCATACCTTTTGGTGGTCATAGCCTTGGTTTCACAACCTAGGAGAGTATGGCGTCTAGCGAGGGAAATTATCACCGTAGAGGTCCTTACTTTGATGGTACTAATTTTTCTAGTTGGAAGCATAAGATGAAAATGCATATTCTTGGACATAACCCCGCCATTTGGGTAATTATTTGTATCGGCTTGCAAGGTGAATTCTTTGATGGGAGAGAGCCGAACCGTGAAGCTAATGCGGAAGAATTGAAGATGCTGCAATACAACGCTCAAGCTTGTGATATCATCTTTAACGGATTGTGCCCCGAAGAATTCAACAAAATCAGCCATCTTGAGAAGGCAAAGGAAATTTGGGATACTTTGATTGATATGCATGAAGGTACCGAATCCGTCATGGAATCCAAGTTGGATGTGCTCCAAAGTCAGCTTGACAAGTTCAAATGAAGGATGGTGAAGGTGTCGCTGAAATGTACTCTAGGCTTGCTCTTATCACAAATGAGATTGCTGGCTTAGGGAGTGAAGAGATGACTGACAAATTCATCAACAAGAAGATCCTAAGAGCATTGGATGGAAAGTATGATACTGTGTGCACATTGATCCAAATGATTCCAAATTACAAAGATCTCAAGCCAACGGAAGTCATTGGAATAATTGTTGCTCATGAGATGTCACTCAAGGATAAGGAGGAACTTCACAACAAGTCAGGTAGTGCTTACAAAGCCTCAAGTGAAGCCCCCACATCATCAAGTGAGAAACAAACCTTCAATGAAGAATTGAGCTTAATGGTGAAGAACTTCAACAAATTCTACAAGAGTAGAAGCAAAGAAAGAAGCTCCAAGTCAAGGTCTTACAATGATAAGAGAGCTTCTAGTCGAGAGCGAAATTGCTACAATTGTGGGAGACCCGGACACTATTCCGATGAGTGTACGACACCCTACAAAAGAAGAGAAGATTCTCCAAAAAGAAGAAGTAAAAGAGAAGAATCACCATCGAGAGAGAGGAGGAGTAGAGATGATCGTTATGAACGAAGACCCTCACGGAGAAGCAAGGATTCGGAAAGGAAGGACAAGTCATCAAGGAGCTACAAAAAACGAAGACATCAAGCTCATGTTGGTGAATGGGTATCCGGCTCCGACTCCGACAATCACTTCGAGACAAGCTATCACTCCGACTCCGAATATACTCAAGATGAAGGTGTTGCCGGTCTAGCACTTGTGTCAACCAACTCCTACGACATATTTGATTCACCAAATGAAGGAATTGGAAGATGCTTCATGGCCAAATGTCCAAAGGTAACACATCCTGAGTATGTTGATTTCGATAGTGATGAAGATGACTTGCTTGTGGATGATGATTTACTTGTTGACAACTCTAGTGATGAATACTATGATGAAACATCAATTAATCATGCTAATCAAGATAAAACGAAAGACAATGATAAGGAGAAGATTGAGCTTCTAACTAAATAACTAAACACTCTTAAGTTGGCTCATGAAACTATCTTCGAAAATCATCGAGAACTTTTAAGGGCTCGTGAGAAGTTACGCTTTGAAAAGCTCAATCTTGAGCAAGAGCATGAGTTCTTAAAAGCAATCAATGATGATCTCCGTAAGAAAAGTTCTTCTTACATTGCCAAGCGTTTACTCTTATCTACTTACATGCCTCAAGTCAAGTCTAGTAACAAGTACAAGAAAGATCCTTCCTCTAGTAGTAACAATAATAATGTCAAATCCAATATTGTTGCTTCTAGTAGTTCTCTTGATTCCACTAATGATTCTCTTAGCCAAGTTACACTTGAGCAAGAAAATAGCTTATTGAAGGGAATTATAGAGAAAGGTGTTTACAAGAGCCTTGCCGGGAGTAAGCAATTCGAGGAAATTGTACTCAAGCAAGGAAGGCACCGGAAGAATCAAGATGTTGGTTTTGAACGAAAGTTCAATCCCAGTGGAGTTGAGTGGGAAAAAGATCAATACTCCAAGACGAAGTTTATTCCTCAACAAGAGAAGTATGATCCTACTTCCTTCAAAGGAACACAAGCACAAGATGATCTTCCACCACAAGACCACAAGAACAAAGGCAAGGACAAGCTTCAAGAAGAGATTGATGCATTTGAAGAAGCACCTAAGGCCTCGTTCAAGTTCTACTTCATCAAGTACAACTACAACTCCAAGGATTCCCATCAAGATGATGTGGATCCCGAAGAAGAAGAACTAGAGAGTTCTTGAGGTTGACTCCGCCAACACTCTTCACTCATATCATTATGGCAAGAACAAGTGCAAACAACTTCCACATCTTGCACTAGTTCAAGGAGTCACAAACCCTCATGTTGGTAAGGCAAGGGACAAGGTAACCTAATGATTTCATGGACATCATCTTGTGTGTGCATCACTCTATGTCTATGGATATTCTTGTTTGTTCCTTGTGGGACTAACCCTTGTAGGTAAGTTGAAAGTGCAAATCACTCCAAAGGATTGCTCCAAATGATCTACATCAACATTGAGCATCCGCATCTTCAACACCTACATGAAGTCATCACCGACAAAACCCAAGGTTAGTTCATCCCTCTAAAAGTGGATCTCACATCTAGGGGGAGCTTAACTCTAAGAATTGAGTCAAAGCAACTCTAATGGTGTGAACACATCAATGCATTATGTAAAAGTGGTAACCCCACTTGAGCTTAAACAATGAGTATGACCTATGATCAAATGTTTCCATTTGACTCCTAAGTCAATATACTCGTATGTAGATGACCTAGTCATCGCCAATTGTTTGATAGATGCTAGAATTGGTTCTGCATGTTTTGCCATATATTTCATTTACCATCTTATTGTGTGAGCATGTTGGTGCATATTTTACTCATTCAAGGACATCCACTTGTTGTTTTGATTGATTGGCTTCTTTTTCTTTTTTGCCAAGTGGATGGACAAGAGTGCCTAAGAACCTTCTCTAGCTATCCACGCTTTTCTCGTCTCAAACTCTATTCATGCTACATCACAAAATTTGATCAAGTCAGATTTGAACCACTCTGTGTGAGGAGCACTCGTAGTCCCCGATTTGTCATAGACTTAAACTTCCAAAACTTCTTTGTGATTCTCGGTCTGACCGATTCCTCCATTAAGTCGATCTAAGTTTCCAATCTCGGTGCAATCGATTTGAACTTTTCGGTCACACCGAGTTGCTGTAACTGTACACAGTTATGCATCTCGGTGCCACCGAGTTGTTCCACTCGGTCACACCGACAGGGTCAGGCTATATATAGTCATGGGAAAAAATTTGGAAATTTCTTCGAACCTCTTCGCCCGCGCAATAGCTCGCTCTGCCTCCAGGGTCTCCGGATCGTCTCCTCGTCGCCAGCCGCCTCCTATCGCTGGTCTCCGCCGCCATCAACGGATTTCACCCTGCCGTTGCCGCCGTAGCGAGTTCATCGCCAAGCTAGGGTATGGACTCGATCACTGTGCTATCCTCGTCCGATTCCTAGCACATTGCATTCTTAATGATTCTTGCCCTGATTGGAACACTCCTATCCAGTCAATGCAATTCGTAGATTAGATGAGATTTGAAAATTTAGGGTTAGGTTTCCGCCGAAACCATCTCGGACCCACCGAGTTCAAAAACTCGGTCCCACCGATTTGTCTAACGCCATTGCACTAGTAACTCTCGGTCTGACCAAGAATTGCTAATCGGTGAGACCGATTTTAAGACTTTGTGAAACCCTAGCAGTCTCGGTGCCACCGAACTATGACTCGGTCCAACCGAGTTCATCAGTTTAGGTTCCAAAACTGCTTAGTTATCACCAAGTTTGAAAATCGGTTGATCTGAAATGCTTTCTGTGGAAAACTAAAACTTAATTTTTGAATCATTCTTTTGCAAAACTCTCTACATTTTGTGATGCTCATCCACTCTATCTCATCTATAACTCTTCACAGGGTCAAGATTCAATGTTTGCAGCATGTCAGACCAAAGTGACAGCCAGAACAGGTCAGAAGAGCAGATTCACATGAGTAAGGGCACTAGCCCCTCCAGTTCCTCAGATGATGGCAGCAGGAGCACCCCAAGTAATCTGCCTAAAGCTGCCACCAGGCAAAGGAAGAAGAGAACCTCAGATTATAAGGATGAGGATTATAGAGCAGAAGAAGATGAGGCTACCTCCAAGAAGGTGGTGCTCAAAAAGGAGAATGCCTCAGCACATAACACTAAACCTGGACTCAATAGGAATGTTCCTGCCAAGAGGACACCTATGCTGAAGGTCAGAGGATCTACTCAATGCCAAAAAAATCTGAACCCAAAGAGGCACCTGCAAAGAAAGTCACAACTTCCAAATCCAAGAAAGTTCCCACTGGAGAAACTATGAAGTTTACCATTGAATCAGAAGATGAAGCTGCTGCTCAGGATAAGAAGAAGAAGAGAGCAAGAACCACTACTGCCCAAGTTCTTGGAAAACCCTCAATGAGGAGAGACTCCGAAGAGGAAGAAGAGGTTGTTGCACCAGCACCCAAGGCACAAAAGCTTATGGGTGATGCTATTATATCAGGGGCTGCAACATTAAAGCCCAACGAAGCACCCAAAGCTGCCCCCAAGGCCAAGCTTGCACCAAAGAGGAATACCAGGAGTATTCCAGCTGCTGAGAAGAACAAGGCCCCAGTGCCTGATGTTGCTGATGAGGAAGATGAAGAAGGACAAGTTCTGAGGAAGCTCAAGCCCAAGATACCAGACCACAATGATGCCCATCCTGTGGCTGAGGACATGAACATCAGAAGAGACTCAGGGTTGAGGTTATGGAGGTTGACAGATCCATATGCCACAAGGAGAAGGACTGCTGTTGATTACAGGTTCCATACAAAGGAACAGCAGGACTTCTATGAGACAATCTTGTTGGACAAGAAGCCCATAGTGTGCGATATGAGGTGTGTTGACTGGACCTACATGAAAGATAATGAAGAACACTATCCTAGAGTGCAAGACAGTTTTGTTGCTTGTGGAGTTGCATATTTTGTTGGGCAAAAGCTCACCAACTGGAATGATGAACTCATTATGCAATTCTACTCCACAGCACACTTCTATCCAGATGGGAGGATAGTTTGGATGTCTGAAGGTACAAGGTACCAGTCAACTATTGAGGAGTGGGCAAAACTGATCAATGCCCCAAAGGAGAGTGAAGATGACTTGGATGTCTATGCCAAGAAGAAGATGGACAACAATTCCATGGCACACATGTACAAGGAGATCCCAAACAAAGCCATTGAGAAACATAAGTTTGGATCAGTCCACTTTCTTCTATCAGGGCTGCCTACAATCAATTGGATCCTAAGGCACACTCTGTTGCCTAAGTCTGGAGACCACAGCATGATTAGAGGGCATGCAATCAACATGTTGCATTTATTTGATGTGCCACAGAAATTCGAGGTCATGAGCCTTATGGTAGAGATCATTAAGAGGACTGCAGCAGATCAGAAGAGAAGCTGTGGATATGCCCCTCAGATTCAGGAGTTGATTAACTCAAAGATGGGCACAGGCAAATATCTATTGGATAAGGAACATTTTCCTCTCTATCCAGACTTTGAGGAAAATCAGGTTGTCATGACTGAGAATGAACCATCATCAGTACAAGCTCAAGAGAAGAAGGAGAAGGCAAGTAAAGAGAAGGCTGCCAAGATGCCAACTCAAGAGGAGGCATCTGAGTATTTCTTGAAGAACAAGCAGGAGCAGCTTGGTTACTTGATAGCATCAACACTGAGGATTGAGAAGGGATTGGCCACCCTCACTCGAAATCAGGAGATCTTGGAAACAATCATGGAACTAAAATTCCATGATCTAGATGTCAAAGTAACTAAGATTCAGTCAGTTGTAGAGCAGCTCCAGGATGACATGCAGGAGAGGCAAGGTAAGACTACCACCAATGTATTTGCCAGAGTGCCTAGAGCTCAGAGGTCAACTGTTGTGCCTGTGACAGACACCAGAGCCACATCATCTGCACCAGCTACAGCTCCTACAGCTCCAGTGCAACCAGCTCCAGCATCAACTCCTCCAGCTCCATCCACTTCAACTGAAGCCTTCATTCTTGGAGTTATCCGGACACCACCACCCGAAGATCAAGCCTGAGAGTCGATCTAGCACTATGCATTTTCTATGAACTTTTTGGTAACTTGTTGCCAAAGGGGAGAAAAATGTATAGATCACAGGCTTCGAGAGAGAGTGTGTTGCTTTTGTTCTCTCTTGCTTTGCTTTGGTGGTTAAACTTGTTTGCTTTTGATTGCTTGAGATACTATGCTGTTTTTGTGAGGCATTGATGATCATGTGTTTGATCATAAGCTACTATGCATGTTTGATGATATTATCTTATCTATCCTACGTGATCATTCACTTTGGTTGGTGATGAGTGCATGTATTTAATTATTATCATTTTGAGCGCTCCACCAAGATGTATGTGACATGGAAGAGTAACTCATGAGCCTAACTCATTGTGCATTTGCAGTCGAAAGCAAATCCTAAACTATGCACAAATTTAGGGGGAGCTCTTACACTTCACATACTTCTCAAAGCAACAATGTTTTTCACTCTTATGATCATTTGTCGAAGCTTTGATCTATATGTTGTCATCAATTACCAAAAAGGGGGGAGATTGAAAGTGAAACTATCCCTAGGTGTTTTTGGTAATTCATAACAACATATAGCTCATTGAGCTAATGCTATTCCAATACTATTATTTCAGGAAAGCTCAGTGAATGGCATGGCATGGATGATGAAAGTGGATCCCTCAAAATACTAATGACAAAGGATTGGCTCTAGCTCAAAAGCTCAAGACTCTTCATTTTACATTTTAGTGATCCAAGATCACATTGAGTCTATAGGAAAAGCCAATACTATCAAGGAGGGATAATGTGTTGCTTAATGAGCCTCTTGCTTGATGTGCTTGGTGATATGCTCCAAAAACCCTCAGCTACTTTCTCACATCCACAAATGACCTAAACCTGAAGCCAAAATCGGTCACACAGATTCTTTCTATCTGGTGACACCGAGTTTGAATGTCATAGCCACTGCCACAAACCCTAGGCAAATCGGTCCTACCGATAGGGATCTCGGTCTCACCGGGATGGGATTGTAATCTCTCTGTTTCCCTTCGTAACGTTTCGGTCTAACCAAAGTGAGCGATCGGTCCCACCGAGATTGCAATGTAAATTCTCTGTTTCCTTTTTGTAACATTTCGGTCTCACCGAAAAGAGCAAATCGGTCCCACCGAGTTTACCTGACCAACTCTCTGGAAAGCTTATTACAAAAATCGGTCCCACCGAGTTTGTGTAATCAGTCCTACCGAGATTACGTTATGCCCTAACCCTAACCGAATCGGCCCTATCGAGTTGCATGTCAGTCCCACCGAAAATCCTAACGGTCACTAGGTTTACTAAATCAGTCCGACCGAGTCTGTTGAATCGGTCCCACCGAGTTTGGTAAATTGTGTTAACGCTTAGATTTTGTGTGGAGGCTATATATACCCCTCCACCTCCTCTTCATTCGCGGAGAGATCCATCAGAACAAACCTACACTTCCAACTTACCATTTCTGAGAGAGAACCACCTACTCATGTGTTGAGGCCAAGATTTTCCATTCCTACCATATGAATCTTGATCTCTAGCCTTCCCCAAGTTGCTTTCCACTCTAATCTTCTTTCCACCAGATCCAAAACCTATGAGAGAGAGTTGAGGGTTGGGGAGACTATCATTTGAAGCACAAGAGCAAGGAGTTCATCATCAGCGCACCATTTGTTACTTCTTGGAGAGTGGTGTCTCCTAGATTGGCTAGGTGTCACTTGGGAGCATCCGACAAGATTGTGGAGTTTAACCAAGGAGTTTGTAAGGGCAAGGAGATCGCCTACTTTGTGAAGATCTACCGCTAGTGAGGCAAGTCCTTCGTGGGCGACGGCCATGGTGGGATAGACAAGGTTGCTTCTTCGTGGACCCTTTATGGGTGGAGCCCTCCATGGACTTGCGCAACTGTTACCCTTCGTGGGTTAAAGTCCCCATCAACGTGGATGTACGATAGCACCACCTATCGGAACCACGCCGAAAACATCTGTGTCTCCAATTGCGTTTGAATTCTCCAAACCCTTCCCTTTACTTTCTCGCAAGTTGCATGCTTTAATTTCTGCTGCCTATATACTCTTTGCATGCTTGCTTGAATTGTGTGATGATTGCTTGACTTGTCCTAAGATAGCTAGAATCTGCCAAACTCTAAAATTGGGTAAAGGTTAAGTTTTTAATTGGTCAAGTAGTCTAACCAACCCCCCCCCCCTCTAGACATACTTCAAGGTCCTAAAGATACACTGTTCATTACGGGCTAGTTTCACCATGGGCCGTTAATAGGCCAAGAGTTACATAGGTGCTCATATGGGCCGAAAGACGTCATGGGCCATACATGCGCCAGAAGTGAAAACGGGCTGGAATCATATTGGATGGCCCAGATGACGCTACTGGGCCTTATTCACATAGGGTGTAACGGGCCTTGGGTTAGCGGGCTGTAAATGGGCTATATGCGAACAACCTATTAACAGGCTTTCCATGGGCCGGCCCGCCACCTTTTGACCAAGTCAAATGGGCCGGCCTTTTCACATGAATAGGCCTCTGTTGGGCCGTGCCACGTGTCGACGTATCATAGGCACCTTCCGTCCAATGAGTGGATGACATCTATCCCAACGATGAGCCGACACGTGTTTCCTCCAGCCAATGATGATTTTACACGTGGAAAATCCCCATTGGTCGGGGCTGTTAACGGGTTATTGGATCCAAAACCCAACCCGATCGCTTAACGGTGTTCCGTTACGGTGGATGCCACGT
This sequence comes from Triticum dicoccoides, assembly GCF_002162155.2. NCBI lineage: Eukaryota > Viridiplantae > Streptophyta > Magnoliopsida > Poales > Poaceae > Triticum > Triticum dicoccoides. Next base: position 114,433,795 of record NC_041381.1, read on the forward strand.
GTCGTTCACCCTTGACGAAAGCACTTCTGTGACGCCCGATTTATCATCATGGAAGTGGACACTTCCGTGATGATAATTTTTGTAATGTCATGGAACACTTCTATGACAGCACAGGTATGACTCTCTTGATTCTGTCATAAAATCGTCATGGATGTACATGCATGACAAAAAACACGACCTACTGTGACAAACACGTATCATCACGGAAGTGTATTTTTTTGTAGTGAGTATAGGCCATTGGGGGACGGGCGTTCATCGGGATACTCCATAAGGATGCGAAGAGGCATACTACATCAGGAACGACTAGCTATTCCACTAGTAGCTCATCTAAAAGAACTCCCAAGTTAAGTGTACTCAGGCTGGAGCAGCCATGGGATGGGTGACTGGATGGGAAGTTGTGTTGATGTTAAATTAGCTTACAGGATGGGTCATTTCGGTCATCAAAATTACTCAAATGCCCCATTCGATCAGCTAATATAACCTCGAGGTCCTTGGTTTTTATTTTTATTTTATTTTTAACATATGTTAAAGAAGGTCTACTGCATTACTTTTTGACAATGTGTATATGTGGCATACAGTTGATCCACCCGACCTATTTGTGATGGAATAAGCTGTGCGTGTCATGGGCAAACATTTGCGATTGTAGAATTCGTCACCGACGGGTTCCCTAGTATGGTCTGTGTTCATCTCATCATGTGTACGTGTCCTTTCGTCCTTCTCTCGCACGTCTTGTCACCCCGTTGCCACAGACGTTCGAGCGTCAGCTTGAGCAGCGTGAGGGGACGTTCTTCTGGCCAAATGGTGCTGAGACCGTTCCCGCGCAACCGCACAGGTTCCTGCGCAAGCTTCCCGCTTGACTCAGTGAAATCCCCCAAAATCCCAATGCTTATCAGCCTACTATATAAAACCTCACGGTCGGCGAGTCCTGCGTCGCATTTTCCCCTCCCTCCCTATAGCTTATCTCTCTTTCTCCCAAAATTGGCAATGGCACCGGACTGTCGTCATCACTCAGACACTCCGCTGTCATCAGAGCACAGCTCTAGCTAGGAGGCTACACCACAGTGGCGGTGCACTCCCCGACGTAGTATAGTGCGCGCGGCGTCCAAGTTGGGTGTGAGCGGAACACGCACCACACGCTCGGCCGCCGGTGCCCGTCAGCAGCTGTTGTCGGTCGCCGTTGCCGCCACACCTCCTTCAAAAGCCAGGGCCATCACCCGCTCTGCCGTTGTGGCCATCACCCTCTCTGCCGTCGTGGCCTTCACCCCATTGCCGGCCACTATGGCCATCACCCGCTCTGCCACTACGACCAGAAGGCGGGAGGTGGTGGTCGTGGCCGGTACCTCATCGTCGTCCACCGGGGCCGCTAGCCCATCGTCGACCGTCGGGATCATCACCCGCTCCGCCACCGCCGCCCGAAGGAGGGAGGCGGAGGTGGAGGCCCGCATGTGCGGCAGCGACCTTGTGCGCTACATCGAGTTCCTGCGGGAGGAGGAGGAGCGCCTCGTCGAGGATGCAAATAGCCTTACCGCCACCTTGGCCGTGGCACATGCCGACGTAGAGGCGAGGAATCAGGAGATCTTCAAGGAGAACCACCTCTTCGAGAGCGGTCATTTGGAGCGCTAGAGGGCGTTTGAGGTGAGCGTCGCTGAAGGTGCAGCAGCGGCAGGCACCATATTGCAGTTGTCTAGTTTGTCATTAGCCTTCTCCTCCTCTTCCTCTTACTGAGCGCGCTCAGCAGGGGAGAGGCTGTCGGAAGTAGCACAAAGCCCATCCGTAGTAGTATTTAGGGGCTATTTTGTTCAGTTCATCTGACTATAGATGTGGTGAAACTGTATAACATACTTAAAATAAGCAAGTATATATAGTTGAAGTAGCTATTTCAATACATGTTTGGCAACAATTGGGGAAAAGTTTGGTCGGTTCAGCTGTAAAGTTGAACTGTTTGTATAAATTAAGCACGACTTCTTAATCTCTGAATGAAATCTATGCTTAATTACTGAATTTTAGTAGCAAAAATTAGATAGTGATAGTGATTTTTAGCTGCATATTTTGACAAATTGCACTGTTACAAGGATTGACAAATGGCAATGTTACTAGATCAACAAATGTCAATCTTCCCAGTTTGAAAAATGGCAATATGGCTAATATGACTGATGCAAATCTTACCAAATTGTCTGTACGTGGTTGCACACGAGTCATCCGAAAAAATCTTACCAAATTGTTTGTACGTTGAAGGGAGGTAGAAATCCTGCTTGCCAAATTTTCTCTTGGCTTAGCGCCTAAGTCTCGCTTTGCATACATTATTCTATCTGAACCGTTTGCATTGAAGCACAAATCCTGCGCAGCGAATTTTCCCATGGCTTACTATGAAAGACCATAGCTCTCACTTTGCATACATGTGTTCTATCAAAAACGTTTTTGATGAAGAGCTGACCAAATCCTGCTGGACACATTTTCCCTTAGCTTACTGGGGAAGCTATCAGTGTACATACGGGTGTTCTATCTAAAACATTTGTGATGTTAGAGTGACAGCTAGTTGTTTCAAAATGCCTTTGTTGACTATTATTTGAGTGCGCCTTCTCTCAAAATGGACACAAAAATTACCACAGTCTGTCGGGTGCCATTTCATGATAGCATGCCAAGTTTAATGAATTTCAACCGAGTTTTGGATTTACTAGGAATTAAAAACAAAGTATGTCAATGTTTTGCCGTCAGTCAATAGTGTTGTTGTTTGAAATTCATTGCCATTTCTTGCATGGGACCTAAGCATGCACCCAAGGACACAGATTTGATTTTTCAACCAACTTATATGCACTGGAGCTTGTGCATGTAGTTAAAATTTGAATTATGCACATAAAATGCCTAGAAAACCTAGTTAATATATACAAATGTTCAAACAAACCCCGAAAAATTCCAAAATTGAACCCAACATTCCTGTTGTTCTATGTTGACACTAGAAATTCTTTGAAAGCAATAACAGGCAATGAGTATTGTTTCGTCCGCAAAGGTGGCACGTTCCCTACCGAAACCATCAAGCTTGTTGTGAGAAGCTCTGGTTTGTGAGAAGCTGATACCCAAACCTGCCCCAAATGGGACAAAAAATTTACGACGGCATGTTGATGCCGCTCCATGATAGCGTGCCATGTTACATGAATTATAGACGAATTTTGGATTTACTAGAATTTAAAAATCAGGTATCTCAATGTTTGTGGCCGAGTGACGGTGGCAGTGTGTTTGACATTCATTCCCATTTCTTTCATGGGACCTAAGCATGCAACCAAGGAGACATATTTGAATTTTCAACCAATTTATATCCATTAGAGCATGTGCATGTAGTTCAAAATTGAGTTATGCACATAAATGCATTGAAAGGTCAATAAATGCATAAAAATGTCCGAACAAACCCCAAAATATTTCAAAATTTAACACAACACTCCTGTTGTTCTATATGTTGACACTAGAGCCAAAATTAAAATCAAGAAGATGCAACGGGTATCATTTCGTCTAGAAAGGTGAAACGTTCCCTATTGTAACCATGAGGCTTGTTGCGAGAAGCTACGGTTTGTGTGAAGCTTATACCCCAACCTGCACCAAATGGGATAATATTTTTACCACTACATGTTGTTGTTGTTCCATGATAGCATGTCAAGTTTCATGAATTTCAGACGAGTTTTCGATTTACTAGAATTTTAAAACCATGTATCTCAATGTTAGCGGCCGAGCGACAATGGCAAAGGTGTTTGACATTCATTCCCATTTGTTGCATGGGACCTAAGGTTGCAACCAAGGACACATATTTGATTTTTCAACCCGTTTATATGCATTGGAGCATGTGCATGTAGGTCAAATTTGAATTATGCACATACATGCATAGAAAACTCAATTAACGTATAAAAATATCCACGCGAACCCTGAAATATCCCAAAAAATTGCAAACAATCATGTTGTTCTATGTTGACACAAGAAAAAAATTTGAAAGTAAGAAGATGCAACAAATATCGTTTCATCCCCCAAGGTGGCATGTTCCCTACCGAAACCATCATGCTTGTTGTCTGGTTTGTGAGAAGATTATAGCATAACCTAGCCCAAATGGGACAATTTTTTTTACCACATCATCTTTATGTCGTTCCATGATAGCATGCCAAGTTTCATGAATTTCAGACGAGTTTTGTATTTACTGGAATTACAAAAGCAAGCACCCCAACGTTTGCCGGAGAGCCACGATGCCTTGGTGTTTGAAATTCATCCCCATTTCTTGAACGGGACGTAAGCATAAACCCATGGACACATATATCATTTTACAACCCATTTTGGTGCACCGGAGCATGTGCGTCTGGTATAATTTTGAATTGTGCACCTGAAATGCCTAGAAAAGCAATTTACCGTATAAAAATGTCCAAATGAACCTTGAATAATTCCAAAATTTTTGACGACACACCTATAGTTGCATGTTCACTATAGATAGAAGTTCAAGCAATTCAAACACCATCCTTTGCAGCCGTGACCCCATTATGTAATTCAAATAAAGATGAAAAATCAAGTAGATCCCACACAGTTTATGATCACTAACCGTGTGAGATGCAGTACAAAATATCCTGGAGCACCATCGGTGTATAGTACGCCTATGTCTTACGCGAGAAGGTTCATCAGCTACAGTCCACAGCAGGCATGTCAAGCACACTAGCTCGCTCCCAAATATCATTTCACAGTTCAATCGTCGCCGGTGAAAGGTCCCGAGGGCAATGTCTGATGACACTTTGCGCGCCAATTTTTTCGCTTAAGCGATTCCAAATTTACGGCTTTGGCGGAAATATCTACCCCCCACCCCCCCACCCCGCCACCCCCTTACCAAAAGCCACATTTCCCTATTTCCGTCTTCCTTTCCTATTTGAAGCCTTCACTCCTTACTTGAAGTGCCACCCCCCTCGTCGGCGACCCTCCTTCACATTGCTCGGCCTCGCCTATCCAGGCAGGTAATCCACATCCGACCACCATTCTCCTCCTCCTTCCATATCCCACATGCCCGAACTGCCGTCGCGAGCGCGACACCTTCCACCAAAATCACAGACCCTTCCACCAAATAAGCGCCGCCCCTAAGCCATGGTGCACGTAGTATAGCTAGGATCTCAAGGAGCATTTGGCAGCGGAGAAGCAAATCGTGGCCGCGCGAACGGATGAGGTTGCGATGGCTGCTATTCATGCCGACCCTCAGATCTTGGAGGAGCACCTTGCCATTTGCTAGCTATGCTGGTTAAGCATGCTCGGTTTACCCATTGCATGTGCCGCTCCTGCCTTTTGTTAACAAATTGCTCTAGTGTATATGTTCTATATGTCGTGCAATGTCGTGCTCACTTATTAACTGTTTGGTTAATTAGTTGTCGTGTTCAGTTAACTGTTTGTTTCAATTCTGCAAATGTGATGTTCAATTCTTCAGGGTGCAATTTTGTATTGTCTTCCATGTGAGAAATAAATCGACTTTTCCTTTACAAAAAACATGAGAAACAAATCCAACATATTTTACTGATACCATGCGAACCCTTACTTAACCTGATAACATATGTGTTGCAGGGAAACAATGTAATGGGAAGCACTGTGATTTACAATCGAGGTTAGCACGTGCATGGTCCGTTGTCTAATTGCACATTATTGTGCAACTACAGGAACCATTCTAATACTTGACAATTTTGTCTTGCACATGTAGGTCCTACTGTCAGAGGTTTTGACCCACTTTTCGACCCTTTTTGCATATGGGGAAATGAGTTGTCCATGAATATCAACCAAGTCAAGAAACTCAGAAAGATTGTTAGGATAAAGAAATTGGCGACAAAAAACAACAAGATCTTTGTCTGCCCAACAAAGAATACATCGGTGCACTGCAGGATGGTACTAACAATCATACCTTGTATTTTTTATTCCTTTGCCCCATTTCCAATATAGAGAAGATATTTATGCACATTCTTGTTTTCAAGCCTTTCAAAAACAGTTCTTTGATAATTACCTCTCAAACCACCTGTATGGACAGGAAGCGAGGAAGGTATTCATACAACACCCATGGTTCAATAGTGAAGTCTTCCTGAAGAGGACGAATGATGGATGGTCAATCATCCACATGCACTGGCCTGGAGTTGCAAAGACCTTGTACATCAATGAAGGCTCAATATTCACCTTCCGCTTCAGCAGTTTTCCCGATGAGATGCATATGTCTATGTACCATTTGTGATGCTAATTTCGAAAGGTCTTGTGAAACTTGGTGCTGGTGCAGTTGTGTAATGGGGTAGCTGAGTACTGAAGCTATCATGTTGTACTCCGATGTATTTCAATTATGAATCCTGCTTCCTTAATATGGGAATGAAATATATTATGTGTTTAAATATGAATGTCAATTAGATTAATAAATGGATTATTAATAATAGGGCCATTAGCCTGCTAATGGTGAAGTAGCCTGCTAATTGGTTTTTGCTATTGCAAATAGTTATTGAGAAAATACCGTGGATGATGACCTAAGGCAACGCACACAGTTTCTAGGAATAAACTATGTTGGATCTATGAACAATCACACAAAACATTCTCTTAAAAACTGTTTTCGTTAGGCCACCTTGCACAAATGTTTACCGCATCAAAACTGTGTGTGATGGATAGCCTTTGCCACACATTTTCTTCTATGCACCGTGTGTGATGCATTCAATAACGCAAACGATAAATTTTTTAATATTGTGTGCGATGGGAACGCCATCACAAACGATTTAGCGGGTAAAACTGTGTGTGATGTACCTACGAACGGAAACGTTTTCCTTGCAGCGACTGTGTGGGATGTATATACGAACGGAAACATTTCGCGGGGACTGACTATGTGGGATGTACTTACGACCGGAAATGATTTCGCCAGTATAATTGTATTTTTTTAGCACTACTATACGTATAACCGTATTTGGTCGCTCGCCGGTTGCACATGACCTCATTTTGCCGAGCGTGTGTGCCAGGATGGCATATCCCCGTCGGTTTCTGGGTCGTGTGGGAAGGACCCCCTAATCGCCCACACTCACTAGGCGACGCTTCCAAATGCCTTCGCGGAAAGGGGTTTTAAACCGTTTGTACAGCATCGACGCGTACCAGTGCACCTAGCGGTGCTTCCTGGACGTAATTCTTCTGTGCAGCAATGAGGATAATCCTCAAGTTGCGGAATGCATTAAAATTCAAGTCTGTGTAGTTGCTACCATCATCTTTCAACTTAGCTTTCTCTAGGAATGCATTAAAATTCAAGGGAATGGTAGCACGGGCCATTGATCTACAACAACATAGATATGCAAAAAACTATCAAGACTAACTTCATGATAAATTAAAGTTCAATTAATAATATTACTAAATAACTCCCACTTAGATGGACATCCCTCTCGTCATCTAAATGATCATGTGATCCATATCAACTAAACCATGTCCAATCATCACGTGAGATGGAGTAGATTTCAATGGTGAACATCTCTATGTTGATCATATCTACTATATGATTCACGTTCGACCGTTCGACCTCAGTGTTCCGAGGCCATATCTGCATATGCTAGGCTCGTCAAGTTAAAACCAAGTATTTTGCATGTGCAAAATTTTTGCACCCATTATTTGTGAATGTAGAGCTTATCACACCCGATCATCACGTGGTGTCTCGGCACGACGAACTATAGCAATGGTGCATACTCAGGGAGAACACTTATACCTTGAAATTTAGTGAGGGATCATCTTATAATGCTACCACCGTACTAAGCAAAATAAGAGGCATAAAAGATAAACATCACATGCAATCAAAATATGTGACATGATATGGCAATCATCATCTTGTGCCTTTGATCTCCATCTCGAAAGCACTGTCATGATCTCCACTGTCACCAGCTTGACACATTGATCTCCATCATAGCATCGTTGTCGTCTCGCCAACTATTGCTACTACGACTATCACTACCGCTTAGTGATAAAGTAAAGCAATTACATGGCGATTGCATTTCATACAATAAAGCGACAACCATATGGCTCATGCCAATTGCCGATAACTCTGTTCAAACCATGATCATCTCATACAACAATTTATATGACATCATGTCTTGACCATATCACATCACAACAAGCCCTGCAAAAACAAGTTAGATGTCCTCTACTTTGTTGTTGCAAGTTTTACGTGGCTGCTACGGACTTCTAGCAAGAACCGTTCTTACCAACGCATCAAAACCACAATGATTTTTCGTCAAGTCTGCTGTTTTAACCGTAGTCAAACTCGATTCAACTAAAGTTGGAGAAACAGACACCCGCCAGCCACCTATATGAAAAGCACGTTGGTAGAACCAGTCTCATGAACGCGGTCATGTAATGTCGGTCCAGGACGCTTCATCCAACAATATTGTCGAATCAAAGTAAGACGTTGGTCGTAAGCAGTATGGTTATTATCGCCCACGACTCTTTGTGTTCTACTTGTGCAAATCACCTACGCATAGACCTAGCTCTGATACCACTATTGGGGAACATAGCATGCAATTTCAAAAAGTTCCCTACGATCACGCAAGATCTATCTAGGAGATACATAGCAATGAGAGGGGGAGAGTGTGTCCACGTACCCTTGTAGACCGAAAGCAGAAGCGTTAGTTGACGCGGTTGATGTAGTTGAACGTCTTCACGATCCAACCGATCCAAGTACCGAACATACGGCACCTCCGTGTTCAACACACGTATAGCTCGATGATGTCCCTTGAACTCTTGATCCAGTAGATGGTCGAGGGAAATTTTCGTCAGCACGATGGCGTGGTGACGGTTTTGATGATGTGATCCGTGCAAGGCTTTGCCTAAGCACTACGATGCTATGACAGGAAGATTAAACTGTGGAGGGGGCACCGCACACAAAAAAGAACTATTGGTGCTTCTTTGGGGTGCCCCCTGCCCCCGTATATAAAGGAGGGGAGGAGGAGGAGGCCGACCTAAGGGGGATCGCCATGTGGGGAGTCCTACTAGGACTCCTAGTCCTAGTAGGATTCTCCCCTCCTTTTCCGGAGAGGGGAGAGGGGGAAAGGTGGAGAGGGAGAAGGAAAGAGGCCCCCCCAACCCTTGTCCAAATCGGACCGGGCTTGGGGTGTGTGCTCCACCTCCTTGCCGCTTCCTCCGCTTCTCCACTAAGGCCCATTCTACGGAAAATGTCCGAACCTCTCTAAAACCATTCCGGTGTCCGAACATAACCTTCCAATATATCAATATTTACCTCTTGACACATTCAAAACTCCTCGTCATGTCTGGGACTTCGAGCAAACTTCGGTCATCGAAAACGCAAAACTCATAATAGAGATCGTCATCAAATGTTAAGCGTGTGGACCCTACGGGTTCGGGAACTATGTAGACATGATCGAGACACGTCTCCGATCAATAAATAACAACGGAACCAAGATTCTCATATTGGCTCCTACATATTCTACCAAGATCTTTATCGGTCAAACCGTGCAACAACACATGTTGTTCCATTTGTCATCGGTATGTTACTTGCCCTTGATTCGACTGTCGGTATCTTCATACCTAGTTCAATATCATTACCGGCAAGTCTCTTTACTCGTTCCATAAAGAATCATCCCGTAACTAACTTAGTAGTCACATTGCTTGCAAGGCTTATAGTGATGAGCATTACCGAGAGGGCCCAGAGATACCTCTCTGATCCATGGAGTGACAAATCCTAATCTTGATCTATGCCAACTCAACAAACACCTTCAGAGACACCTGTAGAGCATCTTTCTAATCACCCAGTTACGTTGTGACGTTTGATAGCACACAAGGTGTTCCTCCAGTATTCGGGAGTTGCATAATCTCATAGTCTGGGAACATGTATAAGTCATGAAGAAAGCAATAGCAATAAAACTTATTGATCATTATGCTAATCTAACAGATGGGTCTTGTCCATCACATCTTTCTCTAATGATGTGATCCCGCTCATCAAATGAAAACTGATGTCTATGGCCAGGAAACATAACCATTTCTTGATTAACTAGCTAGTCAAGTAGAGGAATACTAGGACACATTGTTTTGTCTATGTATTCACACATGTACTAAGTTTCTGGTTAATACAATTCTAGCATGAATAATAAACATTTATCATGATATAAGGAAATATAAATAACAACTTTATTATTGCCTATAGGGCATATTTCCTTTAGTCTCCCACTTGCACTAGAGTCAATAATCTTACATAGTAATGATTCTAACACCCAGGGAGTCTTGGTGTTGATCATGTTTTTCTCGTGGAAGAGGCATAGTTAACGGGTCTGCAACATTCAGATTCGTATGTAACTTGCAAATCTCTATGTCTCCCTCGTTGACTTGATCGTGGATGGAATTGAAGCGTCTCTTGATGTGTTTGGTTCTCTTGTGAAATCTGGATTCCTTTGCCAAGGCAATTGCTCGAGTACTTTCACAAAATATTTTTGTTGGACCCAATGCACTAGGTATTACACCTAGATCAGATATGAACTAATTCATCCAAACTCCTTCATTTGCTACTTCCGAAGCAGCTATGTACTCCGCTTCACACGTAGATCCTGCCACGACGCTCTGCTTGGAACTGCACCAATTGACAGCTCCACCATTCAATATAAATATGTATCCTGTTTGTGACTTAGAGTCATCCGGATCAGTGTCAAAGCTTGCATCAACGTAACCATTTATGACTAGCTCTTTGTCACCTCCATAAATGAGAAACATATCCTTAGTCCTTTTCAGGTATTTCAGGATGTTCTTGACCGCTATCCAGTGATCCACTCCTGGATTACTTTGGTACCTCCCTGCTAAACTTACAGCAAGGCACACATCAGGTCTGGTATACAGCATTGCATACATGATAGAACCTATGGCTGAGGCATAGGGAATGACTTCCATTTTCTCTCTATCTTATGCATTGGTCGGGCATTGAGTTTGACTCAACTTCACACCTTGTAACACAGGCAAGAACCCTTTCTTTGACTGATCCATTTTGAACTTCTTAAAAACTTTATCAAGGTATGTGCTTTGTGAAAGTCTAATTAAGCATCGTGATGTATCTCTATAGATCTTGATGCCCAATATATAAGCAGCTTCACCGAGGTCTTTCAATGAAAACTTCTTATTTAAGTATCCTTTTATGCTATCCAGAAATTCTGTAATATTTCCAATCAATAATATGTCATCCACATATAATATTAGCAATGGTACAAATTTCTCACTCACTTTCATGTAAATACAGGCTTCTCCAAAAGTCTGTATAAAACCATATGCTTTGATCACATTATCAAAGCGTATATTACAACTCCGAGAGGCTTGCACCAGTCCATAAATGGATCGATGGAGCTTGCAAAATTTCATAGCACCTTTTGGATCGACAAAACCTTCGAGTTGCATCATATACAACTCTTCTTTAAGAAATCCATTAAGGAATGCAGTTTTGACATCCATTTGCCAAATTTCATAATCATAAAATACGGCAATTGCTAACATGATTCTGACAGACTTAAGCTTCGCTATGGGTGAGAAGGTCTCATCATAGTGAACTCCTTGAAATTGTCGAAAACCTTTCGCAACAAGTCGATCTTTGTAGGCAGTAGCATTACAATCAGCGTTAGTCTTCTTCTTGAAGATCCGTTTATTTTCTATGGCTTACCGATCATCGGTAAAGTCCACCAAAGTCCACACGTTGTTGTCATACATGGATCCCATCTCAGATTTCATGGCCTCAAGCCATTTCGCGGAATCTGGGCTCATCATCGCTTCTTCATAGTTCATAGGTTCATCATGGTCGAGTAACATGACTTCCAGAATAGGATTACCATACCACTCTGGTGCGGACGTACTCTGGTTGACCTATGAGGTTTGGTATTAACTTGATCTGAAGTTTCATGATCATCATCATTTGCTTCCTACATATTCTACAAAAATCTTTATCGATCAAACTGCACAACAACATACGTTGTTCCCTTTGTCATTGGCATGTTTCTTGCCCGAGATTTGATCGTCGGTATCTTCATACCTAATTCAATCTCGTTACTAGTAAGTCTCTTTACTCATTCCATAATGCATCATTCCGTAACTAACTCATTAGTCACATTGCTTGCAAGGCCTTATAGTTATGAGCATTACCAAGAGGGCCCAGAGATACCTCTCCGATCCATGGAGTGACAAATCCTAATCTCGACCTATGCCAACTCAACAAACACCGTCGGATACACCTGTAGAGCATCTTTATAATCACCCAGTTACGTTGTGACATTTGATAGCACACAAGTGTTCCTCCATTATTCGGGAGTTGCATAATCTCATAGTCAGGGGAACCTGTATAAGTCATGAAGAAAGCAATAGCAATAAAACATATCGATCATTATGCTAAGCTAACGGATGGGTCTTGTCCATCACATCATTCTCTAATGATGTGATCATGTTCATCAAATGACAACACATGTCTATGGTCAGGAAAAATAACCATCTTTGATTAACGAGCTAGTCAAGTAGAGGCGTACTAGGGGCACATTGTTTTGTCTATGTATTCACACATGTAGTAAGTTTCCGGTTAATACAATTCTAGCATGAATAATAACATTTATCATTATATAAGGAGATATAAATAACAACATTATTATGTCCTCTAGGGCATATTTCCTTCATGAATGTACTATTTGTTTCATGTTGCGGCATCATGTTTTCGGTGCTTGCGAAAAAGCTATTGTACACATGGATGCTAGTACACTATGATTTCGGTGTGTATCCTTGCTACAACAAGTTTTCACAGAGCACATACAAAAAAAATGTACAAGTAAGTTTCACAGTTTCAAACGATATGTACCAGTAAAATACACATGTCATGGGTTGTTATGGGTAGGACTCACTATTTCAGAAACCCAGTAAGCGAAGGAAATAAACTGCAAAAAAACCTAATCATTTTCATTTCCATCTCTGCATCCATCTCTAGTTCACTTTGAAATCATGCAAGTTCACATTGACACCACATCATGGATGATGCTCCAGTATTTCAAAAGAAAAAAGAGGAAAAAGGGACATGCCCCAGCATGATACATGCTCCAGCTTGGGTTCCACAAAATACAAGTAGAAGGTTAACACCAACTTGCTGTTTCCAGGAACACAAAAGGATGTAGCGCATACATGGATCCACAAAAAACAGCCTAAAAACTATCTAGGAAAGACTTTGCTCCGATTGACATCTTCTATGAGCTACTCAACAGGTTCTGGAACTCTTTGGCTGATTCGAGTGTGTTTTGAGGGTGCTTGAGTAGCTCCGCTGCGACAAATGATTGGAATATGAGCAACGACCTCGTGTCCTGGGCATACAACAAGGGAGCTTTATAAGCTATTTAGGATAAAATTACAAATAAATGATTAGAAAAATAGCATTAATAGAAAGAGTGTTACAGAGAAATAACTTTACTTCTACTGTAGTGAAAACTAGTCTTCCAAAAACAACAAGTTATTTAGCTAGTAGTGTTGCATAGAAAAATGGGCATACCATGCTGAATGGCCTCATCCCACTATCAGTTAGATTCTCCATTTATATAATAACAAAGAACCCACAATCAAACCTGCCAAAAACTAAAAAATATAGTCACAAATACATATTTGCTCACTAGAAAACAAAAAACATAGGAAGTTCTGGATGGCCACATGAAAAAAACAAAAATAGAAAGAGAATAATACATGGTTGACTGCTGCGTGTACCCATCCGGGCTGAAACGATCAAACTTGTCAAAGTCAAGGTTCCATGTGTTTCGTTCTCTGGCCAAAGTCTTGAAGTTGGTTATCTACAAAATTAGACATTGCAAAAGGAGGGATTACACAGTTGTATCTTCTTTGATTGGTACCGCAACATCAATTTTGATACAAAGAAAAAATGAAAAAAGAGAAAGGAAATAGGTGTAGCATCCTTACTAGATTGCGACATGGCTTCTCAAGGATGCTGACATAATCAGGGTCATCACTCCTCGAGTCAAAAATGTTGAATTGTTTGTGCATCAAGTTTGCAACCACAACGTCCCAATGTCCATTATTGACAATGGTGAAGAACATTTGCAAAATTAAGAAATGAAAGTTAACTTAAGAAAAACAGAGCATGTTGCCCTAGGATAGATTTGAAGCAAGAACGAAAGTTTTAACTTGATCACATTTCATGATGTTGTTTCTTTCACATGCCCTCTCAACGCAAACTTCCTAGGTTTGCTTTTTCTATACGTGTGCTCGATGTTGAAGCTTTCAACATAAAGCGACAGGGCCTCATTGTTCAAATGTCCTAGCTTTTTTAGCCCGTTGCTGAAATGCTTCAAAGAAACATCAAACCCACCTATCCTAAAGAATGGAGGTCTGCGTGTTACAAAAAATAGTGGCTTAGTTAGTAGCAAACAAGATGGATGGAACGAACAACTTCTCAGCAGAAAAAGTGCTAAAAACACTTACAAGGGCTCTCCTTGGGGAGGCTCCTTTATGTCGTAATTTGTGCAACATTACTGCTTGTATATGGCATCGTCGGAAGCATTAAATTTGACCTTCATCCTCTTCAGCTTGGGTGCATTTTCTGGCGATTTTGCAGCTCTCTTGAGTGTGGGCTTCTTCACATCACGTTTTTCCCCACTGCTCACTTCAATCATTACATCCTCTCTTGTCTCAACTACTCTTGCTTCTGCCCCACAAATTAAAAAGAAAAGGAAAACAGAAACAAGACGAGAAAAAATGGTTTGGAGCATGTAAGTGCTAAGTTTCTTTAAATAAACAAAACATGAGATGAGTGGTATAACCTGCAGGGCCTGTGGAAATTGCAGGACGTGTTGCGATGGGAGTCACATCAAAAACTGGCCCAGCTAAGGTAGCCGGAGATTCACCAAACAAAGGGCTCCTCGTACAGATCAACGAGGAGGAGTCTAAATCTGAAATAGATGTTTTTGCAGGGGATGTACAAACTTGAGTGATGATGATCACTCTGCAATAGTAGATCACCCGTGAGTGATGATGATCTACTATTTCAGGTATTTCCTCAAGTTCGTACATCCCCTGCAAAAACATTTGTTTCAGATTTGGACTCCTTCTTGTTGATCCGGGCAAGGATCCCTTTGTTTGATGAATCTCCGGCTACCTCAGTTGGGCCAGTTTCTATGTGACTCCCATCGCAACACGTCCTCCAATTTCCACAAGCCCTGCAGGTTATACCACTCATTTCTTTTCCATTTGTGGGGAAGAAGCAGGAGTAGTTGAGACAAGAGAGGAGGTAATGTTTGAAGTGAGCAGCGGGGGCAAACATGATGTGAAGAAGCCCACACTCAAGAGAGCTGCAAAATCGCCAGAAAATGCACCCAAGCTGAAGAGGATGAAGAAGGCGAATTTTAATGCTTCTGATGATGCCATATACAAGCAGTATTATTGCACAAATTACCACATAAAGGACCCTCCCCAAGGCGAGCCCCTTGTAAGTGTGTTTTTAGCACTTTTTCTGCCGAGAAATTGTTCTTTCCATCCATCTTGTTTGCCACTAACTGAGCCACTATTTTTTGCAACATGCAGACCTCCATTCATTAGGATAGGTGGGTTTGATGTTTCTTTCAAGCATTTCAGCAACGAGCTAAAAAGCGCGTACATTTGCACAATGAGGCCATGTCGCTTTATGTTGAGAGCTTCAACATCGAGCACACATGTAGCAAAAGCAAACCTAGGAAGTGTGCGTTCTCACCGCATACAACTATGAGTCAACTACCCATTTTCTTCACAACAGAGTTTCTGTCCGCAACATCCATTTCTTTCTAAGCAATAATTTGTTCTTGCATCATTCTAAGCTTGCCGTGGACCCAAGTTCATTTCAGACACGTTCTTGCAGCAAAGATCTTGTGTGGGTTCGTGAAAGAAACAAGATCATGAAAATTGATCAAGTAAAAACTTTTGTTCTTGCATCAAAGCTATCCTAGCGCAACTGCTCTGTTTTTCTGAAGTTAACTTTTGTTTCTTAATTTTGCAGATGTTCTTCACAATTGTCAAGGACGAACATTGGGCAGTTGTGGTTGCAAACTTGATGCACAAACAATTCAACGTTTTTGACTCGAGGAGTGATGACCCTCATTATGTCAGCATCCTTGAGCAGCCATGTCGCAATCTAGTATGGATGCTACACCTCTTTCCTTTCTCTTTTTTCATTTTTTCTGTATATCAAAATTGATGTTGCGGTACCTATAAAAGAAGATACAACTGTGTAATCCATCTTTTTGCAATATCTAATTTTGTAGATGACCAACTTCAAGACTTTGGCCGGAGAACGAAACCCTTGGAACCTTGACTTTGACAAGTTTGATCGTTTGAGCCCGGATGGGTACCCGTAGCTATCAAACGTATTGTTCTCTTTCCATTTTCCTTTTTTTCATGTGTCCATCCACAACTTTCTATGTTTTTTGTTTTCCAGTGAGCAAATATGTTTTTGTGACTATATTTTTTATTTTTGGCAGGTTTGATTGTTGGTTCTTTGCTATTATACACATGGAGAATGTAACTGTCAAGGGGATGAGGCCATTCAGCATGGTATGCCCATTTTTCTATGCAACACTACTAGCTAAATAACTTACTATTTTTGGAACTCTAGTTTTCACTACAATAACAGTAAACTTATTTCTCTGCAACACTCCTTTTATTACTGCTAGTTTTCTAATCATTTTTTTTAATTTTCTCCTAAATAACTTACGAAGCTCCCTTGTTGTATGCCCAGGACACGAGGTCGTTGCTCAGATTCCGATCAGCTGTCGAAGTGAAGCTATTCAAGCACCCTCAAAACACACTCGACCCAGCCAAAGAGTTCCAAAAACTATTGAGTAGCTCATGGAAGATGTCAATCAGAGCAAAGTCTTTCCTAGATAGTTTTTAGGCTGTTTTTTGTGGGTCCATGTATGCACTACATCCTTTTGTGTAACTGGAAACAACAAGTTGTTGTTAACCATCTACTTGTCTTTTGTGGAACTCAAGCTGGAGCATGTATCATGCTGGGGCATGTCCCTTTTTCCTCCTTTCTCTTTTGAAATACTGCAGAAACATCCATGCTACGGTGTCAATGTGAACTTCAATGCTGTCAATGTGAACTTGAGATGGATGTAGAGACGGTAATAAAAATGACTAGGTTTTTTTACAATTTGTTTTGTTTGCTTACTGGGTTTCTGAAATAGTGAGTCCTACCCATAACAACCCATGCCATGTGTATTTTACTGGTACATATTATTTGAAACAGTGACACTTACTGGTAATTTTTTTGTATGTGTTATGGGAAAACTTGTTGTAGCAAGGATGCACATTGAAATCATCGTGTACCAGCATCCATCTGTACAATAGCTTTTTTTGCAAGCACCAGAAAAATGATGTCGCAACATGAAACAAATAGTACATTCATGTTTGTGCAAAGGGAGGACACAGATCTACAACATGAATCATGAACAAAGCGGTACTGGAAATATGGCAAAGACCTCAAAACTACAGCACAAAATGTGAGATATCTTTTATGTCTCAAATCCACGACACACATAACATATGTTTGTAACACAAATGTGAGCTATCTTGTATGTATCAAATTAAAATAGAACCTGAATACATCATCAAGGTTGCAAAAAACATAATTTTTTAATGCTTTTGCTCAAGCACATGAAGTGAGGCTGAAAAGAAAAATGCAAAACATCCTTCAACAGGACCATGAACTTTCCCATGTTTTTTCTCTAGTGGTTGAGTTGCGTTGCTTGGGCATTTCTTGGATCATTTGTCATCATGGCTCTCCAGTATGCACAAGTTGGCACAACATGTCCCACCTTGGAGCAGAATTGACAAGTCGGTGGTGCTGTCTCCGCCTGTCTCACAGCTTTAGGGGTCCACACGTCTACACGTTGTGATCTTCTTCTATGCAACCTTGCAGCGAATAATCCTTTTGTCTGATTTTGGCTTCTCTTCTGCCATTGGCTTCTTCTCTTCTTGTTTTGACTTCTTCTTCTGCTTCTCATCTCGCTGCTCCGTGAGAGTCTTCTTCCTCTTCTCTCTTTCAGTTGGCCGACCCTTCTCAAGGACAGGAGGTGGGCTTTGTAGCATCTCTGGGATTTGAGGCTGTTGTAGATCATCATTCAACACTCCCGCTGCAGCAGGAGGTTGCCTTAGGGGTTCACTATGCTCCGTTGCTTGTTGTTCTGGAAGTCGTCCTCTTTTCGCCGCTGCTATGGCAGGCTCAAGAACGTTTATTGCTTCATCTAATATCTTGTATGCATCACCATTGCAACATGCATCAAACGCCAGCCATGTCAACCTTTGGCACAAGGAGTTGTATTTGAGAATGTTTGTCGAGGGGTACCCAAACTTCAGCAATCATCCAGTTCTGGCCATACTTGTTGTTGCTGCTTCAGACCATCTTTCCAACAAGTATTGTTGTGGAATAATTTGCACATTGAGGTGCACCATCACCCTTATAATGTGGGCGCAAACCAAGCCATTCATCTCGAAGTAGTGGCAACTACATTGAAACACCTCTTCATCCATCATAACATGCACAAGAAAGAGCTTTGGGTTCTCATATAAGCTTGATGTTAGATTAAACAGGAGGCCTTGCCCATGGTACTCGATGTTTTGGTTGATAATGTAGCTGGTAGATGCAGTCACTTGTTTTTGGAACTTGCTAAAGACGTTGCGTGTGTAGAAACCAGCAGCTTGGCGCTCAATGTTGTATCAGCAACATCACAAAAGGAAGCAAAGTTCACAAAATTTATCATGACAAAACTTTTTTTTGGATTTTTTGCTTTGATATTGTGAAGCTGGCCTACCGAGAGTATAGTGGAGGAGTAGTCGTTTCACCAGTGAAGCTAGCATTGTCCTCATGGTCAAGCAAAGTTCATACTGTTGCACAAACCTCCATACAGAATCAGCTGGACAAATCATTATCTTGAAATATGAGTTGAGCCCGTCGGACCTGCCTTTCATGCTTGTGAACGGGAATAATTTGTTCTTGAAGTACGTTGGAGCCCACATATGTCTCGTTCGCCACATGTTTTTCAAGTGTTTGTTTTGAGCAACTTCGAAACAATGCAACATGTGCTGCCATGTTTCCTCAAATTCTTCAACCGTTTCTAAGTTGTTGATACAAGTGTGAAACACATCTGCAAATGCCTCATCTCTGCTCAACAGCCTCCCCAACTTAGAACGTGTGTTGCTAAACACATGAAACTTGCAACACCTATGGCAAGTATTTGGGAGCACCTGCTCTATAGATGTTGCCATTGCTTGGTCCTGGTCATTCATTATATATGTTCTTTGGATGCTCATTGTCCATTGCAACCATCCACTACTCAAAGACCCGCTTAAATGTTTCAATAGTCTCAACCGGTAACAAGGCACATCCGAGTGAAATGGTTTGGAGGTGGTTGTTGATACCAACTATAGGACCAAAGGGCATGTTGTATCTGTTGGTGCAAAAAGTTGTGTCAAAGAACGCGCAATCTTTATATTTCGGGTACATCGCCCTTGTCCACCCATCAACCCAAAACAGTGCAGTCACAGAGTTCGTGGCAGCATCTTTTTCTTCACAAAGAAAAACTCTGGATTCTCAGTCTTCCTCCTCTAAAAGTACTTCACTACCATATCCATGTCTTGTTGTTTCATCACTTTCTGGAGCTTTGCACTTTCATTCGCAACATCCCTCTTCACATGCGGCAGTATCCTGGGGTCACCTTCGTGTATCCTCCCAAGGAAACTCATGCAATCTGAATTTGATAGGTTAATATCATGCAATGTCAACAAGAGTTCGTAATCCTCAGCGGGTATTTTGCGGTGCGAGCGGTAGTATCCTACACGCTCTGGTTGTTGCATAAGTGGATGTGTATGCTCCGCAACAAAGCAAGTGACTGTCAATCTCCCCTCCCTAAGCCCAACAATCATGTGTGCCTTGCAATCATGACGGAGAATCCTGTTCTTCCGATGTGTTCTTGTCACATCCATTTCCGCACCAGGCCGCCTGCTGGAGTTGCTTGTTGCTGTTGCAATGCTCTCTAAGGTGCTACTTGTTTCCGGTTTATCGGGCTTTCTAGCATGCACACACCGAAAGACCCTCTTGATCATTATTGCATCCTCTTGCTTCTGGCCTCTCTTTTGGCTGTACTTTGTATAAGATATATGTGTGCCAAACCGCAACTTGAAGGCATAGTCATTGTAGAATTTCTGGGCATCCTCAATTGTGACAAACACCATGCCAACATAGGGCGATAGTGGTTGTGATGAAACATCACCATCATCTGAATCAACTTGCATCGCATCATCAGCATGCAACAACACCTCTGAATCTTCATTATTATCGACAGAGAAGTTCCCTTGGACATAGCTCTCTTCCCCTTCATCACCAGCTCCCTGAAATAAGGCACATGTTTTGTAATGTTAATAGAGAGGTGTTGTGTGACAATATTTTTTCCTCTACATGGTATAATAGTTCTATTGTTGTTTCAGAAATTCGGGTACACAGATACATCTACCAACCATTTTTCAGCTTCATTTGCACACAAATTTTCACCCAATGGACTTTTCTGACATAAGCACACACATTCAAAATTATATCATAGGTTGATAAATAACAAGTAATAGAGGGTATCATGTTTTGCAGAGATAGAACAAGCAGACAGGTGTGTGGTGATTTCCCTCTGTTCCACTCACACACATGAAACAAAATTGAGTTTCTAGCTGCCACACACATGGAACAAATAGGAAAATTCTAGCTATTTTTTGGGACATAGGTTTCCATGAGTTTCAGAGACACACAAGTGTTCATGTTTTTTTCAGAGTCAGGAAACTCACCCCGCTGCCTTGATTTGATCTGGTAGAAGTAGTTTCAGGAAACACAACCGGAGGGTTTGTGAACCAGGATGATACTACAACTCGCGGAGGAAGCCCCGCGGCGGCAGTCGGAGCTGAGAATGATGGTCACCACTGTTCTTGAAGCGGCGGCCCCCAGCGAGCTCGATCTGCATCGGATCCCAGCATCTGCCACGCGATGTGGTGCGCCATGTTGTTGCAGGATTTTTGCCCTGAAGGACTAGGTGCCCCCGCGCGCAGGTGGCGGCAATTTTTGCGGTTCTGGCTACTGCCGCCGCACTGGGCGGAGCTGTGCCTGTACGGCAGATAGGGGATTCTGTTTCTGAAACAGAACGACTATTGCAGGAAGTAATGGGCGGAGCTGTGCCTGGACGGCGGCGT
Organism: Triticum dicoccoides; assembly: GCF_002162155.2. Classification (NCBI taxonomy): domain Eukaryota; kingdom Viridiplantae; phylum Streptophyta; class Magnoliopsida; order Poales; family Poaceae; genus Triticum; species Triticum dicoccoides. The sequence continues at coordinate 114,455,014 of NC_041381.1, forward strand.
ACAGGGGATTCTGTTTCTGAAATAGAACGACTGTTGCAGGAAGTAATGACCTGGCAGTTACGGGTGATGGTTGCATCCGACGGCTATCAAGTGTCTAATCGGACGGCTCTCCGGGTGGCGGATGTTTCTAACACATCCGCCGGCAGACGCGTAGCGGCGCTTTATAACTAAAATATAATCTTATTTTGTCTATTTATTTTACGTAAAGATTTGTTTCCTGTGATCATCTTATATTGCATTAAAATAATACTAGCACAAATGCCCGTGCGTTGCAACGGGAGAAACAAACTCGCGCACAGACCTAACGAGTCATCTTCGTTGCCATTTCTCCCATGTCATCATGATGGTGGTCACTTGCCCACCTATTACAACAAATGTCATCAATCCCAAGGCAGTGAGCTTGGTCATCACACTCTACCATGCCGATTTCACAAACCTCTCCCTACACTGGCTTGTAGTTCCTTGCGTGTCACATACATCTTCACGTGCTTCAACACAAATGTCTTAACAAATCAGCCAATGCATTTCCTTCTTAGCGCACACAATAATAATTATTAATGCAAATTAAGTTAAGTCAGGAGGACATCAATCACTTGAGTCAACACAAACCGCATACACTTTACTGTCGACACCGTCCTCCTTCTTCATCTCTAGCATGAACTTGGGTATGTTTCCAGCAGCGAACTATGGCGTGCTCTTTCGCCATGGCCGTCTAATCATAGTTTAAAAAACGAACGAGCGACTCACCGGTTGTACCGCCAGCTCATCGGTTCATTCATGACAAAAAAATAATATTTAAGTTATTCAAAATTAACCTTAGATCAATGAGTACGCATAATATTCGATGTAATCCATTAGGAAATCACAAAATGTTTATGGCCTAGTTGGTTATTGGTCCTTTAGAGTCCATGGGCTCAAGGACAACGGTTTGATCACAATTTGACGCACCATTTTACAAATATTTTCTTGATTTTTTTATGAAGTCTTAAAAAAACATGCAAAACGTTGGTTCCCATTGGATAGAAATCAATAATTGTTTACTTGACATTCACACTGCCCGAAATAATTCGTACTTCATATTTCTTCTTTTTAATTTCTTCTTTTTTTCCTAATAACAGGGGTCGGCTTGCAGCAATCCTTGACGAAACCCTTTTTCTTATTAATTGTGCAACTGTTAACCGTTAATTATGGGTGCATTAGCAGCCCACAAATCCCGCATCCTTTAAAGGACACACAAATCCAGCCCCATCATGATCCCTCACTTTAATCAAGGGGACTCCTCACCGGCAATTAATGTCCCGGAATATTTCTATTTTTTGCATGGCAGCCACACAATCTCAAGGCCAATTCCTTTAAGTGTCTTCCAAGCAATTACGGAACGTATATCACGGTGATTCAATATAAACCCTCGAAGTGGGATTAATCATAAATACAAGTCAGCTGAGTTGGTTACCGCGGGTTCTTTTGATATGAGAGGTGTCAGAGTTAGATTCTCCACTGTGTAAACTATATTTTACTTGATATTATGAAGCCCACTCATTTTTTACTTTATTTTCAGGAGCCCACTCGCAGCCCATAAATTGATAGACGCCCGTATTTGTTTTTTGCCTGGATGGGCTTCGATCGCATACACTGGCCCAGCCAAGCGATCGTTCAACTAAGAAACAAAAACGTGAGCGGGCTTGCACAGCGTCAGAAAATAGTACCATCTCGGATAACAAAAATCTTCGAGGCGGGACGAAACCAAAAAGAAAAAAAAATCACCTAAACGGGACGAAACAAAGTAAAACCAAACCAAAAATACCTACTTCCTTTAATAGTAGGTATACAATATATAGGTATAGATATAGATTTGGCTCCGTGGCAATGCACGGGCCCACGCCTAGTGTCCTAAAAAATGAATAAAGAGGCAAAGATAATATACTAGCTACCCCGCAATAAAAAGAGACAACATACTAGCTTAATTTTTCATCCCGTTGATCATGCTTAATTAATTTGCCACGCAAAAAGGAAGATAGTGCCAAATCACCGCCCACCTGATTTGATTAGCTATAGAATATATTCCATCCGGTGCAACTTTTTGTCAATGCGATCACTTGCCCTCGCACTATCGACCTGGTATTCATGCGGACATGCATTGCAAGGCATATTTAGTAAAAAATGATATAATTGCACTTTCTTTCTTTGCTACTTTCCTAAGTCTCTTTTTTTTGAGATGTTTCCTAATACATCTTTTTTAGTATACTTATATAATATAAAATCGAGGGAGGCTCTTTCGTCTTCACCCAATCAGCACACCCAAATTCAACGGACGATGAGTCCAAAGCGCTCCTCTGCCCGCCGCTCATGGCACCAGCTCTTCTCCTCCTCTGATAATGGTGACCCCTTCCCAACACCCACCTCAACAACTCATCCGCGAATCCCTCCCGAAGAGGAAATACCATTGACGTCGCCGTCGATGATTCCTCAATCGCAGTTGCCCTCCAACTCCACCAATCTACCACACCCGCCGCTCAGTAGCGAGTCCCTGGCGCACGAGACGGCCGCAGAGGAGATAGGGGAGGCCAAACACTCGCAGCAGCCGCTCGCCGGAGCACACGACATCACGAACGACTCCTCCACCAACGTAGAAGAAGGGTCCGGCTCCTCCACCGACGAAGAGGAAGGGTCTGGCTCCTATACAAACGATGCCATCCAGAGGGAAGATGAAGAGTCGTTCGAGGCCGACGTGTCCGGTTTTTCACTGGGATCCGCTCCGACGGATATCGTCGCTGTCGAGGAGAAGAAAAGGACTTGCCGAGCCGTGAGGAAGGGAGGAAAACCAGGCGCATATGTTCGTGTTTGGTCGGCACAAGACGAGGTTCGCATCCTGGAGGGCCTTGCCATTCACGTCAAAACCCATGGCTCTCCTCCAGGTCGCTCGCAGCTGCCCGATGTCCTCCACGGACACATTATGGACAGGAAGGAGTTCACAATATCAGAGATTTATGAGAAGGTCCGTCGCATGAGGGATAAGTACCGTTCTATGCGGGCCACTGTTGCTTCCGGAGCACCACTGCGTGGCGGCGCCGACGACCTCCGGAAGTACGAGATCTCCAATAAAATTTGGGGTGATTTGCCACCATTGCCCAATGGTGGAAACAAGAAGGGCAATCATGCGCCAGGACCACGTGTCCGCAGGGACTTTGAGGAGCTCCAGGATATATACCCTCACCTCGCTCTGGTAGTGGAGAAGATCGCCGCCGATGGACAGGGCCCTCTGAAGAGGGCGTTTGAGTTGATTGATGATGCTAAAGCCCGCAAACTGAATGCCAAAGTGAAGAAGCAGCGGGTTTTGGAGATTAAGGCAGAGTTGGACCGTGCTAGCGTACGGAATGAGGTGCTTAGCATGTTTATCGAGTTGGTCTGGATCCATCAAATGTCATTCTGAGAATTAAGGTGAAACTCATCTCTTTTGTCCTATTTTTTTGTGCTGTCATCTGCTCAGGTTTTCTATAGATGTTATTATTAGTGGTTATGGATTATTCGGTATATATGTTGAAATGAGACTAAACATGATGTCATTCTTGCTTTGGTAACATTAACCTTGTTTTTTCTTTGCAGGGTGGTAACATTAACTACCTTTACTCATCAAGAAGTCATGAAAGGTTTTGGAAAGAAATTAGCCCCTAGCTAGTCACAATATGTATAGACTATGCCGCAAAACTTCAGTTCAAGCCTGGACAGGAAGCTTGATAAACCAAAAGGACAAATTTTTGGATTTGTTGTTTTTTGTTTCATAAACAATGTTTAAATTTTTAGTTGAAACTTTTTAGAAATCCACTTGCATCATTGTGTCTATCTTTACTATTAAAGGGGAGTATGTCATCATCGTCGTAATAGTTACCATATCCCATCCCTTTGTACGATCAACCCGAAAGAAAGAAAAACATCGTCGAAATAGTTGCTGTAGTTCAGCGTAGAAAAACTAAAGTCAGTCGTAAACAAATCCATAATAAACAAAATCAACTGAAGAAGTGGCATTCTTTTATATGAATTGCTCACTCTGGATAGTACCATAATCTGGACTTGGTGGGATCGTAAGATTTCCTTCCTCTATGTCTTTCGTGTGATTTTCATCGGGGAGCTTAAAGTCCAACCCCATCTGCTAGGTCCCCATTTTCATTTCTCTTGGTATGTTATCGTAGCTCAAAAGAATCCAGTTAGCTAGCTAATGGAGAAGAACGGCGATTGATAGGACGGGCTCGTCTGCTCGCGGAACACGTGCCAATAAGACAACACCGCATCCGCGCATGTAAACAATGCAATCGTATGAAGAAAAGAATCATACAACCCATTGAACCGGGTCATACGGAGACGGCGCCGTGTAAAGTGCGGGTAACGTGACGACGCCCTTGTGTGTGTTTTGTTGGTACATGACGCGGCCTGACCGGTACAAGACAGCTGAGCACATACATAAACGGTCACGAGTAACGCCGTTTTTGTACCGATATGCACATGTGACGACGTGGATCCCCCGCTCCATTCCTTTAGGGCATGTCGAATGGCCGACCGTCAAACCGTCCGCATATGTTTGGATCACGCTGTCGAACTACGTAAGTCATCCAACGCAGGCTTGTATCTTTCTGTCGAGCAGTATGGACGTGTTTTCTCGCGTAAATCGGAGGCAAACATGGAGGCTTTGCGGGCTTCCGGACCGCTATCACGCACGCTTCTGACTGCCCTGGCCCACTCGAACCCCCTCCCTCACCCCGCACGCTTCCTGTCGGAATACGGTCAGCGCCGCTCCAGATCATCAATGCCACATTCATGCCCGGCCAGAGCAGACACGTCTGGCGCTAGAATTGAAGCGGCGCGTCCGGCCGAGAAAGCGCCACCCGTGCCGCATCTCAGTGCAGGCGATTGCTCCGCATTCAAATGACACGTCGGATGTCCGTCCGTCATTCTGCCGCCCGAATTAATGGAGAGGCTGACAGTTGGGTCCACGGCGGCCGCAAGGAAGTGCCTCCTTATTATGCGCAAAATAATTATACCTCCACCTGACAGCAGGGACCCACCGGTCTGGCCACCGTATTTGCAAAAAAACATTTCCCCACTGACTGCTAGGACCCACCAGCTACATCTTCGCACGCAAGGAAGTGCGTTCGGGCAAAAAAAAAAAACGATTCGCCCCCCTGACTGCTGGGACCCACCAGCTACATATTTGCACTCAAGGAAGTGCCTGATAGTCGGGACCCACCTGGTCGAAGCGTATGTAGCGTGGTCATTCTGGTCACGAACGTGTACGTACGTACTGGTCGATGTAGAGGCGCGCACATGTCGTAGTAGAGGCGCGGCGTGCACGTAGCATGTACACGTACGTATAGCGGATAATGTGCAAAGTAGAAAATGCGGCCACGTACATACATACGGGCAGGGTCTCGAACGCCTACTTGCGCATACGTATGGCCAGGGCTCGTGTACATGGCTGGGTCGGAACGGAGAAACTGCGTCGTTGTCGTGTTCATGGGGAGGCAATGGAATGCGTCGTGTTCATCGAGACGCAACGAAATGCGTCGTGTTTATCGAGAGGCAACAGAACGCATGGGAGCCAACAGGCTTGGATGGAACAGCCGATGGAAACGAGGCCTGGCGTACCACAGAACGGAGCAAACGGCCTTGTGTTCGACCGGCCACATTTGAAACTGGATCCTGTTCATCGGGAAGGGTCTGGCGTACCGCAAAACGGAGGAAATGGACTTGTGTTGGTCCTCCTACGGTCGAAAAGGGGTCCTATCGATCGGGAGGGGTGTGGCGTACCACAAAACGGAGGAAACGGACTTGAGTTGGAGCGCTACGGTCGAAATGGGGGTCCTGTTCATCGGGAGGGGTGTGGCGTACCGCAAAACGAGACTCCATAGGATACTGTTCATCTCCACCATCGACCTCCTCCAGCCTTCACGGGCTACTGTTCATCCACCGTCGACCTCCTCCAGCCTCCACCTGCTCCTGTTCATCCACAGGCTCATGTTCATCCAGCCTCCACCGCGCGCTACTCCACCGATTACTATTCAACCACCGCTCTCCATAGGCTCCTATTCAACCACCCCTCCATGGGCTATTGTTCATCCACCCTCCACCATCTACTGTTCATCCAGCCCTCCACGGGGTCGTCCTGTTCATCCAGCCCTCCACGGGGACCTGTTCATCCAACCCCAATTGGCTCGATCGATCAAGGTCCTGTTCATCCAGAGGCAACACCACGGGGTTCTATTCATCCACCCCCACCGCTCAGTGTTCATCCAAACCCCCAGCAAAGATCACTATTCATCCAGAGGCAGCATCGATCGACTTCAGTTAGCAGCAGTAGCGAAGGAATCGCTCGATCGGGTTTAGTTAACAGCCATCGACCGATCGCTCCGGTTCAGTAACGCGTAGCCTGCAGTGCAATCGCTCAGGTTAAGTTAGAGCCCAACGCCTCGCTCGGGTTCAATTAGAGCCCAATGCCTCGCACATGCGCGCTTATGGTACGAGAGAAGCGCGCATCGCTCGGCCCCGACCACCCACCGTAACCGGGAACACCCCGAAATTTTCCTCGCCCTCGCTTCTACCACGGTTTTTTCCGTCATGGACGGCCCAAAGAATGTCATGCAGCTGCGTCTCCGGCCCGCCCAGGACGAAAAGCCCATTTTCTGTCATAATTTTTTGTCATAGAAGTAGGAGCCCACCACATCTATGATGATACCGGGTTTTGTCACAATTATCATCATCGAAGTGTCATAAGTGTGACATAAAAAAATTTTGTTCGGCCCAAAATGTCACGGATATGTCTTTTTTTTGTAGTGTTAGAAGGTGGGCACGGGTAGCTAATCCGCTCTTCCTCTTTTTGTTCTTTGCTCTCCTCATCATCTTTTTCATCCAATGAGCTCACAGTTCCATCAATTTCTTCTTCCATAGACTCCTGCAAAATATTAGTCTCTGCTTGGACAGCGGAGACTTTCTCAATAAATGCATCAATATCAGAATTGAATTCACAATTCTCATAGCAATATTTAAGTATAGTAAAATTTTCAGGTCTGTAAACAACATCATCAAGATTTTCACACTCTTTAAATGAAGATTCAATCTCATAAGCACCCATAAAAGCAACGAATTCTTCTATTTGATCCACATCATAGTAATCATATATACCATTAGCATAAGAAGCTAAGTTTTCATTATCATTGAATTTGCATGAAAAGGGAAGGTGTGGAGCCTTCATCCTAGAGCAACAAGTATAATCATATCTCAAGCATAGTTGCCGCGCATACCAATGCAAATATGAATTTGACCCCATAATAGTTTCCCTTTTTGTGTCAAGCGATAATCCCTAAAGTATTCACGTTGATCCAACGTGTCTCCCATAAGATAATTGAATGGGGTTTTCTCAGGATTATCAAAGTAGTACATGATATTTTTCACATAACCAACATCGAGGATTTTAGGAGGTTCCCCATCTCCATGAGTAGCAAGTACACCTAATTTTTTTGGTATTTCGTGTTCCATATCCATAACTAAAGATAGAAAACAACTATGAACATCAAATAAAAATTACTTAGTGATAAATCAAACAAGCACACACGAGAATATTAACCCCACACTATGACTCCCCGGCAACGGCGCCAGAAAAAGGTCTTGATAACCCACAAGTATAGGGGATCAATTGTAGCCTCTTTCGATAAGTAAGAGTGTTGAACCCAACGAGTAGCTAAAGATAGAACAAATATTCCCTCAAATTCTATCGACCACCGATACAACTCTACGCATGCTTAGCGTTCGCTTTACCTAGAACAAGTATGAAACTAGAAGTACTTTGTAGGTGTTGTTGGATAAAATTGCAAGATAATAAAGAGCATGTAAATAGAAAGTAGGGGTTGTTTAAATAAAGAAGCAATAAAGTTAGTATAGCGAGTGTGGAGAAGTGGTGGTAGGAGTTCTGAAATTGTCCCTAAGAAATTGACTACTTTACTAGACCGATAGCAAGTTTTATGTGAGAGAGGCATAAGCTAATATACTTTCTCTTCTTGGATCATATGCACTTATGATTGGAACTCTAGCAAGCATCCGCAACTACTAAAGATCATTAAGGGAAAACCCAACTATAGCATTAAAGCATCAAGTCCCCTTTATCCCATACGCCACAACCCCCTTACTCGGGTTTATGCTTTTGTCACTCAAGCAACCCACTATAAGCGAATCATGAACGTATTGCAACACCCTACAGCGGGAATCCCTAACACTCGCGCGACACGAAGGGCACAATAGGACAGAAACATAACCACAAGCAAATTAAACCAATCATAGCAATTCACCATTTACAGATAGGACAGCGAAAATCTACTCAGACATCATAGGATGGCAACACATCATTGGATAATAATATGAAGGATCAAGCACCATGTTCAAGTATAGGATACAGCGGGTTGCGGGCGAGTGGATCGCTAAATATAGATGGGGGAAGGTGATGGAGATGTTGGTGAAGATGATAGCGGTGTTGGTGTAGATCGCGGTGATGATGATGGCCCACGGCGGCGTTCCAGCTCCACCGGAAGCAAGGGGGAGAGAGCCCCCCTCCTTCTTCTTCTTCCTTGACCTTCTCCCTAGATGGGAGAAGGGTTTCCCCTCTGGTCCATGGTCTCCATGGCGTGGGAGGGGCGACAGCCCCTCCGAGATTGGATCTGTCTCTCGGTCTCTCTCTGTTTCTGCGCTATGAGATTCTGCCCTTTCACCGTTTCTTATATATCCGGAGATCCGTAACTCCGATTGGATTGAAACCTTCGCCACAATTTTTTTCCCGGAAATTAGCTTTCTTGCGGCAATAGAAGAGCATCAACCGCCTTACGGGGTGCCCACGACGGTCAGGGGCGCGCCCACCACCCTGGGCACACCCCCTGCCTCATGGCCCCCTCGGGCATCGTCTTGCATTGATTATTCTTCCCAAAAATCATAAATATTCCAATAATATTCTCCGTCCATTTTTATCCCATCTGGATTCCGTTTGATATGGGGTTTCTGCAAATCATAAAACATGCAACAAACAGGAACTGGCACTGGGCACTGGATCAATATGTTAGTCCTAAAAATAGTATAAATAATTGCCAAAAGTATATGAAAGTCGAATAATATTGTCATGGAAAAATCAAAAATTATAGATGCGACGGAGACGTATCAATACCCACCACGAGCATCAATATTCATTGGACCGCATACATCGGTATGTATTATTTCCAACAAGTCTGTAGGTCGTTCCATTATTCCGGAGAACGGAGTTTTAGTCATCTTGCCCATAAGGCACAGTTCGCAAGCACCAAGTGATTCCAAAAGTCCATCAGTATGGAGTTTCTTCAGGTGCTTTACACCGATATGACCTAAATAGCAGTGCCACAAATAAGTTGCACTATCATTATTAAACTTCAATCTTTTGGCTTCAACAGTATGAATATGTGTATCACTACTATCGAGATTTAACAAAAATAGACCACTCATGAGGGGTGCATGACCATAAAAGAAATTACTCATATGAATAGAACAACCATTATTCTCTAATTTAAATGAATTACCATCTCGCATTAAACAAGATCCAGATATAATGTTCATGCTCAACGCTGGCACCAAATAACAATTATTCATCTCTAAAACTAATCCCGATGGTAGATGTAGAGGTAGCGTGCTGGCCGCGATCCCATCGACTTTGGAACCATTTCCCATGCGCATCATAACCTCGTCCTTAGCCAATCTTTGCTTAATCCGTAGCCCCTATTTGGAGTTGCAAATATGAGCAACAGAAACCGTATCAAACACCCAGGCGCTACTGCGAGCATTAGTTAAGTACACATCAATAACATGTATATCAAATATACCTTTCACTTTGCCATCCTTCTTCTCCGCCAAATACTTGGGGCAGTTCCGCTTCTAGTGACCAGTCCCTTTGCAGTAGAAGCACTCAGTTTCAGGCTTAGGTCCAGACTTGGGTTTCTTCTCTTGAGCAGCAACCTTTTTGCCATTCTTCTTGAAGTTCCTTTCTTCCCTTTGCCCTTTTTCTTGAAACTAGTGGTCTTATTGACCGTCCACACTTGATGCTTCTTTTTGATTTCTACCTCCGTAGCCTTTAGCATCGCGGAGAGCTCGGGAATAGTCTTGTCCATTCCTTGCATATTATAGTTCATCATGAAGCATTTATAGCTTGGTGGCAGTGATTGAAGAACTCTGTCAATGACACAATCAACTGGAAGATCAACTCCCAACTGAGTCAAATGATTATGATACCCAGACATTTTGAGTATGTGCTCACTGACTGAACTATTCTCCTCCATTTTGCAGCTGTAGAACTTGTTGGAGACTTCATATCTCTCAACTTGGGCATTTGCTTGAAATATTAACTACAACTCTTGGAACATCTCATACGCTCCATGACGTTCAAAACATCTTTCAAGTCCCGATTCTAAGCCGTAAAGCATAGCAGACTGAACTATCGAGTAGTCAACAGCTTTGCTTTTCCAGATGTTCTTAACGTCATCAGTAGCATCTGCAGCAGGCCTGGCACCTAGCGGTGCTTCCAGGACGTAATTCTTCTGTGCAGCAATGAGGATAATCCTCAAGTTATGGACCTAGTGCGTGTAGTTGCTGCCATCATCTTTCAACTTAGCTTTCTCTAGGAACGCATTAAAATTCAAAGGAACGGTAGCATGGGCCATTGATCTACAACAACATAGACATGCAGAATACTATCAGGTACTAAGTTGATGATAAATTAAAGTTCAATTAATCATATTACTTAACAACTCCCACTTAGATAGACATCCCTCTAATCATCTAAGTGATCACGTGATCCAAATCAGCCAAACCATGTCCGATCATCACGTGAGATCGAGTAGTTTTGAATGGTGAACATCACTATGTTGATCATATCAACTGTATGATTCATGCTCAACCTTTCGGTCTTGGTGTTCCGAGGCCATATCTGCATATGCTAGGCTTGTCAAGTTTAACCGGAGTATTCTGCGTGTGCAAAACTGGCTTGCACCCATTGTATGTGAACGTAGAGCTTATCACACCCGATTATCACATGGTGTCTCTGCATGATGAACTATAGCAACGGTGCATATTCAGGGAGAACACTTGTACCTTGAAATTTAGTAAGGGATCATCTTATAATGCTACTGACGTTCTAAGAAAAATAAGATGCATAAAAGATAAACATCACATGCAATCAAAATATGTGACATGATATGGCCATCATCATCTTGTGCTCATGATCTCCATCACCGAAGCATCGTCATGATCTCCAACGTCACCAGCGCGACTGAGGGAGTGCTGGATTAGGGGGTATCCGGACAGCCGGACTATATACATCGTCCGGACTATTGAAGCGTGAAGATACAAAACTCAAGACTCCGTCCCGTGTCCGGATGGGACTCTCCTTTGCCTGGAAGGCAAGCTTGGCTATCCGAATATTGTGTTTCCTTCCTTGTAACCGACTCCATGTAAACCCTAGCCTTCTCCGATGTCTATATAAATCGGAGAGGTTGATCCTTAGAAGGCCGATCACAATTATAGTCATAATCATGATAGGCTAGCTCCTAGGGTTTAGCCTCTACGATCTTGTGGTACATCTACTCTAAGATCCTAGCTATGGAGTAGTTGTATACGCAAGGGGTTTATGAGTTCAGGCCCTTCTCGGAGGAAGTAACAGCCCAACGTCACGGAGCCCGGAGGTGGTCGACTGGATTATGTGTATATGAGTTACAGGGGTGCGAACCCTTTACACTGAGGAGGGGGTGGCTTATATAGAGTCCGCCAGACCTCTTCGGCCCTCAGTTATGCAGGGTTTAAGGTACATTAAGATATGGCGTTACTGATAACACCATACATAAAGTGCTATGATGACCATAAAAGCTACTTAATGACCGACCGTTTGCGTGCAGAGTGACCTTAGATCTCCTGGCAGTCGAGTGATTGGCTTCATGGTCGAGTGTATTCGAGTTCGTCGAGTGGAACCTTTCCAGGTCGACTGAAAGGTGGTTTCTTCTAGAGATCTCCTTGGGGAGGGTATCTTGGACAGGTCCATGACCCTACCCTAGGTACATGGCTTCATCACTACTCATACCTTCAATATTAATCAAGAAGGAAGTAGGGTTTTACCTCCATCGAGAGGGCCTGAACCTGGGTAAACATTGTGTCCCTTGCTTCCTCTTACCATCAGCCTAAGATGCAAAGATCGGGACCCCCTACCCGAGATCCGCTGGTTTTGACACCGACATTGGTGCTTTCATTGAGAGTTCCTCTGTGTCGTCGCTACAAGGCTCGACGGCTCCTTAAATCATCATCAATGACACGTTCCAGGGTGAGACTTTTCTCCCCGGAAAAATCTTCGTGTTCGGCGGCTTCGCGCTGCGGGCCAATTCCCTTGGCCATCTGGAGCAGATCGACAGCTACGCCCCTGGCCACCAGGTCAGGTTTGGAAACTTCAACTACACGCCGGATATTCGCGGAGACTTGATCTTCGACGGATTCGGGCCTGTGCTAGGAGCACCAGATAGTCGCGATGAGCATGGCCTAGACCTTCTGTCGGACAATGTTCGGATATCACCCCTGCAGCAGCCCCAGACATAAATCCGGAGCGGGCTGCATTGCCTAAGGATGGAGGGATGGACCCCGCCCCGCAGGCCATACACTCATCGGTGTTGGAGCCGAACACAGGTCTCACCTCTGTGGAAGTCTGTGACTCCGGACCCCCGGACTCGTATCCGGTCGTCGGTCCCAGTCCGCGCGCTCCCGAGCCCGCCGAGCCTGGCTGGGCTCCGGTAATGGAGTTTACCGCTGCGGATATCTTCCAGCATTTGCCTTTTGGCGACATGCTGAACTCATTAAAGTCTCTCTCTTTGTCAGGAGGCTCTCGGCCGAACTATGTTCAGCTCGAGTGGGAAGCAGATGACGAAGGAATTCGTTGCCCACCCACCACCCACTTCATTGCCACGGTTGATGATTTAACCGACGTGCTTGACTTCGACTCCGAAGGCATCGACGGTATGGATGACGATGCAGGAGAGGATTCAGAATCTCTGGGACGCTGGACTACTACCTTGTCACATGACATATTCATGGTAGATACGCCCAAGGAGGACGACGACGACAATCCGTAAGATAAAACTCCCGGACAAAAGCCAAAACGATAGCGCAGACGCTGCTCAAAGTCCAGCAACAGTAAAAATAGTGACAAGAGTGCAAGAAAGATCGACATACCAGTAAACACCGAAGACAACAACGACCACATGGACCCAGCGATGGAGTAGGACGAGCCAGGTCATGCCGAACCGAGTTCGGAATAGATGCCCAATCACAATGATCCCGAGGGACAAGTTCATCAAACCGCCCCAGGACAAGAAAATAGTCCGGACGATGATGCATTCACCATTACGGACGAACATGTGGAACGAGATAACCTCCACAGAAAGCTCATGGCCACAGCGAGAAGTCTAAAGAAGCAGAAGCAACGGCTAAAAGCCGCAGAAGAAACGCTCAATCGCAGATGGAATAAAGTGCTAGACACTAAAGAAAGATACGACGACGATCGCCACACAAAGAGCTATCCAAAACGTAAGCTACTGCCAGAATTCGATGACGAGGCCGTTCCACCAAAGAATAACACGACTAGGATTCCAGACATACCACTTCATAACCGCAACAAAGCGGCTACCGACGACGCGCACGATCTACGAGAGCACCTGGATAAGAAAGCCGGCGCGGCCAGGTCCATATACGGATCTAAGGGACACACCCCGGCGAGGGACTATGGCACCAAAACGATCATACCAACCAAATACCAGTTCGGAATAAGCACCGGACACAACAACAGCCGACGACATGCCACAGCACGTCCAAATATAGAGGGGCTGCTCACCCCATGTGCTTCACCGAGAAGTACTAGGCCATGAATTTCCACAGGGGTTTAAACCTGTGAATATAGAGGCATATGACGGAACGACAGACCCAGGGGTCTGGATCGAGGATTTTATCCTACATATTGACATGGCTCGTGGGGATGACCTCCACGCCATCAAATACCTTCCCCTCAAGTTGAAGGGACCAGCACGACACTGGTTGAAAAGCCTCCCCAAAAATTCAATTGGGAGTTGGGAGGAAGTCGAGGACGCTTTCAGGGCCAATTTTCGAGGGACTTATGTTCGGCCTCCGGATGCGGACGATCTAAGTAACATAATCCAATAGCCCGGAGAGTCCGCCCGCAAGCTTTGGAACAGATTCCTCACTAAGAAAAATCAAATTGTCGATTGTCCAGACGCCGAAGCCTTAGCGGCATTCAAACACAGCATCCGCGACGAGTGGCTCGCCAGACACCTCGGCCAAGAAAAGCCAAGGACAATGGAAGCCTCAAAAAGCCTTATGACCTACTTTTGCGCGGGTGAAGATAGCTGGCTAGCCCGTAAAGGCAGCAGCGACCCCAGCACATCCGAAATAAGGGATGACAACGGGAAGCCACGGCGTAATAAAAACAAACGCCAAACAAGGAAGAGAGCCCGGACAACACAACGGTCAATGCCAGATTCAGGGGCTCTCGACCTGATCAGCAAAAGAAGCCATTCAAAGGCAGTAAAGAGGGACCGTCCGGTCTGAACAGGGTCCTGGACAGACTGTTCCAAATTCATGGCACCCCCGAGAAACCTGTGAACCACATGCATAGAAAATGCTGGGTCTTCAAGCAGGCCGACAAATTAAATGCCGAACACAAGGGGAGGAAAACACCAAGTGAAGACGAGGATGAGTCTCTCCAGACGAACACTAGGGGACAAAAAAAATTCCCAGCAGAGGTTAAAACGGTAAATATGATCCACGCGATGCACACATCCACAATAAGGCACGAAAGCGCGCTCCGAAACATGTACGATACAGAGCCCATCATACCCACACCTATCTACTGGACGGCTTGTCCGATCACCTTCGATCACATGGACTGCCCAACTCGTATTCGGTGCGGAGGATCAGAGGCCTTGGTGCTTGACCCAATAATTGACGGATACCATCTCACCCACGTCCTCATGGACGGCGACAACATTCTCAATTTAATATACGAGGACACTGTCCACAGGATGGGGATAGACCCATCCAGAGTTAGCCAAAGCAAAACCACCTTTGAAGGGGTGATACCAGGCGTTGAAGCCTACGGCAGGGGCTCCGTCGTACTGGAGGTAACATTCGGCTCCCCAGGAAACTACAGAAGCCAAGAACTACCCTTCACCAACGCACCCTTCCAAAGCGGCTATCATGCATTGCTTGGAAGAACGGCCTTCGCCCGCTTCAACGCAGTACCGCACTATGCCTACCTTACACTCAAGATTCCCGGTCCACGTGGCGTCATAACCATTAACGGAAACACAGAGCGATCTTCATGCGTAGAGGAACACGCGACGGCCCTATCGGTCGGACTATAAGCGGCCTCTAATATCAGAAATTATGATTGGTCATTAAGACCACAGATGCGGTTAGATGAGTCCGGCAGCCCGGATAAACCAGTGCACCATATATGTAATCCCATAGAGGACACCAGGGGCTATAATTATTTAATAGAGCCCCAAACTTGGCTTAACCTTATTGGCAGGCCAACATCTTACACTTTTACTATCCATCGCTTACTTACGTTGTACTCTCCTACACGAGTTTTGTTTTACAAACAACATTCACGCGATACCCTTCCAGGATACAGCACAACAGAGAGAAAGGCGCAGACGTGCAGCAGGGCCCCGCTCAACAGGTTTCTTTTTAGATTAAGCCCCTGTCTAAACCTTTTCTATTGCCTCTTGTTGTTTAACCATCCCATGGGTTCCATACCCACAGAGGATACTACCGTTATTGGCATTTCGCCATGATAGATTAACGCACGTACCTGGAAATACAGGGTTTACATTGAAAAGGCATTCTTCAGCCTATTTTCTATTACAAAGACCGAATACCTTCGGGAGTGTTCGACGTCACGAGTTTGGCCTTATATGCACCAGCTCTGAATCATGTCTTTGGTCAAATGTTGGGTTTGCCTGGCTCCTGGGTGTGCCGCCTTACATTCTGTTCTTATCGGCTAAGGCAGCCAAAGGAGAACTACTGCGATTGTGCCCTGGTTATTCCGGATGAGCACCTCAGTAGAGAAAGCCAAAAACTGACTGCCATGATACAGCGAGAGACTGTTCAACCACTCAAAGACTAACTAGAATCTTTAGGACTCCTCCGCATTAACGAAGGGCCGTTTCTCGGCCATGTACATATGCGGCCCTATTCGGATGCACGCAAAAGTACTAGGGGCTACATAGTAGCCCCACCGTTAGACACCCATGGCTAAGCGAAAGTGTTACAGCTATATAGTCCGATTGCCTAGTTCGACGTGAGATCACCTCCTTAATGGACCAAGACGTTGGGTCAACTGTGATTACGCATATTTTTCGTGAACACCCCCGCATTGTATGCGTGGGGGCTGAAGCCAACGACTGCTAACTTTCAGATTACTTATATATATAAATAAAAACGGCCGCATAGGGGACACAATAATACTTTCTGGCAAAAAGTTTAAATATAGCCTCATAATCAAAATAACATTGTTTTTACAATGATTCGATGTTTCATTCGAACAATATACTCTTCGAGCACTGCGCTCTATTAAGCGGGCACCTTCTGTTACCTGCTCCAAGTAGTGCTCGGCCGAATACTGGCCTCCCGCCGGATTCTGGGTTGCTATAATGGTGGCCTCCATTTCTGTCCAATAGGCTTTAACGCGGGCAAGGTCCATTCGCGCACCCTCTATGCACGCCGACCTTCTCATGGCGTCGATCCGAGGCACGGCCCCAAGGAATTGTTGCACCAAACAAAAGTAACTATCCGGCTTAGGCCCCTTTGTCCAAAGATGGTCTATGACAGACCGCATTGCAAGCTCGGACAGCCAGTGAAGCTCCGCTATAGCAGCCATCTTGTCACTTAACGGCAAAGGGCGAGTGGGGGCATTGAATTGCGACCAGAAAAGCTTCTCCACTTCCTTATCACCTTGATCCTTGAAAAACTTGGCAGTGTTAGCTGTACTCTTCGCCAAATCCGCATACGCGTCCGCAGGACTCCAGCGTCCATCCAGGGGAGCGTACTTCGGATCGAAAAACTTTGTCCGCAGCAAGTAGGAGCCCCCAGCCGTGATTTTACCGGCCCGTTGAAGCTCCTCCCGCGCACCCCTGAGCTCGGTCCGTATTTCCTGGGTGGCATTAAGTGCCTTGTTCAGGTCGGCAGAACTATCCTTATGCTCCTTTTTAAGGAGCTCATACCGGTCAGCGGCATTTTTTAACTCCACGGCCATTTTGGCTATCTTTTCTTCGCTCCTGCGATGAGCAGCCTATTCGGCTCTCAATTCCTCGGCCGTCTTTAGGGCAGCCGCATTGCTAACCCGAGCTTGTTCCTTCGCCTGGGCAAGTTCCGCCCTCAGGGCTTCCACAGTAGCATCACAGTCTGCAGTCCAAGCATATTGCATTCATATTATGCCACTCTCATATTTTCCTATATAAATAAGGAAAGAAGAGCACATATCTTGTGACTCGTTCAGCCGCTCGTTCACCAGCGTGATATCGACATCAATAGATCCAATTTGCCTCCTTAGTTCAGCACCTTCAACGGACTGTTCGGCAGCCGGATCCTTAGATACATGCGCCTATGTACAGCACAATCAGTACTTACAAAATACTATCCTCCGTATGGCGCCTAGGGCGGGCAACCAGAGTCTCAGGGGCTACTATCCATATGGAGCACACCTAGCACGTACCTCACTGCCAAAAATTGTGTATTCTTCACTACATACCTCAAAGCCTCCGAGCAGGCTCGTAAATGCCTCATTCAAACCGCTTGTAGCGGATGAAATCTTCTTAAGCACCGCGCTCATTAATGAGCAGTGTCCTCAAATAGCGCAGCTCGCTCCAAAAGGCCTGTCAATATATCCGGTCGGACATTGAACTATGTTGAACCTGTGGGAGCCAAACGCTCCGCGCTCAGGGCGGCTGACGTATTGGCCTCCGGTAGGTCCGGACTCCTCCGTGACAACACCTC
This sequence comes from Triticum dicoccoides, assembly GCF_002162155.2. Taxonomy (NCBI): domain Eukaryota; kingdom Viridiplantae; phylum Streptophyta; class Magnoliopsida; order Poales; family Poaceae; genus Triticum; species Triticum dicoccoides. The sequence goes on from NC_041381.1 coordinate 114,473,113, forward strand.
GGTATCGCTCGCTTCATGAGGCGGAGAGGGGGGTGGAGTCTCAGTCTCCATCATCTCCGGAGGAAGATCCCCCGAAGACGAGCTCTGTTGAGAAGAGCTGCTAGCCGGACTACAAAAGACGAATCCTGGTTATGGATCTCGGAGAAACACTGTACCTTCGAATTAATGATTAACTTACAGCTCGGTGGAGGGTTGGCCCGTTGGTGGGCACGACGCGGTGAGGGTGCCCCTCGGGGCAGAGCCCCCTGGTGATACCTTTTTCCCTTGCTTGGGCATCTCCGTCTCCAAGTCTTCGGAGGCGGCCCTCTTCTTCCCGCGCGGGGAGGAGGCTTTGACCTCCCCTTCCTGACTATCCTCCTCAGGGGAGGTAACAATTCCCTCAGTTTGGGTGTGCAGCGTGTGAAGTTAGGCTTCCCTGTTCTTCCCCTTGTCCTTTGCCGAGGGCATTCTGCTGAGCACCCGGTCAAGCATCTTGGCAATGGTTGTACTAGGCGAGCCTTCGGGAAGTGGCGCCGGACACCCTATTCTCTCCGCCTTGCTGAGCCATTCCTGGCCTCGGATGATTTTCAGAATAACAACTATGGAAAATATAAAACATAGTATCCGGTATCAAGGTTACTTACTTGGGTATCTAGGCGATTGCAGCTTAGGCCCACATCCTCGATGGTGTCCGGACACTCTACTTGTGGTCTGAAGAATAATTTGCACATCCCTTCGAGCTTCAGACCAAAGAAGTGCTTAATAGTCCGCGGACCCTCTGGATTGAAATCCCACATCCGGAGAGGCCGGTGTTGGCATGGCAACATCCGTTAGATTAACATCACTTGAATTATGCTAACAAAATTAATGTCCCTCTCAAGAAGCTCCCGGATGCCATTCTACGGTACTGGTACATCGCCAGCGGGCCCCCAATTCCGTCCTACGTCAGTCCAAGACGCTAGTTGTGACGGAGGGCCCGAGCGGAACTCGGGGGCAGCTACCCACTTTGTGCCTCTGGGAGCTGTGGCATAAAACCACCTCTGCTGCCATACATCGGATACTTTTGGGAAAGAACCCTCTGGCCATGGGGCATCGGCGTTCCTGCTTATTATGGCACCTCCGCACTCCACATGTCGCCCCTCGATCATCTTCGGCTTCACATTAAAGGTCTTGAGCCATAAGCCGAAGTGTGGAGTCACGTGGAGAAAGGCCTCACATACCATGATGAATGACAAGATATGGAGGATAGCGTCTGGAGCTAGATCATGAAAATCCAACCCGTAATAGAACATGAGCCTCCTCACAAAGGGATCAAGGATGAGGCCCATGCCGCGGAGGAAGTGAGGAACAAACACGACACTCTCATTGGGCTCTGGTGTAGGGATGACCTGCCCTGGAGCAGGAAGCCTGTGCTGGATGTCGGCGGACAGGTATCCAACCTCCCTAAGCCTCGCAATGTCCTCCTCTTGGATCGAGGAGGCCACCCACCAGCCTTGAGGGTCAGATCCAGACATATTGGAGGACCTGGGGTGTTTTGGCTTAGGTCTCGGGTGTTAGAACTCGAGATGCGAGAAGGCGCGAGGGAGGTGGAAAAGAGGCATAGGCCTCGGCCCATTTATAGAGGGGGTGAATATCAAGAGTCCTCAGCATGACCACTTGAGGCTTATCTAAAAACACACAGAGTTATACGAACGGTCGTCGCGGGGTCACGCACGCCCTTATTGATAAAAATCTCGTAATAAGAGGAACATGATCTCTGCTTTGGCAGGACATGCCAGTAAAACCGCCTCGTGACACGAGTCGAGGTGGGGCAAGAAACACCGGTTCACGTTGGACTAGGCCATGATGCAAGGGCACGACGTACGAAGATTGCCAGCGGATCAGATTTATGATATGTTCCCTACAATGGTATGTGAAGATCATCTCGCAGATCCGGACAAGGTCCAAGTGTTCGATAATTACTTTGGAGTATTCGTAGATGGAACCCGCTTTGCAATGCCGAAGACAAGACTGCGCGCCGAACTCATCGTCATTGAAGCCTGGTTCAGGGGCTACTGAGGGAGTCCTGGATTAGGGGGTATCCGGACAGCCGGACTACATACATCATCCGGACTATTGAAGCGTGAAGATACAAGACTCAAGACTCCGTCCCGTGTCCGGATGGGACTCTCCTTTGCGTGGAAGGCAAGCTTGGCGATCCGGATATTGTGTTTCCTTCCTTGTAACCGACTCCATGTAAACCCTAGCCCTCTCCGGTGTCTATATTAACCGGAGAGGTTGGTCCTTTGAAGGCCGATCACAATTACAGTCATAATCATCATAGGCTAGCTCCTAGGGCTTAGCCTCTACGATCTCGTGGTAGATCTACTCTTGTACTACTCATATCTTCAATATTAATCAAGCAGGAAGTAGGGTTTTACCTCCATCGAGAGGGCCCGATCCTGGGTAAACATTGTGTCCCTTGCTTCCTGGTACCATCAGCCTAAGACGCACAGATCGGGACCCCCTACCCGAGATCCGCCAGTTTGGACACCGACAGCGACAACCTGATCTCCATCGTAGCATCGTTGTCATCCCGCCACCTATTTTTAGTACGACTATTGCTACCGCTTAATTATAAAGTAAAACAATTACATGGTGATTGCATTGCATACAATAAAGCGACAACCATATGGCTCCTGCTAGTTGCCGATAACTTTGTTACAAAATATGATCATCTCATACAACAATTTATATCACATCATGGTTGACCATATCACATCACAGCAAGCCCTGTAAAAACAAGTTAGACGTCCTCTACTTTGTTGTTGCAAGTTTTACGTGGCCGCTACGGGCTTCTAGCAAGAACCGTTCTTACCTATGTATCAAAACCACAACGATTTTTCGTCAAGTGGGATGTTTTAAGCTTCAACAATGACCGGGTGTATCCACACTCGATTCAACTAAAGTTGGAGAAAAAGACACTCACCGGCCACCTATGTGCAAAGCACGTCGGTAGAACAAGTCTCGTGTAAGCGTACGCGTAATGTCGGTCTGAGCTACTTCATCCAACAGTACCACCGAATCAAAGTATCACATGTAGGTAAGCAGTATGACTATTATCGCCCACAACTCTTTGTGTTCTACTCGTGCATATAACATCTACGCATAGACCTGGCTCTGATACCACTATTGGGAACGTGATAATTTCAAAACAATTCCTACGATCATGCAAGATCTATCTACGTGATGCATAGCAACGAGAGTGGAGAGTGTGTCCACGTGCCCTCGTAGACCGAAAGCGGAAGCATTATGACAATGTGGTTGATGTAGTTGTACGTCTTCACGATCCGATCGATCTTAGCGCTGAGCGTATGACACCTCCGCGATCACCACACATTCAGCTCGGGGACGTCCCTCGTACTCTTGATCCAGTTGAGGCCGAGAGAGAGTGTCGTCAGCACGACGGTGTGGTGATGGTGATGATGAAGTTACCGGCGCACGGCTTCGCGTAAGCACTACGACGATATGACCGAGGTGTGTAACTGTGCAGGGGGCCCCGCACACGGCTAAACGATGTCAACTTATGTGTTTATGGGGTGCACCCCTCCCCCGTATATAAAGGAGTGGAGGAGGAGGGGTGGCCCTCTATGGCGCGCCCTGGAGGAGTCCTACTACCACCGGGAGTAGGATCCCCCTCCCTAGTTGGACTAGGAGAGAAGGAAGGGGGAGAGAGGGAGGAAGGAAAGGGGGGCCGGCCCGCCACCCGATTTGGATTGGGCTTGGGGGGCGCGTCCTCCACCTGGCCGCCTCCTCCTCTCTCCCACTATGGCCCAATAAGGCCCATATACTTCTTGGGGGGTTCCGGTAACCTCCCGATACTGTAGTAAGTGCCTGAACTCATCCGGAATTATTCCGGTGTCCAAACATATGCTTCCAGTATATCAATCTTTATTTCTCGACCACTTCGAGACTCCTCATCATGTCTGTGATCACATCCGAAACTCCGAACTACCTTCGGTACATCAAAGCACGTAAACTCATAATACCAATCGTCATCAGTCGATAAGCGCATTGGCCCTGTGGGTTTGAGAACTATGTAGACATGACCGAGACACGTCTCTGGTCAATAACCAATAGTGGAACCTGGATTCTCATATTGGTTCCTACATATTCTATGAAGATCTTTATCAGTCAAACCGCATAACAACATACGTTGTTCCCTTTGTCATCAGTATGTTACTTGCCCAAGATTTGATCGTCGGTATCTCAATACCTAGTTAAATATCGTTACCTACAAGTCTCTTTACTCGTTCTGTAATACTTCATCCCGCAACTAACTCATTAGATACAATGCTTGCAAGGCTTATAGTGATGAGTATTACTGAGAGGGCCTAGAGATACCTCTCCGAAACACAGAGTGACAAATCCTAATCTCGATCTATGCCAACCCAACAAACGCCTTCGGAGACACCTGTAGAGCACCTTTATAATCACCCTTTTAGGTTGTGACATTTGGTAGCACACAAAGTGTTCCTCCGGTATTTGGGAGTTGCATAATCTCATAGTCTGAGGAACTTGTATCAGTCATGAAGAAAGCAGTACAATGAAACTAACACGATCATAATGCTAAGCTAATGGATGGGTCATGTCCATCACATCATTCTCCTAACGATGTGATCCCGTTCATCAAATGACAACACATGTCTATGGTTAGCAAACTTAACCATCCTTGATTAACGAGCTAGTCAAGTAGAGGGCATACTAGGGACTATAAGTTTTGTCTATGTATTCACACATGTACTAAGTTTCTGGGTAATAGAATTCTAGCATGACTAATAAACACTTATCATGAATTAGGAAAATCAATAATAAATTTATTATTGCCTTTAGGGCACATTCCCTTCAAAAATTACTTCACATGTCCTCTCCTCATCACCTACGAAACTGGGCATATAACCAGGCAGCAAAGACCAACACCACGGATGCAGAGGTCCCGCCGCGAAGCAGCAGCCGCAACAGAGATGTCCTAACGCGCCACGGAGCCCTCGAACAAGCTCTCACGGGCACGCGAGGGCTCCAACAAGCGCACTCGCCGTGTAGGCGATCACGATGAGCTGACGTTGCTGTAGTCCTTGGCTGGCGAGGATGACATTCTCGCTGGACTCATTAAGCAGCAGGACTGCTCGAGATCAGCGATGCCTCGGTTGACAAGGCGACCGGACTCGTCGAGCAACTCATCGGTGACAATGCGAAGCTCCTAAAGGCGCTCACCAAGAAGGAGGACGAGGCCACCGGCTAGAAGATGCTGCATGAGCAGAGCAGTGCCTCGGGGATGATGCTGACAGCGGTCGTCGAGGAACTGATGGGTGACTTGAGGAAAATCCAGACCGAGCGTGAGCAGGAGGTGGAGGAATCTGTGGCTTCTTTCAAGCAAAGCCGTGAGGAAATGAGGAAGGAGCTCGAGGATGTCATCTCCCGGTGATCCACCGAGGAGTATATACAGTAGTGATCTAGATGGTTGTTATGATTTCCTTCTTCTCCTGCCCCCACATCTTCCGAACTTTGCCGCATGTGGCATTTAATATTATCCGAAATATGTAAGACAATTATTATCTACGCCATTGTAAATTTGTTGTCGTACTATCCATTGCCATTTTATTTGTTGTCGTATTATCCATTGCCCTATGTGGCAATTTAAATTAGGCCAGAATACGAGTTGAAAACACAGACAAAGCAAATTCTGCCATGGGATCACAACCAAACACCCTCCGTCCACCCGTAAAAAAAACCTACGTCCAGGCGCTTTAATTAACCCATTAATGGCGATATTTTTAGCGAGGCGGGCGGCGGCTGGTGCATGGAGGTCAAAGAGCTCGCTTCCCGGTGAGTACGGGCGGTCTTGTTGCTCGCACGTGTCCTGTTGAGCCTGCGAGTTGGACAGGATGCATGCGTCCCGTCGAGCCTGCTGTCGGTGTCAAAACCGGTGGATCTCCGGTATGGGGTCCCGATCTCTGCTTCAAGGCTTATGATAAGAAGAAGTAAGGGACACAGATGTTTACCCAGGTTCGGGCCATCTCGATGGAGGTAAAACCCTACTTCCTGGTTGATTAATATTGATGATATGGGTAGTACAAGACTAGATCTACCATGAGATCGTAGAGGCTAAACCCTAGGAGATAGCCTATGATGGTATGAATGTAATTGTGATCGGCCTTCTAAGGACCAACCTCTCCAGTTTATATAGACACCGGAGAGGGCTAGGGTTTACATGGAGTTGGTTACAAGGAAGGAAATATAATATCCGGAACGCCAAGCTTGCCTTCCACGCCAAGGAAAGTCCCATCCGGACATGGGCCGAAGTCTTGAGTCTTGTATCTTCACGCTTCAATACTCCGGACGTTGTACACAGTCCGGCTGTCCGGATACCCCGTTATCCAGGACTACCTCAATAGCCCCTGAACCAGGCTTCAATGACGATGAGTCCGGCGCGCAGTATTGTCTTCGACATTGCAAGGCGGGTTCCTCCTCCGAATACTCCAAAGTACCTATTAGGATGAATAGTGTCCGGTCTCCAATCGGTGCTGTGCTCCTCGGCTTCAACGCCTTAATAATGACCATCTCCACGTGTCCAGCGAATGCGAGGAGTCAAGGTATTTTTGCATTTGCCACACTCGATCCTCTGAGCCAACCGTCTATTTGAAGGGACAGGGGTTCTCAAATCCAAACCTCAGTCTCCCCCCTTGAGATAGCATCCTAGAGCGCTTCGCGAAAAGCCATTCCAGCATGGCCGGCCGTCGCGGCTCTTCTGCTTGCCCTCCTCACTTTAAGTCGGGGGATTGGGGAGAGTGCTCAGTTCCCCATAGCCGTTTGGTAAAGTTACAAACTCAAGGGTTTCTTCCACTGGCATTCATGGTCTCCGTACGAGCTGGAATAGCTACTTACGACGGAGGGGAACAAGCGGAGGGATTTCCTAACCCGTCTTCGGAGGAACGAATATGCCTCATCTCGCATCTGTGCTGAGGGGCGTCGGGTTCTCTATCCACCCGTTTCTCCGCGGGCTCCTGGAGTTCTATGGCCTCCAGCTACACCATCTTACCCCAACCTCCATTCTGCACATAGCGGGGTATGTCGCCCTTTGCGAGCTGTTTTTAGGTTGCGAACCATACTTCGGATTGTGGAGGAAGCTATTCTGCCTTGTCCCCCGCACCTAGGGGGAGTCCCTGTATCAAGTGGGCGGGGCCGAAGTATGGCGCATTGCCGAGACCGGATACCTGTCCGAAACTCCTGAGAAAGCACCAGAAAACTGGCCTTCAGAGTGGTTCTATATAAATGACGTTCCCCTTCCGGATCCAGTCCGGAGGGGTCTCCCCAAGTTCAGCAACGCCCCACCGAGGGCACGCCTAAGCTGGCATCCCAGGGGCCCTCAAGAAGAGGACACAAGGGAGATATTCCTCCTGATGAATAGGATAAAGCCGCTGGCCATGTTCGGACTGACGATTGTTGAGGTCATGGCAATATGCATAAAGCGAGGAGTGCAACCGCTCCAATATCGGGGGAAGCCCATGTGGCATTTCAACAGGGAACACGACGCTACCCACTACGGTCGCAAGGGTCCAGACTCCGCTGCCGCTTTGGCAAGGATACTGTCCGATTTGTACAAAGGGGAAGAAGAGGAATTCCTTCGCATAAAAACGCGGGACGGATTCTCCATGCACAACCCCCCAGCGTGGGTAAGTTTCCATTCTTCTCCCAGCTTCACCTACTCCAGCATTCTCCTGCTAAGATTACTTGCATTGATGCTTCTGAGGAGGGCCGTATAAGGAATCTTTAGCCCCTCCCCGCAACCAGAGGACCCTGGAAGGGCCCTAGATCCGGGACCCAAAGTAGATCCGGATATTACTGTGGAGTTTGTCAACGGAGTATTTTATCAGGCGAGCTGGGACGACGCCCTAGTGGACATTACGGCTGACTCCCTTGGACTGCTTCCTACGTCGCGTGTAAGCTGAGCTAAAAAAACCCTATGCTCCGAAGAGGACTTTCCCCAGGTATTGTAATTTACCTTCGAGGCATCGCTCTATTTGCAGAAACGATGGCCGGAGCGAGGGGCCGAGCCCCTAGGGACTCATCAACCACGGGCGTCCGGATCGGGCAGGCTCAAGAGGAAGGCGGTGAGGGACGACACACTGCTGGAGAGGTAAAGTCATAACCCATCCCGCTGTCATAGAATTCAAATCCTGACAGCGCCCTTTGTGTCTGGCAGGAAGAGGAATAACTGGGCTATATCCAGAAACCCCACCAACCACGCCTCCACCAGCCGGGTTCCAGAACCGGCTTCGGGGGTGGAGGCGGACACGGGGCCAGCACCCCATAGCTCCCCTACGGAGGATGCGGATATGTGTTCGGCCACGAACTCCAAAGTGGAGAGCGCCATGAACCACTGGCACCGGAGGGTCGTGCTCTGGCACAACATCTTTTCCGAAGAGGCTTTTAATGCCTTCAATTCGGCGGACGCATGTGTCCGAGCGGCTCGAGGCGGGCTTGCCCAAGCGACAAGCCAGTATACCAAAGACATACGGGTATGAGATTTTGATAAGTATGCCTAGTAGTAGCCCCTGAGACTTAAAATAGTTGGGACAATTGTGTGAAGGATCCATATATCCGCAAGTCCTTGTGGACAAGAATGAAGAATTGGCGCGGGAGCTGGAGGCCTGCAAGGCCCAATTATCCGATGTGGTAGCCAAGTTAGAGGGATCCCAAAAGGCCCCTGCTGGTAATATTTGTCTTTATTATACACAGATGTACTAGTTAATAGATGGCTTGTGCGGTTAGTCTAACATTGAATTCTGCAGACAATACCGGGGTGAATCCGGAGGGCGCAGTGGGTGATGACTCGCATCTCCAACGGCCACTAAAGGCCAGCGAGCGCATTCTTACGTAGGTGACGCAAGAGAAGAACAAGCTTTATGATGCCAGTATTCGTATGGACGTGGAATTAAAGGACATCCACGCACAACTGGCGGACTCCGTGAAGGAGAACAACAAGCTTCGTCGCGGCATTTATGGTAAGAACACAAGCGAACTGTTTGATAGTTCGGCGAGGAAGTTTATTAAAAAGATTTTTCCTTGCAGGAATGTTAACGGGTCGCCCTGAAGAGGAGATGCCCTCATCTGCAGGTGATTTGCTGCAAGAACTGTCGCAGATGCACGATCGTGCCCGGCAGGTGATGCACGGTGTTGCTCAGGCCATGTGGCCATCAAGCCTACTGCCGAATGGCATGGGGGTGCTTGCGGACCTGCTCCAAGGAGCCTGGCGGCGCTTCCGTCTATGGAAGATATCAGCCTGCCGGCAAGGAGCAAGAGAAGCCTGGGCGATGGTGAAGACGCGCTACACCAAGCTGGATCCTAACCATATGGCCGAAGTGGGACCGGCGAGGCCCGATGGGCAAGAAATTCCCGTTAGCCTGGTGTATGACCAGGTACCATTAGCAGCTAAGTATTCTCAGCAGGATTGTAGGCTAGATAACCTATTAGATGGTATAGAGGAGGAATATAGTCATTCTCAGTGACTGTGTAAATTGATTGGCATAAGTAGCCTCTAGTCGAATTGAAATCATTTGTCATGGCGGACCTTTTTGCTTCAGCCCCCGGACCCTATAGTCCGGGGTGTGTTCGAATACCCGCTCGGTTATGCAAAAACCGGGGCATGCTTGGAGACCAGGCGTAGGGGTCATAGGTGCTTGAACAGACAAGTACCCAACTAGTTATGTTAGATTGCATCGTTGGCAAGAAACATCTTCTAGGGAGAATAGTTTCGTTAGGGGTTCCTTTCCCTAGGTATCCATGTGTTGATGCACATGTCCGGACTACACTCGATGGCGCAGGATACAAAGCTTCTGGGGTTCTTAAGGAAACTAGCTTTCAACTTCACCCAGTTTGAGGTACACATCCGGCTCAACCGGCAGTAACAATCGCAGGGGTGCTCCCCTTATGCCCTAGCCGAATTAACGGGAACGTAGGGCATACACACAAGAGCCATGCACCCCAGCTTGGCCCCATCTTAAGTCATATCGATGCATATAATGGTGAATAAAAGGAACATACGAAGAAAGAACGCATATGTGATGGGCAAAAAGCCATTAAAGTAATTATGTCAAGCTTTCGAATAGGAAGCCCCCAGATACAGCTTGCACACATGGTACGGCCAGGATAATCCGGGAATCCACAATGTATTAAATACTTTGTGTGGATGAAAAGAGGATCAAGAAAGGAGGGAAACAGTGGTGGAGCATAATTTAAAAAGGAGGGGTGAGGAGACGAACACTGCATTCGGTGTTAGGCGTAGAATCTCCGAAGTCTAGCCGCGTTCCATGGGTTCCGCTCGAGTCTGTTGTCAGATGCATTACATAGGCGGTACGCTCCTTCGGTGAGAACTTTGTCAATGACGAAGGGACCTGCCCATCTGTGTTTGAGTTTGTCCTTCTTCTTCTCCGGTAGGCGTAGAATGAGCTCGCCAATATTGTAAGTTTTGGCCCGCACTTCTCTGCTTTGATATCGCCGAGCCTGCTGCTGATAGAATGCGGAACAGGCTTTTGCAACGTCGCGCTCCTCCTCCAGGGCATCCAAGTTATCCTGCCGATCTAACTCGGCTTCCTTCTCTTCGTAAATGCGTACGCGTGGCGAATCATGTATTATTTCGCCGGGTAGTACTGCTTCTGCACCGTGCACCATAAAGAATGGTGTGTATCCGGTGGTTCCATTCGGTGTGGTCTGCAGTCCCCAGAGTACGGAGTTGAGCTCCTCTACCCAGTGCGTATCCGATTCTGATAAAGATCGGACTAATCTGGGTTTTATGCCGCTCATGATAAGACCATTTGCCTGTTCGACCTCGCCGTTTGTTTGCGGGTGGTAGACGGAAGCGTAGTCGAGCTTAATGCCCATTTTGCTACACCAAGTTTTCACTTCATCGACTGTGAAATTTGAGACATTATCAGTGATGATGCTATGGGGGACACCGTACCGGTGTACAACCCCGGATATGAAGTCTATTACTGGTCCGGATTCGACCGTTTAACTGGTTTGGCTTCGATCCATTTGGTGAATTTGTCCACCATGACCAGTAGGTATTTTTTTCTTATGGCTTCCCCCTTTAAGGGGTCCGACCATATCCAGCCACCAGACCGCGAAGGGCCAAGCTATGGGGATTGTTTGGAGAGCGGTAGGGGCATATGACTCTGATTGGAGAAGAGCTGGCAGCCGATGCAGTGTTGGACAAGGTCCTGTGCGTCTGCTCGGGCCGTCAGCCAATAGAAGCCTGTACGGAAGGCTTTGCTGACTAGTGCTTGAGCTGCAGCGTGGTGTCCGCCCAGTCCGGCGTGAATTTCAGCTAGGAGTTGCCGCCCTTCCTCTTCGGAGATGCACCTTTGGAGCACTCCGGTCGCACTTTTCTTGTAGAGTTCCCCTTCGTGGACCTTGTAAGCTTTAGAACGCCGGACTATGCAGTGTGGTTCATTTTGGTTTTGGGGAGCTCCTGCCTATTTATGTAGGCCAAGAACGGCTTGGTCCACGGGGCGATTACGACCATTATTTCGTGGGCCGAAGGTGTTATTTCGGTGGCAGAGCCTCTGATTGTGTCGGATGGTTCGGAATCTGGGGGTGTATTCCGATCCGTGCTGGTATTGCCGGACTCCCCTTCCCATACTACGGATGGCTTGAACAGCCTTTCCATATATTGGGTGGGACAGGGTCGCGTTTCGCGGCGATGCGGGCAAGGACATCCGCTGCTTGATTGTTTTCTCGAGCCACATGGTGGAATTCGACCCCTCGAACCGAGCTGACATTTTGAGGACGACATTACAATAGGCCGCCATTTTCGGATCCTTAGCATCAAAGTCTCTGTTTATTTGTGATATTGCCAGGTTCGAATCTCTGCGCACTTCCAGGCGTTGGATGCCCATAGAGAATGCCATCCGAAGACCATGTAACAGGGCCTCATATTCGGCCGCATTGTTGGAATTTGTGTATAATATTTGTAGGACATACTGGACCGTGTCCCCAGTGGGAGACGTTAGGACTACCCCTGCTCCCAGTCCGGCCAGCATTTTGGAGCCGTCAAAGTGCATGATCCAGTTGGAGTACGCGCCGTACTCTTTAGGGAGTCCGGCTTCTGTCCATTTGGCGACAAAGTCAGCCAATACTTGCGACTTAATGGCTCGCCGTGATTTGTATGTTATGTCGAACGGCAGGAGCTTGATAGCCCATTTAGAAATCCGGCCCGTAGCATCGCGGTTATTAATTATGTCGTTGAGTGGTACTTCGGAGGCGACGGTAATCGAACACTCTTGAAAGTAGTGTCTTAGCTTCCGACATGCCATAAAGACTGCGTATGCTATTTTTGATAGTGCGGGTATCGGGATTTACATGGGGTGAGGACCGTTGATACGTAGTAAACCTGCTTTTGAAGCGGGAATTTGTATCCGTCCACCTCTCGTTCAACGACGAGCACTGTGCTTACCACTTGATGTGTTGCTTCTATGTATCATAGCATAGGTTCGCCGATGTTTGGCACTGTTAGGACCGGATTACTGGCCAATAAGGTCTTTATCTCATCGATTCCGGCCGCGGCTGCATCCATCCATATAAAGTGTTCGGTGCGCCGAAGGAGGCAGTAAAGAGGCAACGCCTTTTCTCTTAGCCTGGATATAAAGAGGCTCAAAGCAGCCACGCATCCCGCTAGCTTTTGGATGTGCTTGAGGTCTGTTGGTATGGCCAACTGTGACAGGGCTCAGATTTTTGCTGGATTCGCTTCTATTCCTCTATTGGAAACAATGAAGCCCAGGAGCTTCCTCGAAGGGACACCGAAAACACATTTTTCCGGATTCAACTTGATGTCGTATGTCCAGAGGTTATCGAATGTGAGCCTCAAGTCATCTATTAGGGTTTCGACGTGTCTGGTTTTTATGACAATGTAGTCCACATATTGTTGTGGAATAGTCACGTCAGATGTCCTCGTGAAAGGACTTAGTTGTGGAGCCATCGCAACTAGGAAGCCTAAAGGGGTTAAATCGGGACAAAGGACACGAGAGGGTTTATGCTAGTTCGGCCCCTTACGGTGAAGGTAAGGCCTACGTCTAGTTGGGTTGGTATTGATGTTTCGGTGACCAGGGAGCGATATATGCTATGCCCGGCTCTCGATGAGTTGTTTCTTTCCCTAAGCCGCCAGCAGGTCGTCCCCTTATATACACGGGTTGACGCCCTGTGGCTTGCAGAGTCCCGGCCGGCTTATAAACAGTGTCCGGCTCGGTGACTAGTTAAATCTACCTTATGTTACAAGTCATGCCATCATGGCGGTTTACTACAACGGGCCTTAAGTCGCCTGTGGGATTTGGGCCCTTTATGAACCGCCATCTTCATGCTTGGCCTTGGCTTCTCTCTGATGAATACTCTTTGCGTAACCCGGCCCCTCCTGGGCGGCTTACACAAATAACTGTATTCCCAACATTAGGCCACAGATTGATTTGAACCTGTTCATGTCAATCTAAAAAATATTTTTAAAGAGTTAAATCTTCAGTCTTCTGACTATACAGAGGGTTTTTGTTAACCCGCTGAGGGAGTCCTGGACTAGGGGTGTCCGGATAGCCGAACTATCATCATTGGGCGGACTCCAAGACTACGAAGATACAAGATTGAAGACTTCGTCCCATGTCCGGATGGGACTTTCCTTGGCGTGGAAGGCAAGCTTGGCGATACAGATATGTATATCTCCTACCATTGTAACCGACTCTGTGTAACCCTAGCCCTCTCCGGTGTCTATATAAACCGGAGGGTTTTAGTCTGTAGGACGAACAACAATCATACCATAGGCTAGCTTCTAGGGTTTAGCCTCCTTGATCTTGTGGTAGATCCACTCTTGTACTACCCATATCATCAATATCAATCAAGCAGGAGTAGGGTTTTACCTCCATCGAGAGGCCTCGAACCTAGGTAAAAACATCGTGTCCCTTGTCTCCAGTTACCATCCGCCTAGACGCACAGTTCGGGACCCCCTACCCAAGATCTGCCGGTTTTGACACCGACACCCGCCATGACGTCATCTTCTGGATCCGTCTTAACTCGACGTGACATCATTCTTCCTTTAACTCATTTTTTATTCCATCGAATCCTTCAACGAATCTCTTCTTTACTGATAGCTCTGAAAATCGAGGCGTCGGGGCCGTTGGATAATAATTCTTATCTCCTCGTTTCCCGCGCCATCTCATTTATCTTCTCCCTATAAATAGCCGTGACTTAGGTCTTTTCCTTTTTATCCTTTCAGTCGTCTTCTTCCTCTCCTCTCTGCCGCTCAAGCTCCGCCGCCGTCACCATCGACCCCCTCGTCTTCATCGACTCAGGCCGCTGCATCGACCTGACTTTGACCAGAGATCGACGGTGAGCCTCCGCAGCTCATCCTCATTCGTGAGTTCCTTTCTTCCCCTTTATTAGATCTATCTTGAAGATCTGCCGAGTTCGTCGGTGTTCATCACTGCCCGATGCAGACCCTCATTAGTTTTCGCCTCCAAAGCCCTATTTAGATCAAAAAACCTGTGCAGAACTACTGCGGTAGTTGTTTGTGTTGATCTTGCATAGGGATAGATCTCATTTCCCTTGCTTAGGAACTCTCTTCGAGTGTATGAACTTCTCTGCCCATTTTTTAGGTCTACAAAATTTCTCTTTCAGAGCAATACTTTGATCCAGAATAATAGCAGTCATCTGTGAAACTTGTTTCTATCACCCAGCAAACTTCTTCTTCTTCTCATGATCTTAAGAATTCTTGAATTGCTCTTGATACTACTTAGCGGCTTAAATATGATTGCACAATCGCCCTTATATCATTAGGCCCCTTTCTTTAAGCCGACACTTTAAATAATTTTAAATATTTCTCCCGGGTTAAACTTGAACCGAAGCTTTCTTATTTTGTCGTAGGCCACTGCTGTTATGGCTCCTAAAGCGGCCAAAGCCCCTGTGACTTGCAATTGGGTTCCATCCACAGTGACCAAAAACAAACTTGCCGAATTTGTGAAGTCTGGCCATCTGCCAAAGAAGGAGGCCATGTCTTATCGTGCTCCTCACCCGTCTGAGGAGATACCTCAACCCAAAGATGGGGAGGTAGTAGTTTTCACAGACCATATGAACCGGGGATTTGCCCCTCCCTGCTCAAAATTCTTCAGGGAAGTTTTGGATTTCTTTGACCTGAAGCCTCAAGACATTGGACCCAATTCCGTGTCAAATCTGTGTAATTTCCAAGTCTTCTGCAAGGTATACCTAGGAGAGGAACCAAGTCTGCTGCTATTTAGAGAACTTTTTTACTTGAACCGGCAGAATGAATGTGCCAACGGGCCTAGTCTTGAGCTTCGAGGCATTTCAATCCAATGGCGGCGAGATTGCCTTTTTCCTTATGCTAAGCTGTCGAGTCACCCAAAGGACTGGAACCAGACATGGTTCTACTGTCAAGACACCTCTTCGGCTAATGAGAAGCCTCTGCCCGGCTTTTGTGCCCTGTGTCTTGAGTCCAACCATCATCTGGCGGACAAGTTGACTGCCGTTGAGCGCCTGCCCCTTAATCCCACAATCAAGAAGATCAAAGCCCTTTTAGGCAACGGGTTAAGTGGCATCGACTTGGTTCGGGTCTGGGTCACCTGGCGGATACTACCATTAAGCCGCTGCTCCGGCTTAATGTGTACTTACTCAGGCAAGAAAGAAGACCCAATGCGTCATAGCCCTGAGGACTTACCAGATGATGTGGTAGATGCTACAGTCCAGTCGCTATTGAAGGAGGGCACTGTAACCAGCAATACCTTCGGTTTACTTCCCTTCTGCAAGAAGAACCCGACTCCTGCAGTAAGTTACTAATCTTCAAAAATACTCTTTTACATGTTACCTTCTTGTACTTATAATTCTTTATCTGTCTCCACAGGCCGGTAATAATTTCTGGAAGGTCAAATATGACCATGAGGCTGCCAAACAGGCCAGGGCGGCCAAGAAGACTGAAAGGAAAGCCGCCAGGACGGGCACCTCTAAGAAGAAGAAACCCAGCGCCTCTGATATGTTCAAATTGGACGACTCTTCTTCAGATGAGGAAGAGGTAATCTTTTGATTTTCTTAACTCCTTTGTCATTATTTTACTGAAATTTTATCCTTTCAGGAGGATACAAGGAACAGTCAAGCAATTGACGAAGAGGTAACTATAATCTCCTCCGACTTGCCAACACAAAAAATCCGACGGGTGACCCAGAAAGTAAGATTTTCACATCCTCTAGCTTACCAAGATCCTCAATTTCTTTTGAAGCAACAACAGCTTGAGAACCGGAGGCAAACTCGGGCCACTCAACACGCAGAACTCTCCACCGGTTTACTTGACGTAACCAGGAAGCGTCGGACTGAGGTTATCTCTGATTTACATTCTATTTTTCCTTTGGCGGGTCTAATTCGCCAACCTCTCAATTCATCTGACTCCAATTATCAGGATGCTTCTCCGTCTTCCAACGAGTCGATGCAATCAAACATGCCAGCTTTTAAAACGGCTCCCAGGTAATATAACCTTTCTTACTTTAAGTTTTTGCATACTTATACTTTGATGCTTATCCGTCCACTTTGATTGATAGTTTGGAAGTAAAACCCAGCAAGAGGGCAAACAAGAATAAGCCGTCCCGAGACCCGGTGGTCACTGAACCGGCGCTTGACTCATCCGTTCCTGACAGCTTCACTCATCAGCCAGCACCTGAACCGGCTTCTGACATTCCGGTGCCAACCTCTGACCCGCCTGCCGAAGACGTTATCCACAACTCAGATGATCCGGAAACTCCTAGCCCGGTCAAGACGACTGACCCGGAGATTGAAATTGTGAAGAGCCAATATGTTGAACCAGGCCGGCCTATCGCTCTTGCTCAATGCACTGCCAAGGAGGAGTTTGCCCAGCGTCGGAAAGCCAAACAGGACATCACTGATTATTCTCACCTAAGCATTGGTGATATAGTCTCGGGCTATCTGAACCAAGTGCACAATAGTCGTGACCTGGAAATTGACATGGTGAAGCAAATACAGCATAAATCTGAGGTATAAATTATGTTTTTACTCTTAACCTTATTTACTATACCAGCCCCCAAATCTAGTGCTTATGAATAAATACGCTGTAGACTTAATAATCTACGTACTGTTAGTTTTGTCCGGTTTAAATTGAATATCTTTAATCCGGTGATAGCATGAGACTTTGAATTTGGGTTACACATTAGCCCCCAAGTGTCAAGTACCTTTACTTGTAAATTGCTTGAGACTTAATATGTATGACTCGGTAAAATAGGTTAAAAAATTCTTTAAGCCTACATTAGCCCCCAAGTGCCAAGTATCTATACTCGTAAAGTGTTTGGGACTTGAAGTTTATCTTACCATAATTCTTACCATAGCCTGATGTCAATGTAGGCCACCATAAGTCAATTTGAGGCGGAGATTGCTGATCTGAAGAGCTAGTTGAAAACCCAAGAGCTTGAAGCTCAGAAAGCCAAATCCAAGTTTGAATTCAGTGTCTCCGAACAAGAGAAGCTAAAGAATTTTTTTGAACCGGAGAAGAAAACTTGGGTTGATGAGAGGGCTTCTCTAGTGACTCGGGCTGAAATAGCAGAAGCATCTCTTGCCGAGGCAACAAACGAGCTGTCCGACTTAAAACGGCAGATATCCCAAATTGTCTCAGCCATCTTCGGTAAGTCAATCGTAAATATTGTAATCATTCAAGGGTTATCGTAATAGTTACCTCCGGCTTACTGTTATACCTATGAACATACATGCCCGAGGAGTACCAATCTGAAGGAAAATATGATGATCAAGCTTAAGGCGGTGTATACCTTAATGGAGCAGCTGTACTCCGGGTCACAATGTGCGTTTGCCGTTGTGGCCTTATCAAATACCACTCGGCTTCTACAAGATGTGTTGAGGCATCTTTCGGTGCTACCTCAACGAATTCAGGATTTAAGGCGGGCATCTGCAAGAGCCGGAGCCGTGGCTGCATTAAGCCGGGCAAGAGCATGGGTGCCGGAACTTGACCTTGCTAATCTCTCTATTGGATATCCAAGCCTTAAAGAGGACGACACTGCTTTTGACGACCAAGACTTCACCGCCTGTGTCAAAGTCGTTCGTCCCTTGGCGACTCTTATTAGCAACGATACTGATCTCACTAAGCACTCGCCGGGCTATGATAGCGAGAACCGGAGAATCCCAAACGCTCTGTATGATCAAGTCAGCCTGATCCCTCCAACACGTAAGCATACCTTTGCCCCTGAAGTGGACCCGGCCGGTTTAATAGATGATGAGGCTGAATTTGAAGCCTTGAGCGGCATTGACTGGGCCTCGTCCACCTTCTAGGACAAAGCAACCGACGGAGAGGCGGAGAAGGATAACCCGGAGCCATCAAGCCCACCAAAGGAATGAACTACCAGGCGTCTTATCCTTTGTCAAAACGATGCTTCACTTATTCAGACTTGGGGAGTCTTGTAATAGGATAGACAAACTTCTCAATGTTTGTCATGCCTTCGTGCATGTTTTATGGTGCTTATTACTTTTGTAAGCCGCCATCACTACATTTTGCTGGCTTATATGAACCATGTTTTTTCTTGATGTTTTAACTTGCTTTAACTTACCCTGCATATAAACAAGTAAAGACTTCCTGGGCGGTTTACTGCGCCAAGGGGTTATAGAGTATTGATAACCCGGAACATGATCAAAAGACAACATGTATGAGCCGGTTCATGATTTGTTAAAATATGATCACAACAGCATACCTGTGACCTTTTTAATAGTCTCCCCGGCTCATATAAGTCTTTACCTGGCACTTTTTAGAACCTGAGGTAATCAATACAAAACCAGAAGGATCAAGAACCATCTCCTCAAGAAGGTTTAAAGTAATCATACTTATAAGCAATGTTCACAGGCTCCTGATTCGAATACAATCAGAGAACCGTTCCAAAGGGGTTAAACAAAGATTCGGATACGATCATATAGCCCCCAGTGGCTTTGGCGATGCCGATCAAGTGGGTATCGAGAGCTATGTTCTCTTTGGTTCGAATACGACCTATGTTTGAACAGGAAGCCCCCAAGCGAACATAAGAGTTGTTTAATGACGCTGATTCGAATACGATCCACGTCAGAACCAAAGGGGTTAATCTGTGATTCAAATATGATCAAGAAGCCCCCAAGTGAGTTTGGCAGTGTGCCGATCAAGTGGGTATCGACAGCTATGTTCTCTTTGGTTCGAATATGACCTATGTTTGAACAGGAAGCCCCCAAGTGACCATGGCTAGATTCAGATATGATCATAAGCCGGACCAAAGGAAAAGCCAGATTCAGATATGATCCATCCCCTGTTGGTAGTGCCCTTCACCTGATAAAGAAGACATGAAACATTCTTTATGGGAAAAAAGGACAGAGGTCCTGCTTTATTGCTTTATATAATATGTACATCGTAAAAAGTATCTTAAGAAGTAACTTAAGTATAGTAAGGACGGAGATGAGCTATATTCCACGGCCGGCGGGTCTCCTCCTCCGATTTAAGTGAGTCCTTGTGCCCTCGAATATTGATGAGATAATATGACCCGTTGTGCAGATTCTTGCTGACCACAAAGGACCCTTCCCAAGGCGGGGATAGCTTGTGCATGTTAGACTGATCCTGGATGAGTCGGAGCGCCAAGTCGCCTTCCTGAAAGGTTCTACTCTTAACCCGGCGGCTGTGATAGCGGCGCAGGTCTTGCTGGTAAATCGCCGAGCGGGCTATTGCCAAGTCTCGCTCCTTGTCCAACAGGTCAAGTGCATCCTGACGAGACTTTCCATTATCCGCCTCAACGTAAGCCACCACACGGGGTGGATCGTGCCGGATGTCACTTGGTAGGACTGCCTCTGCTTCATAAACAATGAAGAAAGGTGTGGATCCCGTAGATCTGTTAGGCGTAGTGTTGATGCTCCATAACACGGAGGGTAACTCCTCCACCAAACAACCCGGAGTCCACTATAAGGGGACTAAGAGCTGGGGTTTGATACCTTTCAGGATCTCTTGATTAGCTCTCTCTGCTTGACCATTGGATTGAGGACGAGCAACGGCCAAAACATCAAGCCGGATATGTTCTCTTTGACAGAAGTCTTTCATGGCACCCTTAGAGAGATTAGTGCCATTATCAGTTATGATGCTATGTGGAAAACCAAAATGAAAGATCACCTTTTTCATGAACTAAACCGCCGTGGCTGCATCACACTTACTGACTGGCTCTGCCTCAACCCACTTGGTAAACTTGTCCACTGCCACCAGTAGATGTGTCTTTTTGTCTTTAGACCTTTTGAAAGGTCCAACCATGTCAATCCCCCAGACTGCAAATGGCCAAGTGATTGGGATCATCCTCAATTCTTGAGCCGGCACATGAGCTCGTCGTGAGAACTTTTGACAACCATCACATTTACTAACCAGATCTTCCGCATCAGCATGAGCCGTCAGCCAATAGAAACCATGACAGAAAGCCTTGGCTACGAGAGATTTTGACCCGGCATGATGGCCACAATCTCCTTCATGGATCTCACGAAGTATTTCTTGGCCTTCTGTAGGTGACACACATCGTTGAAACGCCCCCGTGACACTTAGGTGATGTAACTCGCCGTTAACAATTGTCATGGATTTGGAGCGCCTGATAATTTGTCTTGCCAAGGTCTCGTCCTCCGGCAACTCACCCCGGGTCATATAAGCCAAGTAAGGCACTGTCCAATCCGGGATAACGTGAAGAGCCGCCACCAGTTGTGCCTCCGGGTCTGGTACTGCTAGCTCCTCCTCGGTAGGCACCTTGACAGAAGGGTTATCTAACACATCGAGAAATGTATTGGGCGGCACTGGCTTACGTTGGGATCCCAACCGGCTTAAAGCATCAGCCGCCTCATTCTTCCTTCGATCGATGTGCTCCACTTGATAACCCGTCAAGTGACCAGCCACAACATCTACCTCACGACGATAAGCCGCCATAAGGCGGTCTTTGGAATCCCACTTGCCTGACACTTGTTGAGCCACAAGAACTGAATCGCCCAAGCATCGTACCCGGCTTAAATTCATCTCCTTAGCCATCCAGAGACCATGGAGTAAGGCCTCGTATTCAGCTGCATTGTTAGTACATGGAAACATAAGCCGGAGTACATAACAAAATTTGTCACCTCGAGGGGAAGTTAACACCACTCCAGCCCCCGAGCCTTCTAGCTGCCTGGACCCGTCAAAGTGAATAGTCCAGTATGTGTTATCCGGCTTCTCCTCAGGGGCCTGCAACTCTGTCCAATCATTGACAAAGTCCACCAAGGCCTGAGACTTAATAGCCGTCCAAGGCATGTATTTCAAGCCATGAGGCCCAAGCTCAATGGCCCATTTGGCGACTCGTCCTGTGGCCTCCCTATTCTGAATGATGTCTCCCAAAGGGGTAGAACTTACCACGGTTATAGGGTGACCTTGAAAGTACTTCTTCAACTTCTGGTTGGCCATAAACACCCCGTAAACAAGCTTCTGCCAATGTGGGTACCTTTTCTTGGACTCAATAAGCACCTCACTAATGTAATAAACCGGCCGTTGAACCGGATGCTCCTTGCCAGCTTCCTTACATTCCACCACAATGGCAACGCTGACGGCTCGTGAATTGGCAGCCACATACAACAGTAAAGACTCCTTATCAATTGGAGTGGCAAGAACCGGCGGTTCAGACAATTGTCTCTTTAAGTCCTCAAAAGCAGCATCAGCGGCCTGGCTCCACACAAAAGTGTCAGTTTTCTTCATCATCTGATACAATGGAAGGGCCTTCTCACCTAGCCGGCTTATGAACCGACTTCAGGCGGCAACACGACCCGCCAGGCGTTGAACATCATTGATGCACGCTGGTTTAGCCATAGAGGTAATTGCTTTAATCTTCTCCGGGTTAGCTTCGATGCCTCTGTTGGACACCAGAAAGCCCAAGAGCTTGCCCGCAAGAACGCCAAACACACATTTGGCTGGGTTAAGCATCATCTTGTAAACCCAGAGATTATCAAAGGTCTCCTTTAAGTCAGATATCAAGGTCTCCTTTTCTCTGGATTTCACCACAATGTCATCCACGTAAGCATGAACATTACGCCAAATTTGATTGTGCAAACAGTTCTGCACACACCGCTGATAAGTCGCCTAGGCACTCTTGAGCCCAAACAGCATAGATACATAGCAGAAGGCTCCAAACAGAGTGATGAAAGCCGTCTTCTCCTGGTCCTTAACTGCCATTTTGATCTGATGTTAACCAGAGTAAGCATCCAAAAAACTCAAACATTCACAACCCGCCATAGCATCAATAATTTGATCAATATGGGGGAGGGCAAAGGGATCCGTTGGACAAGCCTTATTTAAATCCGTGTAATCCACACACATCCGCCAAGTGCCGTTCTTCTTGAGGACAAGCACCGGGTTAGCCAACCACTCTGGGTGAAAAACTTCCATAATATACCCGGCCGCCAAGAGCCGGGCCACCTCTTCCCCAATAGCCTTCCATCTCTCCTCGTTGAACCGTCGGAGAAACTGCCTGACCGGCTTATACTTTGATCAATATTGAGAGTGTGCTCAGCGAGTTCCCTCGGTACACCCGACATGTTAGAAGGTTTCCATGCAAAGATGTCCCGGTTCTCACGGATGAACTCGATGAGCATGCCTTCCTATTTATGATCCAAATTGGCACTGATACTGAACTGTTTTGAGGCATCTCCGGGGGTAAAGTCAACAAGTTTTGTCTCAGCGGACGATTTAAACTTCAACGCCGGGTCATGCTCAGTAGTTGGTTTCTTGAGGGAGGTCATATCCGCCGGGTCAACATTGTCTTGATAAACTTGAGCTCTTCGGCCGCACAGGCCGACTCAGCATAAGCCGCGTCGCTTTCTTCACATTCCAGTGCCACCTTCTGACTTCCATGCACAGTGATAGTGCCCTTGTGACCCGGCATCTTAAGCTGCAGATAAACATAACACGGCCGGGCCATGAACTTAGCGCAAGCCGGCCGCCCAAACAGAGCATGATATGGGCTCCTGATTTTGACCACCTCAAACGTTACCTTCTCAGCCCTAGAATCGTGTTCGTCTCCGAAGGCCACCTCCAGCTCAATCTTGCCAACTGGATAAGCCGACTTACCAGGAACCACTCCATGGAAAACAATGTTGGATGTTCTCAAATTCTTCTCAGTCAACCCCATGCGCTGAAAGGTCTCGTAGTAGAGAATATTGATACTGCTACCGCCGTCCATGAGTACCTTAGTGAATTTATATCCACCAACCTGGGGCGCCACCACCAAAGCTAACTGACCCGGATTATCGACCCGCGGAGGGTGATCCTCTCTGCTCCATACAATGGGCTGCTCTGACCACCTCAAATAACGAGGGACTGCCGGCTCAACAGAGTTCACAGCCCTCTTATGAACCTTCTGGTCACGTCTGCACAAACTAGTGGTAAACACATGATATTGCCCACCACTCAACTGCTTCGGACGGCTTTGATAGCCCGACTGCTGCTGCTGCTGCCCACCTTGACCAGATATCAACTAATTATTACTACCCGGATGCCCCTGAAAACCAGAATTTGAGCCACCGCCCGGGCCATGAAAACCGCCAGCCCCCGAGCCGCCGCCAGATCCATGACCGCCATCCAAGGTGTTGGAATTTTTAAACGCCTTCATGATTGTGCAATCCTTCCATAGATGTGGGGCGGGGCGCTCCCGAGTGCCGTGTTCTGGGCAGGGCTCATCGAGTAACTCCTCAAGATATGGGCCTGACCCACTGGACTGAGGCGGCTTACCCTTATATCTCTTATTATTACCCCGCGTGTTGGCATTGGACACAAACTCCGGGTTACCGTCCGCCTTACGCTTATTGCCGCCTTGATTCCCCGGGTTATGCTGCTGACCCTTTCCATTGTTGTTCCTTTTTCCCTTCCCTGTCTTCTCATTGTCAGACGCGGGATCTTGGTACTATCAGAATTGGCATATTTGACTAAAGCCGCCATCAGCGTACCCATCCGTGAGGTCATGCTTAAGGCGCCCTAGTTTCTGCCTAAGCAGCTCAAAACGGCAATTTTTCTCCAGCATAAGAACTGCATAGCCGGCATCCATCTTATCGGAGGAATGAATTATCTCCTTGACCCGGCGTACCCAATGGCTGGTGGGTTCACCTTCCTCTTGCTTGCAATCCGTCAAGTCCACAATCGACATAGATTGCTTACAGGTGTCCTTGAGGTTCTGGATGAACCGGGCCTTTAACTCGCCCCATGAACCAATGGAATTGGGTGGTAAGCCTTTCAGCCAAGACTGGGTTGTTCCATCTAACATCATGGTGAAATATTTAGCCATCGCCGCATCACTGACATCTAGCAGCTCCATGGCCATCTCATAACTCTCGATCCACGCCTCGAGCTGTAAGTCGTCCGTGTAATTTGGTACCTTTTGAGGTCCCTTGAAGTCCTTGGGCAGACGTACATCACGCAGAGCCGGTACCAGGCAAGGGACACTGCCGGTTCGAGTGGCTACCCCAGCCTCAATAGACGTCGTGGGATACTCCGGGTGATCCTGATAAGCCGCTGCCTGAGCCGCTCGTTCGTTCTCCTGACATATTCGGTCCTGCACCAGATTATAGCCCCCGGGCTGGTTACAGCGTTGGGCATTGCTTGACAAAGCTTCCGACTCCATGTGTCTGCTGTAACTCGGGCTCCGGTTCTGGCGAGGTGGTCCTACCCAGGGCGGGGGAGTTGAATGAATCATGTTCCGGCTGTAAGAATAGGTCTCCTGCTGAGCCAGGGCTGTCTAGAGGAGCTCTCTGACCCTCCGAGTTTCCACTGCCGTCAGGTCATCACCTTCCATAGGAAGAGTCGCTAAACATGCTGAAGCTGCGATCAAGTTCTCCATGGGGTTGGAAAAGTGACCCGGTGGAATCGGCACATAAGCGGCGGTGGCATGCTCATGTGACGCGGTACCATATCCCGAGGCTGAGCCGGTCCTCCTGTTCTGGCTGTCATAAGCTGATCGGCCTCTGGCGGGTTACTAGGGCCGGCTCCGGGTGTAGCAAAGAGAACCCGGGGGTCATAATTCGAAGGTAAACGGGACTGCGTTTTCTGATGTCTCCTCCTCATTACCTCATTGGATGCGCTTAAGCTCATCGTGAGCTCGTAAGCTTCTGACTGCAAGCGCTGTGCCCGGGCGTCGAGAGCCGCCCGCTCTGTGGCTAGTCTAGTATCCTCAATTGCCAAGGCCTCCTTGGCCTGAGCTATCTCCTCACGCACCTGTGCTACCGCTACATCATGCTCATCTTTGTCTGCAGGAATA
This sequence comes from Triticum dicoccoides, assembly GCF_002162155.2. Lineage (NCBI taxonomy): Eukaryota > Viridiplantae > Streptophyta > Magnoliopsida > Poales > Poaceae > Triticum > Triticum dicoccoides. The sequence goes on from NC_041381.1 coordinate 114,498,432, forward strand.
ACCGTGGCGGTTAACAGGGCCGTAAGCTTGTCCATGAGATCCATCAGCACATGAGCCGGTGGGCGCACGGGGCCACCTGCCCCGACTGCTCCTAACCCGGACGTGATCGCTGCGGCTGCTGTAGAGTTTGAACCGGGATGAGTTCCACCCATGAAGATCCCTGCCCATCTTGGCGGCTCATAGGGGTCCGGAATACTGATGCCATCAGAACAACCCCCAAGCGCGCCATCTTGTACCTGATACAATGAATCTGTTGAGCCGGCGGACGAATCACCGTCTGAGAGGATGGCCGTCTCACCCCCATCTTCAGATCCAGAAAATTCCTCTCCGTGGACACAGCCCACGAAGGCACGCCTTAAGACAGGTTGAGCCCGGGTCGTCCTCGCACGCTGAGCCATCTCGACGAGGTCGGTGCAGTTGTCCAGCTCAGGGCCCGGTTCACCGATCCGTGAAAACATGGATTCCGCCGAAGGGGACCCGGTATCCGTACTCAATTGAGCCGGCGTCGGGACCCCAGCCTTCGTCGTCGATGTAGATCTTGCCGCGACGACTCTTGGTCATCCGGCCCACCACATATCCTTTGAGCCCTTCGAAGTTGCCCTTCAAGAACTCAAATCCACCGTGCGCTGGCCCCACGGTGGGCGCCAACTGTCGTGGAATAGTCACGTCAGATGTCCTCGTGAAAGGACTTAGTTGTGGAGCCATCGCAACTAGGAAGCCTGAAGGGGTTAAATCGGGACAAAGGACACGAGAGGGTTTATACTAGTTCGGCGCCTTACGGTGAAGGTAAGGCCTATGTCTAGTTGGGTTGGTATTGATGTTTCGATGACCAGGGAGCGAGATATGCTATGCCTGGCTCTCGATTAGTTGTTTCTTGCCCTAAGGCACCAGCAGGTCGTCCCCTTATATACACGGGTTGACGCCCTGTGGCTTGCAGAGTCCCGGCTGGCTTATAAACAGTGTCTGGCTCGGTGACTAGTTAAATCTACCTTATGTTACAAGTCATGCCATCATGGTGGTTCACTACAATGGGCCTCAAGTCGCCTGTGGGCTTTGGGCCCTTTATGAACCGCCATCTTCATGCTTGGCCTTGGCTTCTCTCTGATGAATACTCTTTGTGTAACCCGACCCCTCTTGGGCGGCTTACACAAATAACTGTATTCCCAACACATATGCTTCCACTGTTTTGCCGATTTGATTCTCCAGGCATGTTTGGATCATGCGTTGATAGGTTGCGCCGGCATTCTTGAGCCCAAAGGGCATAGTGTTGAAGCAAAAAGGGCCATATGGTGTTATAAAAGCTGTTGTAGCTTGGTCAGACTCTGCCATCTTTATTTGATGGTATCCAGAGTATGCGTCGAGAAAACACAGCTAGTCGTGTCCAGCTGTGGCATCGATAATTTGATCGATGCGAGGGAGGGGAAAGGGATCCTTGGGGCAAGCCTTGTTGAGGTCTTTGAAGTCGACGCACAGGCGCTAGGATTTGTCCTTTTTAGCACCATTACCAAATTCGCCAGCCAATCCGGATGTTTAATATCTCTGATGAATCCGGCCTCAAGTAGCTTGGCTAGCTCTTCCCCCATGGCCTGCCGTTTATGTTCTGAAAACCTCCTTAGGGTCTGTTTGACCGGTTGTATCCCTTTAGTATGTTTAGGCTGTGTTCGGCCAGCCGGCGTGGGATGCATGGCATGTCCGAAGGGTGCCAGGCAAAAATGTCCCAATTCTCGCGTAAGAAATCTCGCAGTGCGGCGTCCATCACGGGGCTCAATTGTGTTCCGATGGATGCTGTCTTCGTGGGATCTGTTGGGTGAACCTGGAATTTGGCTATCTCGTCTGCAGGTTTAAATGAGGTGGACTTGGGTCGTTTGTCGAGTATCACATCATCCCTGTCCACGGTGGCCCGCAGTGTTGTTAACTCTTCGGCTGCCAGGGCTTCAGATAATGCTTCCAGGGATAGCGTTGCGGTTTTGTTTTCGGCGCGGATTGCAACGTCCGGATCACTGACTAGAGTGATGATTCCGTTTGTCCCGGGCATTTTAAGCTTCATCTACCTGTAATGGGGTACAGCTTGAAAGCTTGTAAACTCGTCCCGCCCTAGAAGGGCGTGGTATCCGCTGCTGAAAGGAGCCACTTGGAATGTGATTTCTTCGGACCTATAATTCTACAGAGCACCGAATACCACATTGAGTGTGATTTTTCCCGCGCACCGTGCTTCCCAAGTAGGGATGATTCCCCTGAAGGTGGTGCCACTTTGCTCAATGCGGCCTTTATCAATCTCCATTTTGTTGAGCGTTTCTTCATAGATCAAGTTTAACCCGCTTCCGCCGTCCATGAGTACTTTGGTCAGCCAGAAGCCATCCACGATTGGGCTAAGGACAAGAGTGGCCGGTGCCCGGACAGTCTGGAATCGAGGTTCGTCACTGGCATTGAAAGTTATAGCCGTGTCATTCCAGGGGTTCATCTTTGCCACATGGCAAATTTCCATAGAGCTCCGGTGAGCCCGCTTGCGCCTGTTGTTCGAGGCGAAAGTCTCGAAGACTGTTAGTACCGTATTGTGTCCGTGGGTAGGATATTGTTCCACTTCATGGCTCGCAAGAAGATCCTCGCCACTTTTTTCCACCTGCCGGAGTACCCAACATGCCCTAAGGCTATGAGTTGGCATTGTATCCGGCGTACTGTGGAGCTTACATGGCCCGTCGAGCCATTCTTCCAATACGGATCCCCGCAGAAAGGTCTTAGTGAGAGTGGTACTATCCCAAAATTCTATTCGGGTCTTCCAAGCGCTCTCCATTGCACAGTACTTATGTACTATGGTTGCCAAGTCAGCGAAACGTATTACCTCGCGGCGGCTTATAGCATTGAGGAGCCCTTCGTCTGTGCAGTTTTTGCAGAAGAGTGAGACCATGTTCTCCTCGCGACAGTCCTTAACCTTGTTGAGTGCAAGGAGGAATCTGGCCTAGTAATGATGTACCGTCTCCTAGGGCTCTTGCCTGATGTGGGAGATACAGTTTAAGTCCAAATAAGTGTTGTTAGCAGAATCCGGATTATGATCTGATCTAACGCCCAGGGGCGCAGGCGGTTCCGAGCCCAACAGTTTGGAATCCTGGATGCTACCCGATTCCTTCGGCCCAATGGCCGATCCTAAGTCCGGGACCTGGGGAAGGTTGTCCTCTGAGCATATTTTCAGCTCAAGGAGTTCGGCGATCCGAACATAATTCATCCTCAAAGCTGGGGGACGATCCGCGTGTGGTTCTTCCACAATCGCTATCTCATGGGTGGCCGGCTGTAACGCCCCGGATTCGATACGCCAGGTGTCCGTCAGTTAGTCGCTGTCATTACCATGTCATTTTCTTGCGTGTTGCATTTTGTCATGTCATCATGTGCATCTCATTTTGCATACGTGTTCGTCTCATGAATCCGAGCATTTTCCCCGTTGTCCGTTTTGCGATCCGGCACTCTTATGTCCTCCGGCGCCCCCTTCTACCTCGTTTCGTGAGTGGCCAAAAAAAATGTTCTCGGAATGGGTAGATGCTTGGCATGCTGTCTTATTATAGTGTAGACAGAGCGCCTGTCAAGTTCCGTCGCATTCGGAGCTCGTTTGATAGCCCAACTGTTAAATATATAGCGGCACCGTTGTCGGTTTATTCGTCGGATGTTTTCGGTCTCCGGAAACCCATGCCGGGTTGCCCTCACTTCTCTTCCTACAACCCACTAATCCCTCCTGCAGTCCACCTAAACCCCCCTCCGTTCCGGACCGTCAGATCATGATCGAAGGGTCCAGAAACCCCCCGTAACCTTAGCACCTACCCTATATATACACCCCTTCCTTCCCAAAAATGGGCTACCCTTGTCTGCCGCCACCAGCCACAGCCAACCTCCCCCCTTCCTCAAATTCCGGCGAGATCCACACCTCCTTCGCCACTTGGCAGCGCCCCTTTGGCCAGCTGGCGCCGTGCAGCCTCCGTCACCCAACTGGAAGGCGCCACGCGTCTCCTGCATCCCCGCGCCCTGCTCCCTCTGTCGCCAGGCCCGTCGGGGCCCGGATCTGGCCCGCCCGGCACGAGACCGTGCCGCCCCAGCCCGTGAGGGCCCGAGCACCCCCGTGCCTCCCGCTCACGTTCTGGATCGAGGGGAGGATCCCTCGACCACGAGCCCTCGTCGCCGCCGCCAGCCTCCACCGCCGCCGGCGCGCCTCCGCCACTCCCCGCCAGGTCGCCGCCCGTCACCCCTCTTCCTCTCCGTTCCCTCCCTGACCCCGCTCTCTCCATGTAGATCGGCGCCGCCGCCAGCAAGGCCCCGCCGCCGGCCACCCTCCTCGCCGCGCCGGGATCCGCCCGCTCCGCCTCCAGCGCCGTGACCCCGCCGACCTCCTCCTCTCCACCTCGTTCCCCTGCCCGTGCTCGCCTCCGCGCCGTCCCTTCGTCGCCCTCGCGCAGGGATCTGGCGAGGCCGCGGCCCCTCGCTCGGATCCAGCGACCGCGCCGTCGCTGCCGTGCGGGATCGGAAGGAGCCCGATCCGCGCATCCCCGTCCGGCCCAGTTCCAGGCCCAGCTGGCCGGCTCCATCGGCCTAGCCCGGCCACCCCTCCTGCTCGTGGCCTGCTGCCACGTCAACTGGGCTGAAGCCCACGTGGTGAGATGCCCTATTCCCTGCCCAGGTGTCTTTTAGCTATTTAATGCTCAGATTTCAGATCTGGATTTTCGACTAAGTCTTATAATTCCAGCATCATATAAGCATTTTGTGAGGGTCATATCTCTGTGACCGTGGCTCTGTTTCATGCATGTAATATATCCAAAAGTTCATCATGAGATGCTCTTCATTTCATTCCATTGTGCCATGTTTGTTTGAGGTCATCTTGATGCCCTAATCATCGTCGCAAGTGTGCTATGGGATGTTAACCTGCTGAAACTGCTATAACTTGCTGTTTTGTCTTTTTCGTTGCATTTTCTGTGTGCATCCTATGAGCTTGATGTCTACATGTGTGTTGAACTACATCATGCCATATTTACTGTGGTCCAATCCATGTATTTTTGTGAGTCTTGTAGTGAGTGCATAGATCTTGTTAAGTAGGGTACTTGCTGTTACTGTTTTGCTAGGTTGAATTTGCTATATCATCATGCTATGTAAATTTACTGCTACAAGTCATTCTATGCATAATCTGGAGATGTTCACTAATGATGTTTTGTTATACATATCATGCTCTATCCGTAAATGCCCCTGGTTGCATTTATAGCCTGTTGTAGCTTGTTGTTATCTTGCTCTCAAATTGCTAAATAATGTTGCTGTCAGCCTGTTAACATTAAGTTCAGTTTTGCCATGAGCTTTGCTAGTGATCCATGCACCCTATGAACTTTCTCTTGCCATGCTTAGCTTCATAAACATGTCTTATTACAGTTTCTCACCTTGTCATGCCATGTATTTCTCTGTGGTGAGTTGTACAAGCTCACCAACATGCCAACTTATTGTTGCTCCTGCCATGTATGAATCTGTCATATCACTTGCTATGTTTATATGGGTGCCATCATATTTTCTGTGCCATTTTGGCTCATGGTCAGTAAGGGACTTTTGTTTTATGTAATTAGTAGATTCATGCCATGCCTCTGTTTGCCATGATAAGTTCCTTTAACATACTGTTTGATAGCTCTAAACATTGGAACCTGATGTTATTTCTGCCAAGGCTGAAACTGTTATTATTGGCAATCTTGCCATGTCCTTTTGAGCATGTTATATTGTTTTCTGGAGATAGCTCAGTGTTCATGTTTTGTAATGTTTTACCTGTACTTCATGCCCATGCCTTTTGTTCTTATGTTGAGGTGCTGTAGCATATTGTTTTGGTGCTTGCAATATGCCTATTTGCTGTTTTGGACAGCATGCCTTTAACCTTGTATAGAGTGTGTGTGTTGAACCGTTGCTCCGTTTCGAGTGTGCTCTATATGAAACTTGCTTGATTTTGCATGTAATTTCATATTATCATGTTGCATCCATGTTTTTCAGAGTGTTTGCTTGATGTTTGTATGCATTTTGCATCAATGCCATGTTTAACTTGTTTTGCTCATATCTTCTAGGCCGTAGCTCCAAATTAAATGAACTTTATATGTAACTTGACTAGAATTTCATGTAGATCATCTTGGTGCATCTTAACTTGCTGTTTAACAACTTGAACATAAGGTTTATTCAGATCTGGACCAACTTTGAAATTTGCATATGAGGACTTACCGGAATTGTTATATGTTGTTTCCGGCCTCATTTAACCTTGCTTTGATGTCTTGTTCTTGTATGCATCATCTCTTGCCATGAGTAGCTCCATGTAGTTTTGTCATGCATCATGCTCGTTGTGCATCGTGTCTTGTCTATGTGTGGTGTGTTTACCTTGTTGTGTGCTTCTTCTCGATAGTTCCCGTTTCATTGCGATCGTGAGGATTCGTTCGTCTACGCTTGGTTCGTCTTCGTGGCTTCATATTCTTCATGGACTCGTTCTTATTCCTAGCGGGATTTTAGGTAAGATGACCGCTACCCTGGATCTCACTACTATCTTTTCTATGCTAGTTGCTTCGTTCTACCGCTTTGCTGCGATTCCTATAACTTGTTCTTCAAGCCTCCCAAATTGCCATGTCAGCCTCTAACCATTTCACCCTTCCTAGCAAACCATTCCTTGGCTATGTTACCGCTTTGCTCAGCCCCTCTTATAGCGTTGTTAGTTGCAGGTGAAGTTGAAGATTGCTCCATGATGGACAGGAATAAGTTGGGATATCACAATATCTCTTATATTATTAATGCATCTATATACTTGGTAAAGGGTGGAAGACTCGGCCTTATGCCTGGGGTTTTGGTCCACTCTTGCCGCCCTAGTTTCCATCATACCGGTGTTATGTTCCCGGATTTTGCGTTCCTTAAGCGGTTGGGTCATTTATGGGACCCCCTTGACAGTTCGCTTTGAATAAAACTCCTCCATCAAGGCCCAACCTTGGTTTTACCATTTGCCTCACCTAGCCCTTTTTCCCTTGGGTTTCCGGAGCCCGAGGGTCATCTTTATTTAACCCCCCCCCACGGGCCAGTGCTCCTTCGAGTGTTGGTCCGAACTGAGCTGCCTGCGGGGCCACCTCGGGGCAACTTGTGGGTTGGTTTTACTCGTAGCTAGTCTCATCCGGTGTTACCCTGAGAACGAGATATGTGCAGCTCCTATCGGGATTTGTCGGCACATCGGGCGGCTTTGTTGGTCTTGTTTTACCATTGCCGAAATGTCTTGTAAACCGGGATTCCGAGACTGATCGGGTCTTCCTGGGAGAAGGAATATCCTTTGTTGATCGCGAGAGCTTATCATGGGCTATGTTGGGACACCCCAGCAGGGTATAAACTTTTGAGAGCCGTGCCCGCGGTTATGTGGGAGATGGGAATTTGTTAATGTCCAGTTGTAGATAACTTGACACCAGATCCGAATAAAAACGCATCAACCGTGTGTGTAGCCGTGATGGTCTATTTTCGGCGGAGTCCGGGAAGTGAACACGTTTTTGCGTTATGTTTGACGTAAGTAGGAGTTCAGGATCACCTCTTGATCATTGCTAGCTTCACGACCGTGCCGCTTGCTCTCTTCTCGCTCTTATTTGCGTATGTTAGCCACCATATATGCTTAGTCGCTGCTGCAACCTCACCACTTATCCATTCCTTACCCATTAAGCTTTGCTAGTCTTGATACCCATGGTAATGGGATTGCTGAGTCCTCGTGGCTCACAGATTACTACAACAACAGTTGCAGGTACAGGTTATGCGATGATCATGACACGAGAGCGATGTTTACTTGTTTTGGAGTTCTCTTCTGCTTCTTCTTTGATCAGGGGATAGGTTCCAGGTCGGCAGCCTGGGCTAGCAGGGTGGATGTCGTTTGAGTCACTGTTTGTGTTTCATCCATAGTCGGATGGTGCTCTTATGTAAGATGATGTTGTATTCGTGTGGCATTGTATGTCTTTTGTATGTATCCCCATCTATTATGTAATGTTGATGTAATGATATCCACCTTGCAAAAGCGTATCAATATGCGGTTCTATCCTTGGTGGGACCTTGCATATTGGGCGTGACAAGTTGGTATCAGAGCCTCGACCGACCATAGGAGCCCCCTTGATTGATCGTGTAGTTTGGCCGTTGTCGAGTCTAGAAGAAAACTTTTTCAGAGTCTAGTTATATCGGAGAGTAGGGATTCTTTTTACTCCTCTGCCCCTTCGTCGCTCTGGTAAGGAATCTTGACGTAGGTGTTTTGAACTACTCCTCTTCCCCTTAAAATTTTTCTTTAGGATCACGCGGTTAGTTTTTCGTCTGTTGTCCATCCTCTTTTCAATCCGGCGCTTTTCTCTTCGAGTGGTTTCGATCCTCGTCATCTTTTGCAAGATCAGTCGTCAGTTCTTTCTCTTTCGATGGTGTTTCCTTGACCGAAGTTGTCCTTGTTTTTTCCCACCCGCCCTCCCTTCTTCTTCTCAGAACCGGACTCCGTATTCGAGTATCCATCCTACTCGTGTGAAGTCTTTGCTTTCTTTCCTCAATGATTTCAACCGGCGTTTCCTCTTGAAGTTATTCATCGATTTTCCCCCTTCTAAGTTGCTTTTATTTTTCCCGCCCTCCCACCCTTTTTCTTCCCAAAGCCTGAGTCTCTTTCGAGCATTAACCGCATTCGTGCGGAGCCTCTTCAGCCTTCCCTCAATCATTTCAACCAGCGGATTCTCGTCTCGTTCATCATTCTTCATCCATTTCTTTTCCGGTGGACTCAATTCCAGTTTTTTCGGTGTTGATCACATTATTTTCCTTGGATCAAGTGTTCTCCTTGCTCATTTGCCTCTCGCCATTCAATCATTCTGGAGTTTGGAAGACATCTTAGGAGATTCGTCTGTGTTCCAATTAATTCGAGATTATCACCTCATTCAAATAGTTCAATTGTTCCGGTGCATCATCTATCTCTTCAACATCCCTTTCCAACGGTGTTTTCTTTTAGTGGGCCCTAACCCACAGGCTTTTCCTAGGATCTTACCTGACTCTTCTAATTCCCCCAGAGTTATTCCCAATTCTTTTTGAGTTTGACGTAAGAATGAATTCCATCGGTCAGATGCCTTCTCAAAGATTGCTTTCAAATTCTTTTCATCTTTGGTTCAACCCTTCCTCTTTTTCATCGTCCCGGAGTATCTCAGTAATTTTGGTGGTTTTCCTCGTCGTCATTTGAAGACCGAAGAAGAGTTTCAATAAATCTTGTTTGTTCTGCCGAAGTTTCGTGGTTCTAGCTTCATGTTATCCTCTCGAATTATTCCATTTGTCAGAGTTTCCTTTTCTTACCCACCCGGAGTATGTCAGGAGTTGTTTTCCCGTTTTCTTTTCATCGGAGGCCATCGTTCCAGAAGAATTTTTTGTCCTCACATTTCAGCTACCGTTGTCCAATTATCTCGGTGCTTCGTTCAAGTGTTCGTAATCAGCTCATGATCTCTTTGTTCTTTTGCATCTAAATCTCCTCTAGCATATTTGTTCTTCTAATTCTTCCCGATGATTCATTCTCTTTCGTCAGTCATTTCCGAATTCTAACGGTGGTTCGTTCAAGATTCTTTTTCTTTGTTTATCATATTAATTAATTTGTTCTTTTCAATCCTGCCGGTGGTTCATGAAGACCTTTGCATGTTTGCGATATGTCACTTCTCAATCTTTTCCAATAAGAATAAGTAGTATGCAAAAATCCATTGCTTGTCATCAATTTAATTTGATGAAGGATAAGCATACAATAAATCTTATTCTTATTTCCTCAAAGTGAGTAATCCCTTTCTTCGGAGTTTGTTCTTGAAGAATAAATTCTAGGTCCAAGTGTTTTCATCTTTTTTTTTGGAGTTCAAATTTTCCTCGGCCATCTCGTCGGAACCTCCATCTAAATCGACGCAAGGCTTTAGTCTTATTCTTTTCATCCTTCAATTCTATCTCATTGTCCTTTTGTTTACCGGAGTTCTTCATGGTGGTTCTTTATGATTTAATTCATTCTTCAAGAGTTCATCAAGATTTTGTTGGTGGAGTTCAAGTATCTATTCTTCTCGCATCTCGAAGTGCAATTAATTCTCCGTATTCTTCTGAAGTGGAGTTTTGCATTTCTTCATTCCTCTAACCTATCCAATCATTTCCGTTTGTGGCCGGTTATCACCTTATGATCTTGAGATGTTACATATAAGACTACAACTAGCTTATTCTTGTCCTTGTTGATTTTCTCAACAACTCCTTTCAATCCTTCCTTCTACGGACGCTTTCAATTTCATTCGTGGCACAAGTTGTCATTTTCTTCACCGTTCTTTTCATTCAACTGTTTCAATTCTTTCCGGAGGTTTTGTGTCATGTCTTCATTAAGTATCATTCCATCCTCTCAAAGCTCGTGTTCTATTCCTCCATGTTTCAGCCGGAGTGCTGCCTAAATCCTTTCAGTCTTATTCGTTTCTTATCTTCTTCTAACCGGAGTGGTTTCAATAGTCTATCTGATTCCATGAGCTTTTGATTCTCGTCATTCTCGTCGTTCCCCTCTTCTTCTCGAGTGCTCCCGATTCTTTGCTTCTTCTCTTGAGTTCTTGTTTTCACCTCATCCTTTTTCCCTTCCGTCTCGTTCCTAAGATCTCGGGACGAGATCTCTTGTTAGTAGAGGAGAGTTGTAACACCCCAGATTCGATACGCCAGGTGTCCGCCAGTTAGTCGCCATCATTGCCATGTCATTTGCTTGCGTGTTGCATTTTGTCATGTCATCATGTGCATCTCATTTTGCATACGTGTTCGTCTCATGCATCCGAGCATTTTCCCCGTTGTCCGTTTTGCGATCCGGCACTCCTATGTCCTCTGGCGCCCCCTTCTACCTCGTTTCGTGAGTGGCCGAAAAAAAATGTTCTCAGAATGGGTTGAAGCTTGGCATGCGGTCTTATTATAGTGTAGACAGAGCGCCTGTCAAGTTTCGTTGCATTCGGAGCTCATTTGATACCCCAACCGTTAAAAATATAGAGGCACCGTTGTCGGTTTATTCGTCGGACGTTTTCGGTCTCCGGAAACCCATGCCGGGTTGCCCTCTCTTCTCTTCCTACAACCCACTAATCCCTCCTGCAGTCCACCTAAACCCCCCTCCGTTCCGGACCGTCAGATCGCGATCGAAGGGTCCAGAAAACCCCCTAACCTTAGCACCTACCCTATATATACACCCCTTCCTTCACAAAAATGGGCAACCCTAGTCTTCCGCTACCCCTAGACCCCCTTCTCCTCGGATCTGCCGCCACCAGCCACAGCCAACCTCCTCCCTCCTCAAATTCCGGCGAGATCGACACCTCCTTCGCCACTTGGCAGTGCCCCTTTGGCCAGCCGCCGCCGTGCAGCCTCCCTCACCCAACTGGAAGGCGCCACGCGTCTCCTGCGTCCCCGCGCCCTGCTCCCTCCGCCGCCAGGCCGGTCTGGGCCCAGATCTGGCCAGACCGGCCGAGACCGTGCCGCCCCAGCCCGCGAGGGCCCGAGCACCCCCATGCCTCCCGCTCCCGTTCTGGATCGAGGGGAGTATCCCTCGACCCCGAGCCCTCGTCGCCGCTGCCAGCCTCCACCGCCGTTGGCGCGCCTCCGCCACTCACTGCCAGGTCGCCGCCCGTCGCCCCTCTTCCTCTCCTTCCCTCCCTGACCCTGCTCTCTCCCTGGAGATCGGTGCCGCCGCTAGCAAGGCCCGGCCGCCGGCCGCCCTCCTCGCCGCGCCGGGATCCGCCCACTCCGCCTCGAGTGCCATGAACCCGCCGGCCTCCTCCTCTCCACCTCGTGCCCCTGCCCGTGCTCGGCTCCGCGCCATCCCTTCGTCACCCTCGCGCAGGGATCCGGCGAGGCCGCCGCCCCTCGCTTGGATCCGGCGACCGCGCCGCCGCCGCCGTGCGGGATCGGGAGGAGCCCGATCCGCGCATCCCCGTCCGACCCAGTTCTAGGCCCAGCTGGCCGGCTCCATCGGCCCAGCCCGGCCACCCCTCCTGCTCGTGGCCTGCTGCCATGTCAACTGGGCTGAAGCCCACGTGGTGAGATGCCCAATTCCCCGCCCAGGCGTCTCTGAGCTATTTAACGCTCAGATTTCAGATCTAGATTTTCGACAGTCCTTTAATTCCAGCATCATATAGGCATTTTGTGAGGGTCATATCTCTGTGACCGTGGCTCCGTTTCATGCATGAAATATATCCAAACGTTCGTCATGAGATGCTCCTCATTTCATTCCATTGTGCCATGTTTGTTTGAGATCATCTTGATGCCCTAATCATCGTTCCAAGAGTGCTATGGGATGTTAACCTGCTGAAACTGTTATAACTTGCTGTTTTGTCTTTTTCGTTCCATTTTGTGTGTGCATCCTATGAGCTTGATGTCTACATCTGTTTTGAACTACATCATGCCATCTTTAGTGTGGTGCAATCCATGTATTTTTGTGAGTCTTGTAGTGAGTGCATAGAGCTTGTTAAGTAGGGTACTTGCTGTTACTGTTTTGCTAGGCTGAATCTGCTATATCATGATGCTATGTAAACGTGCTGCTACAAGTCATTCTATGCATAATCTGGAGATGTTCACTAAGGATGTTTTGTTATACATGTCATGCTTTATCCATCCATGCCCCTGGTTGCATTTATAGCCTACTATAGCTTGTTGTTATCTTGCTCTCAAATTGCTAAATAATGTTCAGTTTTGCCATGAGCTTTGCTAGTGATCCATGCACCCTATGAACTTGCTCTTGCCATTCTTAGCTTCATAAACATGTCTTCTTACTGTTGGTCACCTTTTCATGCCATGTATTGCTATGTGGTGAGTTGTCCAAGCTCACCAACATGCCAACTTATTGTTGCTCCTGCCATGTATGAATCTGTCATCACTTGCTCTGTTTATATGGGTGCCATCATATTTTATGTGCCCTTTTGGCTCATGGTCACTAAGGGACTTTTGTTATATGTAATTATTAGATTCATGTCATGCCTTTTTTTGCCACGATAAGTTCCTGTAACATGTTGTTTGATAGCTCTAAACATTGCAACCTCATGTTATTTCTGCCAAGTCTGAAACTGTTATTATTTGCAATCTTGACATGTCCTTTTGAGCATGTTATATTGTTTTCTGGAGATAGCTCAGTGTTCATGTTTGGTAATGCTTTACCTGTACTTCATGCCAATGCCTTTTGTTCTTACGTTGAGGTGCTGTAGCATATTGTTTTGGTGCTTGCAATATGCCTAGTTGCTGCTTTGGACAGCATGCCTTTAACCTTGTATAGAGTGTGTGTTGAACCGTTGCTCCGTTTCGAGTGTGCTCTATATGAAACTTGCTTGATTTTGCATGTAGTTTCATATTATCATGTTGCATCCATTTTTTAGAGTGTTTGCTTGATGTTTGTATGCATTTTGCATCAATGCCATGTTTAACTTGTTTTGCTCATATCTTCTAGGCCGTAGCTCCGAATTAAATCTACTTTATATGTAACTTGACTAGAATTTCATGTAGATCATCTTGGTGCATCTTAACTTGCTGTTTAACAACTTGAACATAAGGTTTATACAGATCTGTACCAACTTTGAAATTTGCATATGAGGACTTACCGGAATTGTTATATGTTGTTTCCGGTCTCATATAACCTTGCTTTGATGCGTTGTTCTTGTATGCATCATCTCTTGCCATGAGTAGCTCCATGTAGTTTTGTCATGCATCATGCTTGTTGTGCATCGTGTCTTGTCTATGTGTGGTGTGTTTACCTTGTTGTGTGCTTCTTCTCGATTGTTCCCGTTTCGTTGCGATCGTGAGGATTCGTTCGTCTATGCTTGGTTCATCTTCGTGGCTTCATCATCTTCATGGACTCGTTCTTCTTCCTAGCAGGATTTCAGGCAAGATGACTGCTACCCTGGATCTCACTACTATGTTTGCTATGCTAGTTGCTTCGTTCTACCACTTTGCTGCGCTTCCTATAACATGTTCTTCAAGCCTACAAAATTGCCATGTCAGCCTCTAAACTTTTCACCCTTCCTAGCAAACCATTGCTTGGCTATGTTACCACTTTGTTCAGCCCCTCTTATAGCGTTGCTAGTTGCAGGTGAAGTTGAAGATTGCTCCATGGTGGACAGGAATATGTTGGTATATCACAATATCTCTTATACTATTAATGCATCTATATACTTGGTAAAGGGTGGAAGACTCGGCCTTATGCCTGGTGTTTTGTTCCAGTCTTGCCGCCCTAGTTTCCGTCATACCGGTGTTATGTTCCCGGATTTTGCGTTCCTTACGCGGTTGGGTGATTTATGGGAACCCCTTGACAGTTCGCTTTGAATAAAACTCCTCCAGCAAGGCCCAACCTTGGTTCTACCATTTGCCTCACCTAGCCATTTTTCCCTTGGGTTTCCGGAGCCCGAGGGTCATCTTTATTTAACCCCCCCAGGCCAGTGCTCCTTCGAGTGTTGGTCTGAACTGAGCTGCCTGCGGGGCCACCTCGGGGCAACTTGAGGGTTGGTTTTACTCGTAGCTAGTCTCATCCGGTGTTACCCTGAGAACAAGATATGTCGAGCTCCTATCGGGATTTGTCGGCACATCGGGCGGCTCTGCTGGTCTTGTTTTACCATTGTCGAAATGTCTTGTAATCCGGGATTCCGAGACTTATCGGGTCTTCCTGGGAGAAGGAATATCCTTCGTTGATCGCGAGAGCTTATGATGGGCTAAGTTGGGACACCCCTGCAGGGTATAAACTTTCGAGAGCCATGCCCGCGGTTATGTGGCAGATGGGAATTTGTTAATGTCCAGTTGTAGATAACTTGACACCAGATCCAAATTAACAAGCATCAACCACGTGTGTAGCCGTGATGGTCTCTTTTCGGCGGAGTCCGGGAAGTGAACTCGGTTTTGGGTTATGTTTGACGTAAGTAGGAGTTCAGGATCACCTCTTGATCATTGCTAGCTTCACGACCATTCCGCTTGCTCTCATCTCGCTCTTATTTGCGTATGCTAGCCATCATATATGCTTAGTCACTGCTCCAACCTCACCACTTATCCATTCCTTACCCATTAAGCTTTGCTAGTCTTGATACCCATGGTAATGGGATTGCTGAGTCCTCATGGCTCATAGATTACTACAACAACAGTTGTAGGTACGGGTTATGCGATGATCATGACGCGAGAGCGATGTTTGCTTGTTTTGGAGTTCTCTTCTACTTCTTCTTCGATCAGGGGATAGGTTCCAGGTCGGCAGCCTAGGCTAGCAGGGTGGATGTCGTTTGAGTTATTGTTTGTGTTTCATCCGTAGTCGGATGGTTCTCTTATGTAAGATGATGTTGTATTCGTGTGGCATTGTATGTATTTTGTATGTATCCCCATCTATTATGTAATGTTGATGTAATGATATCCACCTTGCAAAATCGTATCAATATGTGGTTCTATCCTTGGTGGGACCTTCGAGTCTCTTTAGGATAGTATCGCATATTGGGCGTGACACCGGCGGGGATCTGATGTCCTTTCGGTCGGGTTGAAGCCTAATCCGATCGTAGTTCATAGCGACTCCCAGAGCGGCGATGCGGTCCAAGAGTTCATTAAAGGAGGAAAGCTCCATTGGATACATCTGTTCGGCAAGTTCCGAACAGACCCGAAGGTTATGATTGATGACCCAAGAGGCCGTCGTGGGCCCCGTCACCGACGGGGCGGCCATGATAAAGCCGCCGAGCCGGAGCGTCTGGCCTACAACCAGAGCTCCCTCCAAAGTAATGTCGTCCTTGAAGACGAGTCGAGCCATCAAGCCTTGTGGCGACGTCATAGAGGAACTCTCAATGAAAGCACCAATGTCGGAGTCAAAACCGGCGGATCTAGGTAGGGGGCCCCGATCTGTGCGTCAAGGCTGATGATAACAAGAAGTAAGGGACACAGATGTTTACCCAGGTTTGGGCCCTCTCGATGGAGGTAAAACCCTACTTCCTGCTTGATTAATATTGATGATATGGATAGTACAAGAGTAGATCTACCACGAGATCTTAGAGGCTAAACCCTAGGAGCTAGCCTATGATGGTATGAATGTAATTGTGATCGGCCTTCTAAGGACCAACCTCTTCGGTTTATATAGACACCGGAGAGGGCTAGGGTTTACATGGAGTTGGTTACAAGGAAGGAAATATAATATCCGGATCGCCAAGCTTGCCTTCCACGCCAAGGAAAGTCCCATCCGGACACAGGCCGAAGTCTTGAGTCTTGTATCTTCACGTTTCAATAGTCCGGATGTTGTACATAGGCCGGTTGTCCGGATACCCCCTTATCCAGGACTCCCTCACCTGCACGGTGCACTGCTCGCACGCATCCTCTCGGGCCTGCACGACGGATGTCTCGTGCTCGTCCCGTCTAATCAAACAGCTGCACGCACGCCA
Source organism: Triticum dicoccoides (assembly GCF_002162155.2). NCBI lineage: Eukaryota > Viridiplantae > Streptophyta > Magnoliopsida > Poales > Poaceae > Triticum > Triticum dicoccoides. The sequence goes on from NC_041381.1 coordinate 114,514,805, forward strand.
CTGAGTGTCGTTAAATATTGACATGGTTGATATAATACAACAGTTTGTGATATTAAAGTGTCAGCTTATTGTTTCAAAAAGGACTTCGTTGGCTACTAATGTGTGTGCCTCTTCTCAAACTGGACGATTTTTTACCATGGCATATATGTGCCATGTCATGAAACCATGCCAAGTTTCATGTTTTTGGGTGAGTTTTTGATTTACTAGGATTTATAGTCGAGATTTCAATGTTCCAGGATGACGACAAGTTTATCATTCCTTCCCATTCCTTAAATGAGACCTAAACCTGCACCCAATGACACATGTACAATTTCCCACCCATTTTGTGCTGGTAGTTCTAATTTGAATTATGGACTACATTTAATGCGCAGAAAACTTAATTAGTAATATATACAATGGCCAAACGAACCCTAAACATGCACCCCAAGGATACATGTACGTTTTTTCTAGCCATTTTGGTGAACTGGAGCATGTATTTGTAGTTCAGATTTGAATTATGGACATTAAATGCCTACAAAACTTAATTAATGCATAAAAAGGGTCAAACGAACCCTGAATAATTTCAAAATTCTACGCGAATCTCCTGTTGTTCCGTACGTGTTGTGTGTAGAAAAAATACAAGGCTAGAAGAGGGAGCGATTATCGTTTGGACCACAAGGGGACACGTTTCCCTATCAAAACCATGAGGGTTCTTGTGACAGGCTTCGGTTTGTAAGAGGTTTGTAATAAAGCTTGGGCCAAATTGGCAATGTTTTTACCATGTCATATATGTGCCATGACGTGACACCATGCCACCTTCAATGACTCTCTGTTGAGTTTTGGATTTATGGGGATTTAAAAACCGAGATTCCAAATGTTTGAGGACGAGCCAAGACGCCGTTCAGGTTGTAATTCGTTCTCATTCCTTGCATGGGACATAAACATGCACCCAAGGACACATGCATGTAAAAAATTTCTAGCCATTTTGGTGAACTGGAGCATGTAATTGTCCTTTAAATTTGAATTATGGACATTAAATGCCAAGGAAACTCAATTAGTGTATAAAAAGGCCAAAGAAACCCGGTATATGTTTAAATTTTAGCATGGATATCATGTAGTTCCATGTTGCCTGTCGAAGAAAATACAATGCGAGAAGAGGTCGTGATTACGTTTTGACAACAAGGGAAACATGTTTCCCTATAGGAACCACAAGGCTTCTTGTTGAGAGAAGCTCCGGTTTGTAAGAGGTTTGTAATAAAGCCTGGCTCAAATTGGCAATGTTTTTACCACGACATATACGTGCCATGACGTGACACCATGCCACCTTTGATGCTTTCTAGTGAGTTTTGGATTTTATGGGGATTTAGACCGGAGATTCCAAATGTCTGAGGACAAGCCAGGACGCCGGTATGGTTGTAATTCGTTCCCATTCCTGGCATGGGATCCAATTAAACATGCACCCATGGACACATGCATGTACAAATTTTCTAGCCATTTTGGTGAACTTGAGCATGTATTTGTATTTCAGATTTGAATTATGGACATTAAATTCCTAAGAAACTCAATTAGTGTATAAAAAGGCCAAAACGAACCCTGCATAAGTTTAAATTTCAGCATGGCTATCATGTAGTTCCATGTTACCCGTAGAAGAAAATACAACGTGAAAGGAGGCCGTGATTACGTTTCGACAACAAGGGGAACACGTTTCCCTATCGGAACCATAAGGCTTCTTGTTGAGAGAAGCTCCGGTTTGTAAGAGGTTCGTAATAAAGCTTGGCAAATTGGACAATGTTTTTACCACAACATATATGTGCCATGACGTGAAAACCATGCCTTCGAAAGAGATTGTCCATTTTGCACACAAAGTGCATCCAGATTGTGCCTTAACCCTCTTAACTTTTTTAGCATGCTATTTGGGTGAAATGATGATACCATGCCAACTTTCAACCTTTTCAGAGTTCATTTGAAGTGCTTTTCAATTTCAGGGCCATTTAGCTCAAAACAATTAGTAAATGCATGAAAAATACTAAATGAAGCCAGCAAGGGTTGAAAATTGATGATTTGGCTTTGAATGGTGCATTTTGAACACACAAAAAGTTTGGAGTCAAATAAGTTCAAAAAATGAAATCCCTTTGTAACAGATGAGTTTTCATTCGAAACCCTGATACTTCAAAAGAGATTGTCCATTTTCCACACGAAGTGCATCTAGTTTTTCCCGTAACCCTCTCATCTTTTCAGAACATGCTATGTGGGTGAAATGATGATACCATGCCAACTTTCAACCTTTTCAAAGTTCATTTGAGGTTTGTAATAAAGCTTGGCCCAAATTGGACAATGTTTTTACCATGATATATATGCGCCATGATGTGACACCATGCCAACTTTCATGACTTTCTGGTGAGTTTAGGATTTACGCGGATTTAAAAACCGAGATTCTAAATGTTTTAGGATGAGCCAGGACGCCGGTATGGTTGTAATTCTTTCCTATTCCTGGCATGGGACCTAAACATGCACCCAAGGGCACATGTATAATTTTTCTAGCCATTTTGGTGACCTGGAGCATGTATTTGAACTTCAAATTTTAATTATGGACATTAAATGCCTAGGAAACTCAATTAGTGTATAAAAAGGCCAAACGAAAGCCGTGTGCCTACCAAACCGTGGCCAATGCCGCCCGCGATCTGAGTCATGCGTTCTGATTGACCAGAACCCAAACCCCACAGATCGTACGTCTACATCGTTGGATGCTCCCAAATCGAACGACAACCCTCAGCCCTTTCGACAGCACATGCAGTAGATGGGTAAGCACTGTGCGAATGCATCGTGCTAGCTCTCGCTTCCTTCTCTTGTACGTTTTCTAAAAAGGCTACCGTTTCCCTCCACTCCTCTCATCAGTTTCCCGCCTCTTCTCCCATCGGTTTCCCGCTACCAGTGTTCGTGCTCATTGAAGGCTAGGCGGCGACACACCAGCCATCGCACCAAGTTTGTAAAAGAACAAATGTGTGTGAGAAAAATGGTGGAGGTACTGGCTTAACCATGTGCGATGCAAGTGTGCTGTAAAATCACCACGACTGCGCAAGCGCGAGAAAATGGTGGAGGTACTGGTTTAACCGTGTGCGATGCAAGTGCGATGTAAAATCACCACAACTGCGCAAGCGCGAGCAAAATGGTGCAGGTACTGGCTTAACCGTGTGCGATGCAAGTGCATTATAAAATCAGCATGACTACGCAAACGCGAGTAAAATGGTGCAAGTACTGGCTTAGGTGTGTGCGATGCTGTAAAATCACCCCGACTGCGCAAGTGCGAGGAAAATGGTGCAGGTACTGGGTTAATCGTGTGCGATGCAAGTGCGCTGTAAAATCACGACGACTATGCAAGTTAAAGGCGGGCAAGTCTATTTAGAAATTAGGACGAACTGTGTGCGATAGACCAGCTAGCTAGAAATATAAAAACAAACTACCTGCCTTGAGCGTCGCAAAAATCGGCGGTTCTGCCATTTTTCATTATTATCATACAAGCATGTTCTTATTGGACCGTGCGCGATCTTGGGCACTACCACCCCGCATCAATTCCTTTACCCAAATTTTAGTAGCCGTCGTACTTCAACTGTCGCCCACAATCCTCTAGCAATGACCTTATAGTAAAATTGCAGTAGCCGAGGCATTTGAACCGTTGCCCTCCCTCATCTGCCACCATCTCTGCCCACCATTACTAAAAATTTCAGTAGCCGTGGCGTATCCTCAAACACCACAACCCCCCAACCAACACAGTCCCCCCACCGGCCCCCTCCACCCTGGAACCCTAGCTTGCGGCCGATGCTGGCAGCGCCGCCAACCCATGCTAGTCTGCCCATTCCTCCTAGCTTAGATAATAAATTTCAGGTTACCCAGCGATTCCCATACCGTCTGCCCACTCCCTTGAGTTTTTAGATGAGGCCTATGTTGTCCCTCCCCACCAGATCCACATCCCCTGCTCCAGAATGTCGCAGCCTAAGCTTGACCACTTATCCCAGGGAGTCCGATGAGCATTCGGCCAAGAAGTGGTTTATCATGGCCTCTCTGGCGGACGTAGGCGGGCTGGCCGCTGTTCGCCCCGACATGTCAATCCCGGAGCAACAAGTCACCGCGGAAGCCCGCGAAGACGTTGACTACGTTGCCACGTCGAAGGCTTCATGTCAGCCGACTTGCATATTACTGTATCTCGAGAAAGCAGGCTACGACATCAAGCTCGTCGACAGCGATGGCTTCGTGCGGGCCATGGCACAGGTTACGTGGTCCATCCCCAACCCCTCTGGTTCAATCGTCGTCAATCTTTTCGACGATCCTGCTGCTGATCTCCTCCGCCAAGCGGTCATGGATTTGTGATCCTTATACGCCATCGAGCCCATTTTGTCATTTCTGAAGGACACGTTCTATGGCAGCGGCTTGGAATCCTCAATTGCCAAGTCAGATCTCATCTACCACGACCACGAGGAGGGCACCCACAAAGGTTCTTCCACCATGGGTATGTGCTCTTCCAACTGGAAGGAACCTGTGCATGAAATGTGAGGCAGCATCCTGTTAGCAAATCTTACCTTTTCTAGCTTGCCAACCCGTATTCTTTCTTGTAGTAGCATTTGCCGTGCGGTGCTATAAATGTGTTGTGTTTAATTATTTCAGTTATGCAAAAATGTATTGTTCAATAGGTCTATGTGATGTTTAAGAATGAATTGTCCACTTTAGTTTCACAAATGGCTATATTTGGTTGTTTATAGTGAGTAGATGCTTTGTTTATCTGTGTTAGGTTGTTAGGTTGGTTGCAGTGAGCATTTTTTCAGTTATCAAGCCGATGCCTTGTTTATATGCATTTTGTCTTAGTTTCGTTGCACATTTGTCCAATTATCAAGAAGATGCCTTGTTTATCTGTATTTGGTTGCTAGGTTGCATTTTTTTCCATTTGTCCAGTTTTCAAGCAGATGCCTTGTTTATCTGTATTTTCTTGTTAGGTTGGTTGAAGTGAGGATTTGTCCACCTTTCAAGCATATGCCCCGTTTATCTTTATTTGCTTGTTAGGTTGGTTCCAGTGAGACTTTGTCCAGTTTTCAATGGCTATATTTCATTGTTATATTGATCGTTTATGCCTTGTTTATTTCAGTCATTCACAGTGTGTTGGTCATTATGTGCAAGTCGGAACTGTGCCGCTCGACTGCGTCAATACCAGTTTGAACGGCAATATTTGGTTCTGGTTATGCCTTGTGTAGTTAACACATGCCCTTTATTTCAGTTTTACACATTTATCTAGTGATGTTTAAGCATTACTATGTTCTATTCATTTTCAACAATACCAATTTGAATTGCAATATTTGATGATGACCATTAAACCTGCTGTCGGTAACATTGCCTTCCATTTTATATATATTTTAACAGCATGCTGAAACCAACACATTCAAGCTAACATTTGGAGATGATATTGTTTACCTTCGCTATATTTGTTTGATGTTAAGGCTGCGGTACTTATCATGCCTTTCCACTACTTATGCAGGACAACAATGGGAGTGGCCACCATTTTCCGCCGAGGTTGGCTTCATCCCTCGGCTTCTACTCCCCCGTCGTTCCATAGTGTAGTGCATATAGATCCAGGCCTGGACACTTGTTAGCTTCTAATATTGACTTGTTGCTTGTAGCTACATATGCCCTTGGCAAGGATCCATGCATCGACCCTTTTTGCGTGGATCGTATAGCAGTGGTTCATAATGAGTTGTTAGACAACAATGTCTGAATATTGTTCGTTCGCAGTGGTTCCTAAAGCAGTTCACTCCAGATTACCTCGCAAAGTACATGATTGGTGGACACGCAATGAAGGTTAAAGTATTTCATCCAGACTACAATGAGCATCGAGAAGTCATAATGAAGACAGTGAAGGATGGACGGGCAGCCATCAAAAGGGGTTGGCCTAGAGTCGTGCGCGCATTACGCATGGAGGAGGGCACAGTACGGGCGTTTCGCTTCAGCTTCTCCATCAACCATAATGTCTTTCGCCTCTCCCTTTACAGTCTTTAGTACAACTGTGGTTCATCATTCTTTACCTAGTGCTTCTATAGTTCTTCAGTATATGTACATGTGCATCAAATTATTCATTCGTGGTTGAAACTATATTTGTAATAAACCTGGTTGGATATGAAATAAGTGATTGCCTACTTTCAAATTCAAAAAGGTGATTTGTAAATTAGGGATTCACTAGTGCAGGATGCTGCTAACGCAAAACTATGATCAGAGACCCTTCGAGAAACTGTGTGTGATGCAATAATCGCAAACGGTGGTGTGAGAGAACCGTCAAAAATATCCAAAATGTTTGCCATGAAGGATGCATCATACAGAGTTCAGATTTTTGTTGTGTGTGCGAGGCAAGGCATATGGTTCAGTTCAATTAACTGTTTGTGATGAGGTGTAACAAAAGAAATGGGCAGCCAGATGAAGGCGTGTGCGATACACAGCATATGGTTCACTAGGATGAAATGTTTGGGATTAGGCAACACAAAAGAAACGGTCATCCAGATCAAGATGTGTGTGATATACATCATGCGGTTCATTCGGATGAACTGTTTGTGTTGAGACAAGAGAATATAAACGGTTCAATATAACAAGATCTGTGTGATACACGGCAACTGGGTTTGTAATGAAAAATGTGTGCGAAGACCGATAATAACACAAACGGTTGCTGCTAATATGACGTGTGTGTTGTGTGATGGGATTGCATATAGAACAACAACATATATATATATTACATGCATGATTAACCAAAATAAACATCCAATTACATAGGTAGCTACTACAACCCAATGGCATTTGCACACATCAAAGTAAACTATTACATGCATAATTTCGTAGGTGGCTACTACACACATGACACTTTCACACACCAATAAAGTAAACTATATATTACATGCATGATTAACTAGCATAAACGATCATCTGATCATCATCTACTTCTTGTGACGCTTGCTCTGCTTGTGGCTCGATCCAGGATGGTCGATTTTGGTAACAAGGCACTTCCTCATGTCAACGATCTGCCTGTGCATATCGTAGCATGTGTACACACTCTTGGCCATGAACCAGAGGTGAGGTTCATCTAGTCGTCGCATCCAAGCCCTGTGCCAGGGTATGGGACTTGTTCTCTGGGCATCCTGCTTCATCTTTTCGTAGTAGGGGACGATGATGGCCGAGACGAGTTCGACCAGGGAGTCCTTCCTCTTGCTGCACCAAACCCTCTAGTGGTCACGGATTTTGTCAAGGTTCTTGCAGGCCAAGCCCGTAACACTGAGCGCTTTTACATTGTCGGTGGTTGATGACCTACAAGTATAGGGGATCTATCGTAGTCCTTTCGATAAGTAAGAGTGTCGAACCCAACGAGGAGCAGAAGGAAATGATAAGCGGTTTTTAGCAAGGTATTCTCTGCAAGTACTGAAATAAGTGGTAACAGATAGTTTTGTGATAAGATAAATTGTAACGAGCAACAAGTAACAAAAGTAAATAAAGTGCAGCAAGGTGGCCCAATCCTTTTTGTAGCAAAGGACAAGCCTGGACAAACTCTTATAATAGGAAAAGCGCTCCCGAGGACACATGGGAATATCGTCAAGATAGTTTTCATCATGCTCTTATGATTCGCGTTCGGTACTTTGATAATTTGATATGTGGGTGGACCGGTGCATGGGTACTTCCCTCACTTGGACAAGCATCCCACTTATGATTAACCTCTATTTCAAGCATCCGCAACTACAACAAAAGTATTAAGGTAAACCTAACCATAGCATGAAACATATGGATCCAAATCAGCCCCTTACGAAGCAACGCATAAATTAGGGTTTAAGGTTCTGTCACTCTAGCAACCCATCATCTACTTATTACTTCCCAATGCCATCCTCTAGTCCCAAAGAATGGTGAAGTGTTATGTAGTCGACGTTCACATAACACCACTAGAGGTTAGACAACATACATCTTATCAAAATATAGAACGAATACCAAATTCACATGACTACTAATAGCAAGACTTCTCCCTTGTCCTCAAAAACAAACGTAACTACTCACAAAGCATATTCATGTTCATAATCAGAGGGGTAATAATGTGCATAAAGGATCTGAACATATGATCATCCACCAAATAAACCAACTAGCATCAACTACAAGGAGTAATCAACACTACTAGCAACCTACTAGCACCAATCCCGGACTTGGAGACAAGAATTGGATACAAGAGATGAACTAGGGTTTGGAGATGAGATGGTGCTGATGAAGATGTTGATGGAGATTGCCCTATCCCGATGAGAGGAGCGTTGGTGATGATGATGGTGATGATTTCCCCTTCCCGGAGGGAAGTGTCCCCGGCAAAACAGCTCTGCCGGAGCCCTAGATTGGTTCCGCCAAGGTTCCGCCTCGTGGCGGCTGAGTCTCCTCCCGAAAGGTTTCTTATTATTTTTTTCTCATCGAAAGACTTCACATAGGAGAAGATGGGCGTCAGAGAGCCACCAGGGGGCCCATGACGTAGGGGGGCGCGCCCAAGGGGGAGGGGCGCGCCCCCCACCCTCGTGAGCAGGGTGTGGGCCTCCTGGCCTTCATCTTTGGCGATGATTTTTCTTTATTTCTTTTAAGATATTTCGTGGAGTTTCAGGACTTTTGGAGTTGCGCAGAATAGGTCTCCAATATTTGCTCCTTTTCCAGCCAGAATTCCAGCTGTCGGCATTCCCCCTCTTCATAGTAAACCTTGTAAAATAAGAGAGAATAGCCATAAGTATCGTGACATATCGTGAAATAACAGCCCATAATGCGATAAATATCGATATAAAAGCCTGATGCAAAATGGACGTATCAACTCCCCCAAGCTTAGACCTCGCTTGTCCTCAAGCAAAAAGCCGATAACAATAAATATGTCCTCGTGTTTAGAAGTATAGGCATTGATAAAAATAAAATACGGACATGAAGGCATCATGATTATTTTCATAATAGCAACATATATAGATTTGTCATATGATTACTTATGTTCAAGTGATGATCTTTTCACAAAGCCAAGGTATGAATCATAAACCTTATTGAGCGCCAACAAATTATACCCTCAGTCATTGAAGCAATTGCAATTTATCATAACATCGGAAAGAGTCTATGTCAGAGCTTAAAAGCAAGTCCACATACTCAACTATCACTTAGTCCTTCATAATTGCTAACACTCACGCAATACTTATGGTTACGGAGTTTTAACCGGCCACAGAGAAAGATAGAGGCTTGTAGTTTTGCCCCACAACCTTTTCCCTCAAGGGTAATGTCAACAATAATAATTCATGCTCCCCCACATCCAATTAGATATATATATCATGTTCTTTCCAACATGCTGAGCTTGCCAAAGGATAAAATGAAAAAGGAAAGGTGAGGATCACCATGACTCTTGCATAATGTAGAGGATAATAGTAAAAGATAGGCCCTTCACAGAGGGAAGCAGAGGTTTCCATGCGCTTTTATGGTTCGATGCACAAAATCTTAATGCAAAAGAACGTCACTTTATATTTCCCCTTGTATGTGAACCTTTATTATGCAGTCCGTCGCTTTTATTGTGTCCATAATAAGTTCGTATAAAGCTTATTTCTCTGCACTAATAAGTCATGCATATTTAAAGAGCAATTTTTATTGCTTGCACTGATGACAACTTACTTGAAGGATCTTACTCAATCCATAGGTAGATATGGTGGACTCTCATGGCTAAACTGGTTTAAGGGTATTTGGAAGCACAAGTAGTACTTCTACTTAGTGCTGAGAATTTGGCTAGCATGAAGGGGAAAGGCAAGCTCAACACGGTAGAGGAACCATGACAACATACTTTATCTCAGATGTAAGAAAACATAACTCATTATATCGTCTTCCTTGTCCAACATCAACTCTGTAGCATGTCATATTTTAATGAGTGCTCCCAATCATAAAAGATGTCAATGATAATATATCTATATGTGAAACCTCTCTCTCCTTATTACTTCCTATTAATTGCAACGATGACCAAAGCTATATTTGCCAACTCCCAACAACTTTTAATCATCATACTCTTTCTATGTGGAGTCATTACTTTCACTAAGATCAATATAAACTCTTTATTTCTTTTTATTCTTTTCTTTATTCACCCAAGATCATGGCAAAGTAATCAAGCCCTTCACTCAACACTAATCTTTATTATATATAGCTCACGGACTCGATTGCATAGGGGGATCATAAAGCAAAACTCAAAACTAGATCGTGCCATGACTTTATTCTACTAAATCAAGATACTACTAATAGGATCGAACTAAGAAAAACGGTAAAGATAGGAGTTGTGATGGTGATACGATACCGGGGCACCTCCCCCAAGCTTGGCAGTTGCCAAGGGGAGTGCCCATACCCATGTGATTATATCTCCTTCTTTGTTGTTGGCGGTGGAGGTGTTGTTGATGATGGAAGCTTGTCGTCCACCTTCCATGGCATAGGCTCACCCTCATAGAAGGATGATCGAGTCTCTGGAATCCTCAAATCTGCAACGGAAATAGTTCGAAATGAAACAGAGGATATTTGCGTGATACGGTCATTAAAACCTTCGGGAGAATATATAATGAATTTTTACCGACCAAAATACGTATCGTGCAAGAAAACGGAGTCCGGAGGGCACACGGGGTGCTCACGAGGTAGGGGGCGCGCCAAGGGCGGTAGGGCGCGCCCTCCACCCTCGTGGAGGCCTCGTGTCCTCCCCGGACTGCTACTTATTTTTCTATTTTTCTAAATATTCCAAAATGGTGAAATATTGCTTTAAAAATTGTTTTGGGGTCGGTTTACTTACCGTACCACTACCTATTCCTTTTCGGAGTCTGGAACATTCTAGAAAGGACCTTCCCATTTGGAGAGAAGTTTTCCTGCAAAAAATCTTAAACGAGAGTTGTATAGCAATACATAGTCACCTACATTAAACTCACGCTTTTGTATCCTTTTATCATGCCACCTTTTAAGTTTTTCTTTAAACAGCATGGCATTTTCCTAAGCTTGGGTTCTCCATTCATCAAGTGAGCTAATATCAAACAACCTCTTCTCACCGGCAAGTTTGAAGTCATAATTGAGCTCTTTGGTAGCCCAATATGCCTTATGTTCAAATTCAAGAGGTAAATGACATGCTTTTCCATAAACCATTTTATACGGAGACATACCCATAGGATTTTTGTATGCAGTTCTATAGGCCCATAATGCATCATTCAGTTTTTTGGACCAATTCTTTCTAGACCTATTGACAGTCTTTTGCAAAATTAATTTGAGCTCTCTATTGCTCAACTCTACCTGACCACTAGACTGCGGGTGATAAGGAGATGCAATTCTATGATTAACATCGTATTTAGCAAGCATCTTACGGAAAGCACCATGAATAAAGTGTGAACCACCATCAGTCATTAAGTATCTAGGGACTCCAAACCTCGGAAAAATAACTTCCTTAAGCATTTTAATAGAAGTGTTATGATCAGCACTACTAGTAGGAATAGCTTCTACTCACTTAGTAACGTAATCAACATCAACTAAAATATGAGTGTAACCATTAGAGGCAGAAAAAGGTCCCATATAATCAAAGCCCCAAACATCAAATGGCTCAATAACAAGTGAATAATTCATAGGCATTTCTTGATGTCTACTAATATTACCAATTCTTTGACATTCATCGCAAGACAAAACAAACTTACGGGCATCCTTGAACAGAGTAGGCCAATAAAAACCAGATTGCAATACCTTATGTGCAGTTCTATCTCCAGCGTGGCGTCCTCCATAAGTTTCAGAGTGACACTTGCGTAGGATCTGTTCCTGTTCATGCTCAGGTACACAACGTCTAATAACACCATCTACTCCTTCTTTATAAAGATGTGGATCATCCCAAAAGTAATGTATCAAATCATAAAAGAACTTTTTCTTTTGTTGGTAAGTGAAGCTAGGTGGTATAAATTTAGCAACAATATAATTAGCATAATCAGCATACCACGGAGTGCTACGAGAAGTACTTATGACATTTAATTGCTCATCAGGAAAGCTATCATCAATAGGTAGTGGGTCATCAAGAACATTCTCTAGCCTAGACAAGTTGTCTGCAACGGGGTTCTCAGCTCCTTTTCTATCAACAGTATGCAAATCAAATTCTTGCAGCAAGAGAACCCATCTAATTAGTCTAGGTTTAGCATTTTCTTTTCCATAAGATATTTAATAGTAGCATGATCGGTGTGAATAGTTACTTTAGAATCAACAATATAGGGTCTGAATTTATCACAGGCAAACACAACTGCTAAGAGTTCCTTTTCAGTAGTAGCATAATTTCTTTGAGCATTGTCTAGAGTCTTACTAGCATAATGGATAACATTTAATTTCTTATCAACTCTTTGCCCTAGAATAGCACCTACAGCATAATCACTAGCATCACACATAATTTCAAAGGGTTAAATCCAATCAGGTGGCGGAACAATAGGTGCAGAGATTAATGCTTTCTTAAGTATTTCAAATGCTTCTACACAATCATCATCAAAGACAAATGGTACATCTTTTTGTAATAAATTAGTCAGAGGACGAGAAATTTTTGAGAAGTCCTTAATGAACCTCCTATAAAATCCAGAGTGACCAAGTAAACTTCTTATACCTTTGATGTCCTTGGGACATGGCATCTTTTGAATAGCATCAACCTTGGCTTTATCAACTTCAATACCTCTTTCAGAAACTTTGTGCCCCAAGACAATACCTTCATTAACCATAAAGTGGCACTTTTCCCAATTCAAGACAAGATTAGTTTCTTCACATCTCTGCAAAACTCGATCAAGATTGCTCAAGCAATCATCAAAAGAGGAACCATAGACGGAAAAGTCGTCCATGAAAACCTCACAAATCTTTTCACAAAAATCAGAGAATGTAGCCATCATGCATCTTTGAAAGGTAGCAGGTGCATTACATAAACCAAAAGGCATACGTCTATAAGCAATAATGTGTATGTTTGCATAATCTTTCTAGCATTTGATAAATAAAAGGTAAGGGGTAATGATCTTTCTTAGTTGCTTTATTTAATTTGCGGAAATCAATTACCATCCTATAACCTGTGATAATTCTTTGCAGGATCAATTCATCTTTATCATTGGGGACAACAGTAATACCTCCCTTCTTAGGGACACAATGGACATGACTTACCCACTGACTATCAGCAACAGGATAAATTATACCAGCCTCCAAAAGCTTGAGTATTTTCTGTCTTACCACTTCTTTCATTTTAGGATTCAAACGTCGTTGAGGATCACGAACTGGTTTGGCATCTGCTTCCAAATTTATTTTATGTTGATATAGAGTGGGACTAATGCCCTTAAGATCATCAAGAGTATATCCAATAGCGGCACGGTGCTTTTTTAGAGTTTTCAATAATCTTTCTTCTTCATGCTCTGAAAGGTTAGCACTAATAATAACATGATATATTTTTCCTTTCATCAAGATAAGCATACTTAAGATTATCAGGTAACGGTTTAAGCTCAAACACGGGATCACCCTTGGGTGGAGGAGGATCCCCTAGGATTTCAACAGGCAAATTGTGTTTCAGAATTGGTTTCTGTTCAAAGAATACTTCATCTATTTCCCTTCTTTCATTCATGAACATCTCATTTTCATGGTCTAGCAAATAATGTTCTAAAGGATCACTAGGAGGTACGGCAATAGAAGCAAGACCAATAATTTCATCCTTACTAGGCAATTCTTCCTCACGATGTTGTTTACTAAATTTAGAGAAATTAAACTCATGAACCATATCATCCAAGCCAATAGTAACAACATTCTTTTCGCAGTCTATCTTAGCATTAACAGTATTCAAGAAGGGTCTACCAAATATAATGGGACAAAAGCTATCTTGTGGGGAACCAAGAACAAGAAAATTAGCGGGATATTTGGTTTTCCCACACAAGACTTCACCATCTCTAACAATTCCCATTGCAGATATAGTATCTCTATTGGCAAGTTTAATTGTAACATCAATATCTTCTAACTCAGCAGGTGCGATATCATGCATAATTTCTTTATATAAGTCAATGGGTATACCACTAGCACTAGAACCCATATCACATAAGCCATGATAACAATGATCTCCTATTTTAATAGAAATAACAGGCACGCCTGCCACAGGTCTATGTTTATGTCTATCACAGGGTTTAGCAATTCTAGCAGTTTCACCAGAGAATTCAATGACATGCCCATTAATATTATCGGACAAGAGATCTTTAACAATAGCAATATTAGGTTCTACTTTGACTTGCTCAGGACGTGTATAAGTTCTAGTATTGCTTTTACGAACAACAGTTGAAGCTTTAGCATGATCCTTTACTCTAGTAGGGAAAGGTGGTTTCTCAACATAAGAGGTAGGAAAAATAGGATCATTATAAGTAATGGTTTCTTATTCAACTTTCATAGGTGCAGCTACTTTTACTTCTATGGGAGGATGATATTTAAACCACTTCTCCTTGGGGAGATCAACATAAGTAGCAAAAGATTCACCGAAAGAAGCTACTATCTCAGAGTCAAGTCCATATTTAGTGCTAAACTTACGGAAAATATCGGTATCCATAAAAGATTTAACACAATCAAACTTAGGCGTCATACCTGACTCCTTACCTTCGCCAAGGTCCCAATCTTCAGAGTTGCGTTTAATTCTATCCAATAAATTCCATCTGAATTAAATAGGCTTCAACATAAAAGAGCCAACACAAGAAGTATCGAGCATGATTTTATTATTATCAGAGAGTCGAGCATAAAAATTCTGAAGAATTGTCAATTTTGAGAGCTCATGATTGGGGCATGAATATAACATGGATTTAAGCCTCCCCCAAGCTTGAGCGATGCTTTCTCCTTCGCGAGGCCAAAAAATTATATATATAATTGCGATCACGGTGAGCAAGATGCATAGGGTAATACTTTTGATGAAATTCCAATTTCATTCTTTTATAGTTCCATGATCTCGTATCATCACATAGCATATACCATGTTGATGTGTCTCCCTTCAAGGATAAAGGGAAAGCCTTCTTCTTAACATCATCATCGGGTATACCTACAAGCTTAAATAATCCACAAATATTATCTAAATAGCGTAGATGCTCGTCGGGATGCTTTGTCCCATCTCCTGTAAAAGTATTAGCTAGCAGTTTTTCCATAATACCCGAAGGAAATTCAAAAGGAGTTTCATTCTCAATAGGTTCAGTAGGTTGAGGGGAAACTCTTTGCTCTACTGGACGGGGTGAAGATACCCCGAACAAGCCCCTCAGAGATTCACTTTCCATAGTAACAAGTGACAGAAAATTTCAGCACACTATATAAATTTCTCCTTACCAAATTCCACTTATCAAAGGCGCTACACTCCCCGGCAACGGCGCCAGAAATAGAAATCCTTCTTGCTACGTCTCGAGCTTGCGTTGGTTTTCCCCGAAGAGGAGGGGGTGATGCAGCACAGTAGCATAAGTATTTCCTCAGTTTTTGAGAACCAAGGTATCAATACAATAGGAGGTCACGCGCAAGTCCCTTGTACCTGCACAAAACGATAGCAACTCGCAACCAACGCTTAGGGGTTGTCAATCCCTTCACGGTCACTTACGAGAGTGAGATCTGATAGAGATAATATTTTTGGTATTTTTGGTATAAAGATGCAAAGTAAAAAGTAAAAGGCAGAGCAAGTAAATAAAGTGATGGAGATTGATATGATGAGAATAGACCCGGGGGCCATAGGTTTCACTAGTGGCTTCTCTCAAGAGCGTACATATTCTACGATGGGTGAACAAATTACTGTTGAGAAATTGATAGAATTGAGCATAGTTATGAGGTTATCTAGGTATGATCATGTATATAGGCATCACGTCCATGACAAGTAGATCGAAATGATTCTGCATCTACTACTATTACTCCACTCATCAACCGCTATCCAGCATGCATCTAGAGTATTAAGTTAAAAACAGAGTAACGCCTTAAGCAAGATGACATGATGTAGAGGAATAAATTCATGCAATATGATAAATACCCCATCTTGTTATCCTCGATGGCAACAATACAATACGTGCCTTGCAACCCTTTCTGTCACTTGCTAAGGACACCGCAAGATTGAACCCAAAGCCATGCACTTCTCCCATTGCAAGAACTACCAATCTAGTTGGCCAAACCAAACGGATAATTTGAAGAGACTTGCAAAGATAACTCAATCATACATAGAAGAATTAAGAGAAGATTCAAATATTATTCATAGATAAGCTGGATCATAAACCCACAATTCATCGGTCTCAACAAACACACCGCAAAAAGAAGATTACATCGAATAGATCTCCACGAGAGAGGGGGAGAACATTGTATTGAGATCCAAAAAGAGAGAAGAAGCCATCTAGCTACTAGCTATGGACCCGAAGGTCTGAAGTAAACTACTCACACTTCATCGGACGGGCTATGGTGATGATGTAGAAGCCCTCCGTGGTGGATGCCCCCTTCGGCGGAGCTCCGGAATAGGCCCCAAGATGGGATCTCGTGGATACAGAAGGTTGCAGCGGTGGAATTAGGTTTTTGGCTCCATATCTGGTCTATTGGGGGTACGTAGGTATATATAGGAGAAAGGAATACGTCGGTGGAGCTCCGAAGGGCCCACGAGGCAGGGGGCGCGCCCAGGGGGCGCCCTCCACCCTCATGACCTCCTCGTAAGCTTCTTGGAGTAGGGTCCAAGTCTCCTGGATCACGTTCGGTGAGAAGATCACGTTCCCGAGGGTTTCATTCCGTTTGGACTCCGTTTGATATTCCGTTTCTTCGAAACACTGAAATAGGCAAAAAACAGCAATTCTGGGCTGGGCCTCCGGTTAATAGGTTAGTCCCAAAAATAATATAAAAGTGGATAATAAAGCCCAATATAGTCTAAAATAGTAGATAAAGTAGCATGGAGCAATCAAAAATTATAGATACGTTGGAGACGTATCAGGCATCCCCAAGCTTAATTCCTACTCGTCCTCGAGTAGGTAAATGATAAAAAGAAGAATTTTTGATGCGTAGTGATATTTTGGCATAATTTCAATGTAAATCTTCTTAATCATGGTATGAATATTCAAATCCGAAAGATTCAAGATAAAAGTTTATATTGACATAAAAATAATAATACTTCAAGCGTACTAATCAAAGCAATCATGTCTTCTCAAAATAACATGGCCAAAGAAAGTTCATCCCTACAAAATCATATAGTTAGGCTATGCTTCATTTTCATCACACAAAGATGTTCCCAACTTCTATACCCCCGATGACAAGCCAAGCAATTGTTTCATACTCAAATAATCTCAAACTTTTTCAACCTTCACGCAATACATGAGCGCGAGCCATGGATATAGCACTATGGGTGGAATAGAATATGATGATGGGGATTGTGTGGAGAAGACAAAAAAGGAGAAAGTCTCATATTGACGAGGATAATCAACGGGCTATGGAGATTCCCATCAATTGATTTCAACATGAGGAGTAGGGATTGCCATGCAACGGATGCACTAGAGCTATGAATGCTCAACAAAAGAAAACTAGTGGGTGTGCATCCAACTTGCTTGCTCATGAAGACCTAGGGCATTTGAGGAAGCCCATCGTAGGAATATACAAGCCAAGTTCTATAATGAAAAATTCCCACTAGTATGAACAAGACAATATATGAGACTCACTATATGAAAAACATGGTGCTACTTTGAAGCACAAATATATGAGACGCACTACATGAAGAACAAGGTGCTACTTTGAAGCATAACTGTGGTAAAAGGATAGTCACATTGCCCCTTCTCTCTTTTTCTCTCATTTTTTTGGGCCTTCTCTTTTTTTTCATTTGGCCTTTCTCTTTTTTATTCATCCGGAGTCTCATCCCGACTTGTGGGGGAATCATACTCTCCATCATCCTTTTCCTCACTGGGGCAATGCTCTAATAATGATGATCATCACACTTTTATTACAACAACTTGATATTACAACTCGAAACTAGAACAAGATATGACTCTATAAGAATGCCTCTGGCGGTATATACCGGGATGGTGCAATGAATCAAGAGTGACATGTATGAAAAATAATGATGGTGGCTTTGCCACAAATACGATGTCAACTACAAGATCATGCAATGGCAATATGACAAAGGTAAAGTATGTCATGATGAACGGAATGGTGGAAAGTTGCATGGCAATATATCTCGGAATGGCTATGGAAATGCCATAATAGGTAGGTATGGTGGCTGTTTTGAGGAAGATATAAGGGGGTTTATGTGTGAAAGAGCGTATCATATCACGGGGTTTGGATGCACCGGCGAAGTTTGCACCAACTCTCAATGTGAGGAAGGGCAATCCATGGTACCGAAGAGGCTAGCAAATGCGGAAAGGTAAAAGTGCGTATAATCCATGGACTCAACATTAGTCAAAACAACTCATATACTTATTGCAAAAATTTAGAAGCCATCAAAAATCAAGTACTATGCACAATGCTCCTAGGGGGATAGATTGGTAGGAAAAGACCATTGCTCGTCCCTGACCGCCACTCATAAGGATGAATAAGCCATGTACACTTCATGCTTCAAATTTGTTACACAACTTTACCCATACGGGACTTGCAAGCGGGACTTGCAAACTTCAACACAAGTATTTCTCAAATTCACAACTAGTCAACTAGCACGACTTTGATATTATTACCTCCATATCTCAAAACAATTATTAAGCATTAAATTTATCTTAGTATTCAATTCACTCAAAAGAAAGTTTCACATATCTTGAACTCTAAGTATATTAACATTAAGCAAATTACCATGCTATTAATGACTCTCAAAATAATCTAAGTGAAGCATGAGAGATCAAGTTTCTTTAAAACAAATCCACCAGCGTGCTCTAAAATATCTAAGTGAGGCACTAGAGCAAAAACTATCACGCTCAAAAAGATATAAGTGAAGCACTATGAGCAAAACTATCAAGCTCAAAAGATATAAGTGAAGCACAAAGATTATTCTAACAAATTCCAAATCATGTATGGCTCTCTCAAAAGGTGTGTACAGAAAGGATGATTGTGGTAGACTAACAAGCAAAGACACAAATAATACAAGACGCTCCAAGCAAAACACATATCATGTTGGTGAATAAAAATATAGCTCCAAGTAAATTACCGATGGAAGTGGACGAAAGAGGGGATGCCTTCCGGGGCATCCCCAAGCTTTGAATTTTTGGTGTCCTTGGATTATCTTGGGGGTTCCATGGGCATCCCCAAGCTTAGGCTCTTGCCACTCCTTGTTCCATAATCCATCAAAAGAATTCACCCAAAACTTGAAAACTTCACAACACAAAACTCAACAGAAATCTCGTGAACTCCGTTAGAGAAAGAAAACAAAAGACTACTTCAAGGTACTGTAATGAACTCATTCTTTATTTATATTGGTGTTAAAACTACTGTATTCCAACTTCTGTATGGTTTATAAACTAATTTACTAGCCATAGATTCATCAAAATAAGCAAACAACACACGAAAAACAGAAGCTGTCAAAAACAGAACAGTCTGTAGTAATCTGTAACTAACGCAAACTTCTGGAACTCTAAAAAATTCTACCAAAATAGGAAGTCCTGGAAATTTTTTTTATTGATCAGCATCAAAAATAATCAACGCAAAAACACTCTCCAGTAAAAAATGGCAGCTAATCTCGTGAGCGCTAAAGTTTCTGTTTTTCAGCAGAATCAAATCAACTATCATCGTAGGTTATCCTATAGGTCCTACTTGGCACAAACAACAATTAAAACATAAAACCACATCCAAACAGAAGGTAGATGGATTATTTATTCCTAAACACAAAAAACAAAAACACAAAATAAAATTGGGTTGCCTCCCAACAAGCGCTATCGTTTAACGCCCCTAGCTAGGCATAAAAGCAGAGATAGATCTAGGTGTTGCCATCTTTGGTAGGCAATCCATAATTGGCTCTAATGATAGATTCATATGGTAATTTTATTTTCTTTCTAGGAAAGTGTTCCATGCCCTTCTTTAAGGGAAATTGGAATCTAATATTCCCTTCCTTCATATCATTAATTGCACCAATCGTTCTAAGGAAAGGTCTACCAAGAATAATAGGACATGAAGGATTGCAATCTATATCAAGAACGATAAAATCTACGGGCACATAATTCCTATTTGCAACAATAAGAACATCATTAATTCTTCCCATTGGTTTTTTAATAGTAGAATCCGCAAGATGCAAGTTTAGAGAGCAATCATCAAAGTCACGGAAATCTAGCAAATCACACAAAGTTTTGGGGATAGTAGAGACACTAGCTCCGAAATCACACAAAGCATGAAACTCATAATTTTTAATTTTAATTTTGATAGTAGGCTCCCACTCATCATGGAGTTTTCTAGGGATAGAGACTTTCAACTCAAGCTTTTCCTCATAAGATTGCATCAAGGCATCAACAATATGTTCGGTAAAGGCCTTATTTTGACTATAAGCATGAGGAGAATTTAACACAGATTGCAACAAGGAAATATGATCAATCAAGGAGCAATTTTCATAATTAAATTCCTTGAGATCTAAATTAGTGGGTTTAGCAATATCTAGATTTTTATTTCTTTCAATCCCACTTTTATCAATTTCATCATCAAGATTTAGAAACACAGAATTCTTAGAACGCCTTCTAGGTAAAGGAAGATCATATTCAGATTCATCAAGATTCATATTGCAAAACAAAGATTTAATAGAGGATACATCAATAACTTTTAGATCTTCATCTTGATTTTCATAGGATTTAGAAGAACACGCTTTAATAAAGGCATCTTTGGAAGCACGCATCCTAGCGGTTCTTTCTTTGCACTCGTCAATGGAAATTCTCATAGCTTTGAGAGACTCATTGATATCATGCTTAGGAGGAATAGATCTAAGATTTAAAGAATCAATTTCAAGAGAAATTCTATCAATGTTCCTAGCCAAATCATCAACTTTAAGCAATTTCTCTTCAAGCAAAGCATTAAAATTCTTTTGTGAATTCATAAACTCTTTAACACTACTCTAAAATTCAGAGGGCATCTTATTAAAATTTCCATTAGAGTTGTTGTAGGAATTTCCATAATTGTTAGAAGGATTGTTAGGATAAGGCCTAGGATTAAAATTCCCTCTATAAGCATTGTTTCCAAAACTATTGCTACCAACAAAATTCACATCCATAGATTCATTATTATTCTCAAGCAAAGTAGATAAAGGCATATCATTAGGATCAAGAGGAGTATTTTTGGGAGCAACATCTTCATAAGTTCATCCATCTTTTCACTCAAAACATTGATTTCTTCTATAGCATGCACTTTTTTACTAGAAGATCTTTCGGTGTGCCATTGAGAATAATTAGCCATAATATTATCAAGGAATTTGGTAGCATCCCCTAACTTAATTTCCATAAAAGTGCCTCCCGCGGCCGAATCTAAAAGATTTCTAGAAGCAAAATTCAATCCGGCATAAAAAGTTTGTATGATCATCCATAAATTCAAACCATGAGTAGGGCAATTGTGAAGCATTAATTTCATTATTTCCCAAGATTGGGCAACATGCTCATGATCAAGTTGTTTAAAATTCATGATATCGTTCCTAAGAGTGCTAATCTTAGCGGGTGGAAAATACTTAGAGATAAAAGCATCTTTGCACTTGTTACAAGAATCAATATTGTTTTTAGGCAAAGACAAAAACCAAACTTTAGCACGATCTCTAAGTGAAAACGGAAATAACTTCAATTTGACAATATTGTTATCTGTATCTTTTTTCTTTTGAATATCACACAAATCAAAAAAATTGTTTAGATGAGTAGCGGCATCTTCACTAGGAAGGCCGGTGAATTGATCTTTCATAACAAGATTCAGCAAAGCGGTATTGATTTCACAAGACTCATCATTATTAAGAGGAGCAATCGGAGTACTAAGGAAATCATTATTATTGGTATTCAAGAAATCACACAATTTGGTATTATCTTGCGCCATGGCAACAAGTAATCCAACACACAAGCAAACAGAAAGGCAAAGGGAAAAAGGCAAACGGGAAAGATAGGAGGATATTGGGAAAGAGAGGGCGAATAAAACGGCAAGGGTGAAGTGGGGGAGAGGAAAACGAGAGGCAAATGGAAAACAATGTAATGCGAGAGATAGGGATTGTGATGGGTACTTGGTATGTTGACTTTTGCGTAGGCCTCCCCGGCAAAAGCGCCAGAAAAGAGTCTTGATGACCCACAAGTATAGGGGATCTATCGTAGTCCTTTCGATAAGTAAGAGTGTCGAACCCAACGAGGAGAAGAAGGAAATGATAAGCGGTTTTCAGCAAGGTATTCTCTGCAAGTACTGAAATAAGTGGTAACAGATAGTTTTGTGATAAGATAAATTGTAACGGGCAACAAGTAACAAAAGTAAATAAAGTGCAGCAAGGTGGCCCAATCCTTTTTGTAGAAAAGGACAAGCCTGGACAAACTCTTATAATAGGAAAAGCGCTCCCGAGGACACATGGGAATATCGTCAAGCTAGTTTTCATCACGCTCATATGATTCGCGTTCGGTACTTTGATAATTTGATATGTGGGTGGACCGGTGCTTGGCTACTGCCCTCACTTGGACAAGCATCCCACTTATGATTAACCTCTATTGCAAGCATCCGCAACTACAACAAAAGTATTAAGGTAAACCTAACCATAGCATGAAACATATGGATCCAAATCAGCCCCTTACGAAGCAACGCATAAACTAGGGTTTAAGCTTCTGTCACTCTAGCAACCCATCATCTACTTATTACTTCCAAATGCCTTCCTCTAGGCCCAAAGAATTGTGAAGTGTTATGTAGTTGATGTTCACATAACACCACTAGAGGTTAGACAACATACATCTTATCAAAATATCGAACGAATACCAAATTCACATGACTACTAATAGCAAGACTTCTCCCTTGTCCTCGGGAACAAACGTAACTACTCACAAAGCATATTCATGTTCATAATCAGAGGGGTAATAATGTGCATAAAGGATCTGAACATATGATCTTCCACCAAATAAACCAAATAGCATCAACTACAAGGATTAATCAACACTACTAGCAACCTACTAGCACCAATCCCGGACTTGGAGACAAGAATTGGATACAAGAGATGAACTAGGGTTTGGAGATGAGATGGTGCTGATGAAGATGTTGATGGAGATTGCCCTCTCCCTATGAGAGGAGCGTTGGTGATGACGATGGTGATGATTTCCCCCTCCCGAAGGGAAGTGTCCCCGGCAGAACAGCTCTGCCAGAGCCCTAGATTGGTTCCGCCAAGGTTCCGCCTCGTGGCGGCGGAGTCTCGTCCAGAAAGGTTGCTTATTATTTTTTTCTCATCGAAAGACTTCATATAGGTGAAGATGGGCCTCGGAGAGCCACCAGGGGGCCCACGAGGTAGGGGGGCGCACCCAGGGGGAGGGGCGCACCCCCCACCCTCGTGAGCAGGGTGTGGGCCCCCTGGCCTTCATCTTTGGCGACGATTTTTCTTTATTTCTTTTAAGATATTCCGTGGAGTTTCAGGACTTTTGGAGTTGCGCAGAATAGGTCTCCAATATTTGCTCCTTTTCCAGCCAGAATTCCAGCTGCCGGCATTCCCCCTCTTCATAGTAAACCTTGTAAAATAAGAGAGAATAGCCATAAGTATTGTGACATATCGTGAAATAACAGCCCATAATGCGATAAATATCGATATAAAAGCATGATGCAAAATGGACGTATCAGTGGTTTCCACCATGGAGAACTTGTAGTCGGTGCTATTGACAAACCTGTTGAAACGGTCGCAAGGCTCTCTAGCCATGCCACAGTGGTGGATGAGGACATGATGGTGCACACACAACTAGGCGACGACAACCTTATGATCTATGCCGGGACTACCAGCGGTGTACTGGAGGTCGATGCTGACCACCTTGTACTTGTCTCCAGCAAGCAACTCTCAACGTGTTGATGTAGTCATCCACCATGTCCGGGTCGATGGTGTACACCACCAAGAGATCCGTCTCCCTCGCATGGGTCTCCACTTTATGCTCGCTGAACTCCATTGGAGCGCCGCTAGACATCCCCTCTCTATGTGTCGTCGTGGGTGTGCTTGTCGTGTTGTGGGGCGCGATCGAAAGGTTGAATAGACTAAGGTTATAATGGCCACCGGAATTAAAGGGGAGGCCGGATTACACATCTTGATGGCAGTTCTAATTTGATGCGTGTAACTCCATCATGCTGCACGTAACTGCATCGCGTGGCAACGCGCGCAGCGCAGCCGCATGCATATGGGCCTCTGACGTGATCGTGCACAGGCCCAACCGCTGGCAGAGCATGCGCGGAAGGACGCGAGCAGAGCGCTTCACGGTCGCCTCAATGGCAAGCAACCATATATATGCATATAGAAGTTGAACACGTAAGGAAAAGTTGTCCACAACCCGAGCGCGCCGCGGCACCTAATGGCGAGAAGAGTGTGCTGCGGCGCCTAACGGCGAGCAAAGCTTTCCGAGGATCGCGAGTAGAGGCTGGCGCCGTGTGTGCTGTGGGCAAACGCTTGCTGGTATATAACCTCAAATTTAACCAACAAAACGATAATGCATGTTAGAAAAATTATATAATTGGAAACTATGTTCAAATACGAATCTGACGATATAGTAGTTAATTAAATCGCAAACATTTTTTATTAAACGTATGTGTACATGTCGTTTCGTCCTTCTGCAGGACGTCTTGTCACCCCGCTGTCGCAGATGGTTCGAGCGCAAGCTTGAGCAGCGCGCAGGGGCGTTCTTTTGGCCAAACATTCCAGCGCAACCGCGAAGGTTCCTACGCAAGGTTCCCGCCCGACTCGGTGAAATCCCCCAAAATCCAAATGCTTATCAGCCTACTATATAAACCCTCATGGTCAGCGAGTGCTGCGTCACACTTTCCCCTCCCTCCCTGTAGCTTATCTCGTCTGCTTGTCCCAAAATCGGCAATGGCACCGGACCGTCGTTGTAGCTCAGCCACTCCGCCGTCATCACGACACATCTCCAACTAGGAGGCTACACCGCGGCGGCGGTGCTGTCCCCGATGAACTGTAGTGCGCGCGGCGTCCCGGTGCCCGTCGGTAGCTGTTGTCTACCGCCATTGCTGCCATAGCTCCGTCGAAAGCCAGGGACATCATCCACTCCACCGCCGTGGCCATCGCCCACTTCGCCGCCGTGGCCATCACCCCACTTCCGGCCACCGTGGCCATCACCCACTCCGCCACCATGGCCCGAAGGTGGGAGGTGGTGGTTGTGGCCTCCACCCCATCATCGTCTTTCGTGGCTGCTAGCCCACCATCGACCGTCGGGATCATCACCCGCTCCGCAACCGCCGCCTGCAGGAGGTGGGCGGAGGTGGAGGCCCGCACGTGCGGCAGCGACCTTAACCGCTACATCGAGTTCCTGCGGAAGGAGGAGGAGCACCTCGTCGAGCACACAAAGATCCTTACCGCCGCCATGGCCATGGCACATACCGACGCAGAGGTGAGGAATCAGAAGATCTACGCTTAGAACCACCGCTTCGAGGAGGGTCGTTTGGAGCGGCAGAGGGCGTTCGAGGTGAGCGTCGCTAAAGTTGCAGCAGCGGCAGGCACCGTATTACCGTTGTCCAGCTTGTCGGTAGTCTCCTCCTCCTGTTCCTCTTACAGAGCTCGCTCCGCAGAGGAGAGGCTACCATAAGTAGTACAAAGCCCCTCTGTAGTAGTATTTCGGGGCCATTTTGTTCAGTTCATCTGACTATAGATGTGGTGGAACTGTACAACGTAGTTAAAAGTAGCTAGTATATATAGTTGAACTAGCTATTTCAGTACGTGGTTGGCAACAATTACGGGAAAGGTTTGGTTGGCTCAGCTGTAAAGTTGAACTGTTTGTATAAATTAAGAACAACTGCTTAATCTATGAATGAAATCTATATTTAATTACTTAATTTTAGTTGCAAAAAATAGATAGTGCCAGTGATTTTTAGCTGCATATTTTGAAAAATCGCAGTGTTACAAGGAATGACAAATGGTAATGTTACTAAATCAACAAATGTCAATCTTTCCAGTTTGACGAATGGCAATATACCCAATATGACGGATGCAAATCTTACCAAATTGTCTCTACGTGGTAGCACACGGGTCATCCGAAAAAACCGTTTGCGTTGAAGGGAGGTAGAAATCCTGCTTGCCAAATTTTCTCTTGGCTTAGCGCCGAAGCGTCACTTTGCATACCTTATTCAACCTGAACCGTTTGTGTTGAAGAGATGCGCAAATCCTGCACAGTGAATTTTCCCTTGGCTTACTGCGGAAGACCATAGCTCTCACTTTGCATACAGGTGTTCTATCTCAAACGTTTGTGATGAAGAGCTGCACAAATCCTGCTCGGCACATTTTCCCTTGGCTTACTGGTTAAGCTGTCAGTGTACATACAGGTGTTCTATCTAAAATGTTTGTTATGTTAGAGTGGCTGCTAGTTGTTTCAAAATGCCTATATTGACTGTTATTCGTGTGCGCCTTCTCTCAAAATGGACACGAAAATTACCACAGCATGTCAGGTGCCATTCCATGATAGCATGCTAAGTTTCATGAATTTCAGACGAGTTTTGGATTTACTAGAATTTAAAAACAAAGTATCTCAACATTTTGTCGGCAGACAATAGTGCTGGTGTTTGAAATTCATTCCCATTTCTTGCATGGGACGTAAGCATGCACCCAAGGACACCAATTTGATTATTCAACCAATTTATATGCATTGGAGCTTGTGCTCGTAGTTCAAATTTGAATTATGCAAATAAAATGCCTAGAAAACCCAGTTAATATATAAAATTGTACAAACGAACCCCGAAAAATTATAAAATAGAACACAACACTCCTGTTGTTCTATGTTCACACTAGAAATTTTTTGAAAGCAATAACAGGCAACAGGTATATTGTTTCGTCCCCAAAGGTGGCACGTTCCCTACCGAAACCATCAAGCTTGTTGTGAGAAGCTCTGCTTTGTGAGAAACTTATACTCGAACATGCCACATTCCATTATAGCATGCCGGGTTTCATGAATTTCAGATGAGTTTCGAATTTACTAGAATATAAAAACTAGGTATCTCAATGTTTGCGGCCGAGTGGTGGTGGCAGGGTGTTTGACATTCATTCCCATTTCTTGCATGGGACCTAATCATGCAACCAAGGACACATATTTGAATTTTCAACCAATTTATAAGCATTAGAGCATGTGCATGTAGTTCAAATTTAAATTATGCACATAAATGCACTGAAAACTCAATTAATGCATACGAAATGTGCTAACGAACCCCAAAAATTCCAAAATTTAACAGAACACTCATGTTGTTCTATGTTGACACTAGAGAAAAAAATTTAAATCAAGAAGAGGCAACGGCTATCGTTTTGTCCAGAAAGGTGAAAGGTTCCCTACCGAAACCATCAGGCTTGTTGTGAGAAGCTCTGGTTTGTGAGAAGCTCATACCTAAACCTGCCACAAATGGGACAAAAAATTTACGACGACATGTTGATGCCGCTCCATGATAGCATGCCATGTTTCATGAATTACATACGAGTTTTGGATTTACTAGAATTTAAAAATCAGGTATCTCAATGTTTGTGGCCGAGTGACGGTGGCAGGGTGTTTGACATTCATTCCCATTTCATGCATGGGACCTAAGCATGCAACGAAGGAGATAGATTTGAATTTTTAACCAATTTATATGCATTAGAGCATGTGCATGTAGTTCAAATTCGAATTATGCACATAAATGCATTGAAAGGTCAATTAATGCATAAAAATGTCGAAACAAACCCCAAAAATTCCAAAATTTAACACAACACTCCTGTTGTTCTATGTTGACACTAGAGCAAAAAATGAAATCAAGAGGAGGCAGCAGATCTCGTTTTATCCAGAAAGGTGAGACGTTCCCTACTGTAACCATGAGGCTTGTTGCGAGAAGCTCTGGTTTGTGAGAAGCTTATACCCCAACCTGCCCCAAATGGGACAATATTTTTACCACTGCATGTTGCTGCCGTTCCATGATAGTAAGTCAAGTTTCATGAATTTCAGACGAGCTTTCGATTTACAAGAATTTTAAAACCATGTATCTCAATGTTAGCGGCCGAGCGACGGTGGCAAAGATATTTCACATTCATTCCCATTTCTTGCATGGGATCTAAGGTTGCTACCAAGGACACACATTTGATTTTTCAACCCATTTATATGCACTGGAGCATGTGCATGTAGTTCAAATATGAATTATGCATATGAATGCATAGAAAACTCAGTTAATGTATTAAAATGTCCACACGAACCCTGAAATATCCCAAAAAATTGCAAACACTCATTTTGTTCTATGTTGACACAAGAAAATTCTTGAAAGTAAGACGATGCAACAAATGTCGTTTAGTCCCCCAAGGTGGCACGTTCCCTACTAAAACCATCATGCTTGTTGTGAGAGAAGCTCTGGTTTGCGAGAAGCTTATACCATAACCTGGCCCAAATGGGAGAATATATTTTTACCCCAGCATCTTCATGCCATTCCATGATAGCATGACAAGGTTCATGAATTTCAAACGAGTTTTGTATTTACTAGAATTACAAAAGCAAGCACCTCAATGTTTGCCGGAGAGCCACGGTGTCGTGGTGTTTGAAATTCATCCCCATTTCTTGAATAAGACGTAAGCATCAACCCATGGACACATATATGATTTTACAACCCATTTTGGTGCACCGGAGCATGTCCATGTGGTTTAATTTTGAATTGTGCACCTGAAATGCCTAGAAAACCAATTTACCATATAAAAATTTCCAAACGAACCTTGAATAATTCCAAATTTTTGGACGACACACCTATAGTTGCATGTTCACTACAAACAGAAGTTCTAGCAATTCAAACACCATCCTTTGCAGCTGTGATCCCATTATGTAATTCAAACCAAGATGAAAAATCAAGTAGATCCCACACAGTTTATTATCACCAACCGTGTGAGATGCAGTACAAAATATCCTGGAGCACCGTCGATGTATAGTATACCTATGGCTTATGCGAGAAGGTTCGTCGGCTACAGTCCACAGCTGGCATGTCAAGAACACTAGCTCGCTCCCCAAAAATCATTTCACTCTTCAATCATAGCCGGTGAAAGATGGGGATGTGGATAGTCCAAGCTATCTGAATTGTTTGTGATGTTCACATATCGTACACAGCTCTTAATAAGGGACCGTGTCTGATGACACTTTGTGCGCTAGTTTTTTCGCTGAAGCGATTCCAAATTTTCGGCTTCTGCGGAAATATCTACCTCCCCGCCCCCTCCCCCTTACCAAAAGCCACATTTCCCCTGTTTCCGCCTTCCTTTCCAAGTTAACCTTCACTCCTTGCTTGCAGCACTGCCCCCCTCGCCAGCGACCCTCCTTCACGCTGCTCGGCCTCGCCTATCCAGGCAGGTAATCCACATCAGACCCCCATCCTCCTCCTCCTTCCACATCCCACATGCCCCGACCGTCGGCACGAGCATGAAACCTTCCACCCAGATCACCGACCCCTCCACCAAATAAGCGCCTCCCTAAGCCATGGTGCACGCAGTATAGCCAGGATCTCAAGGAGCATTTTGTAGCGGAGAAGCAAATCGCGGCCATTCGTGCTGACCCCCAGATCTTGGAAGAGCACCTTGCCATTTGCTAGCTACGCTAGTTAAGCATGCTTGGTTTACCCGTTGCCTGTGCCACTCCTGCCTTTCCTTGACAAATTATAGTGAATTGTGCTATCTACTTTTACCATGCAATCTGTTGCTCTAGTGTATATGTTCTATATGCCATGCAATGTGGTGCCCACTTATTAACTGTTTGGTTATTAGTTGTCATGTTCAGTTAACTGTTTGGTTCAATTCTGCAAATGTGATGTTTAATTCTTCAGGGTGCAATTTTGTATTGTCTTCCATGTGAGAAATAAATCAAATTTTACTTTACAAAATACATGAGAAACAAATCCAATGGCTATATTTCCAAGTTGTCAAGCATGCTTGGTTTGGTTGACTGTTTTATCCTCTAGTATGTTATACGTTGTCAGTTAATGTTTGGTTCATTTGTTGTGGTTTTTAGTTAACTGCTTGGTTTAATTCCGCAATTGAATGTCCAATTGTCGTGGGTAGAATTTTGTATTGTTGTGCCTGTGAGGAATAATCGAATCTGGCTACACTTAATACATGGGAAACATATACAATTCCTATATTTCCTAGTTCTTAATGATGCTTGGTTTGGATAAATGGGTATTCCATCTGGCTTGTGTTAATCTGATGAATCTGCAATGTGCTTATTTTCATCAACATATTTTACTAATAGCATGCGGACCTTCACATAACCTGATCACTAACTAACTTATATGTTTTGCAGGAAGCAATGGGAAGGACTGAGGTTTACAATCGAGGTTTGCACATGCATGGTCCTTTGTCTAATATCACATTATTGTGCAATTGCAAGTACCATTCTAATACTTAGGTTTTAAACAATTTGGTCTTGCACATGTAGGTCCTGTTGTCAGAGGTTTTGACCGACTATTCGACCCTTTTTGCATATGGGGAAATGAGTTGTCCATTAATATCAGTCAAGTCAAGAAACTGAGAAAG
Organism: Triticum dicoccoides; assembly: GCF_002162155.2. Taxonomy (NCBI): domain Eukaryota; kingdom Viridiplantae; phylum Streptophyta; class Magnoliopsida; order Poales; family Poaceae; genus Triticum; species Triticum dicoccoides. The sequence continues at coordinate 114,545,421 of NC_041381.1, forward strand.
ATTGTTAGGATATAGAAATTAGTGACAAAAAAGAAGAAGATCTTTGTTTGCACGATGAGGAAGAGAACAGTTAACTACAGGATGGTACTAACTATTATACCTTGTCTTTTCTATTAATTTGCCCCATTTCCAATATAGAGAAGATATTTATGCACATCCTTGTTTTCAGGCCTTTCCAAAATAGTTCACTGATGATTACCTCTCAAACCACCTGTATGGATAGGAGGCAAGGAAGGTATTCATACAACACCCACGGTTCAATATTGAAGTGTTCCTGAAGAGGACGAAGGTTGGACAGTCAATCATCCATAGGCACTGACCTAAAGTTGCAAAGACCTTCAACATCAATGAAGGCTCAATATTCGCCTTCCGCTTCAGCAGTTTTCCCGATGAGATGCATCTGTCTATGTACCGTCTATGATGCTAATTTCGAAAGGTTCTAGATGTTGCATGTGAAACTTGGTGCTGGTGCAGTTGTGTAATGGGGTAGCTGAGTGCTGAGGCTATATCATGTTGTACTCTGATGTATTTCAATTATGAAATCTTGCTTCCTCAATATGGAAATGAAATATATTATGTGTTTAATATGAATGTCAATTAGATTAATAAATGTATTTTTAATAATAGGGCAATTAACCCGCTAATGGGGAATTAGCCTGCTAATTGGTTTTTGCTATTGCAAACGGTTATTGAGAAAATACCATGGGTGATGACCTAAGGCAACGCGCACAATTTCTAGGAATAAATCATGTTGGATAGATGTACAATCACACACGACATTCTCTTCAAAACTGTTTGTGTTAGGCCACCTTCCACAAACGTTTACCGCATAAAAACTGTGTGTGACGGACAACCTTTGCCACACAGTTTCTTCTACGCACCCTGTGTGAGGCATTCAATAACGCAAACGATAAAAAATTTAATATTGTGTGCGATGGGAACGACATCACAAATGGTTTAACGGAGAAAATTTTGTGTGATCTACCTACGAATGGAAACGTTTTCCTTGCAGCGACTGTGTGGGATGTATAGACGAACAGAAATGTTTCGCAGGGACTAACTGTGTGGGATGAACATACGACAGGAAATGATTTCGCATGTATAATTGTATTTTTTGAGCACTACTGTACGTATAACCGTATTTGCTAGGTGACTGGTCTCACACGACCTCATTTTGCCAAGCGTGTGTGACAGGAGGGCATATCCCCGACGGTTTCTGGGTCGCGTCGGAAGGACCCCCTAATCGCCCACACTCATTAGGTGACGGTTCCAAATGCTGTCACGTAAAGGGGTTTAAAACCGTTTGTATAGCACTGACGCGTACCAATGATTAACTAGGGACTAATTACGGATTAAATAGGTATTTCTTAGAGATTACACTGCACACGGTTTGCAAAAGATAATCATCTATAATAGACGTGGAGATCAGACACGTTTCTAGGATCCACTACGTGTACGATCAATCGCCACCGCACACAAAATCAGCCAGGAATAAACATGTGCGATCAATCTCCACTGCACACATGATCAACCAAGAAAAACATGTGCGATTAACAACAACATCGCGCAAGTTCTTTCTTATTATATGTTTGCGATAGTCACCTTATCACGCACGCTTTGAAATTATTAACTGTTTATGATGTTCACACTAATGGAAACGTATTCCTTGGATGGACTGTGTCCGATGTACATACGAACGGAAACGTTTAGTGGGGGATGACTGTGTGGTTTCAACTTATGACCGGAAATGATTTCGCCTGTATAATTGTATTTTTTTAGCACTACTGTATGTATAACTATATTTCTTCACTCTTCCATCGCACACGACCTCATTTTGCCGAGTGAATGTGCCAGGAGGGCATATCCCCAACGGTTTCTGGGTCGTGTGAGAAAGACCCCCCTATTGCCGACACTCACTTGGCGACGGTTCCAAATGCCGTCGCGGACAGGGGTTTAAAACCGTTTGTATAGCACCGACGCGTACCAGTGTATGTTATTGCATTGCATTTAAATTGATTAATTGTCATGATACTGTTTGCCATTATGCTTATGCTTGTTGTGAACTTGCAAGTACATACAATGTACTGACCTGGCGTGTCATGCCAGATTTGAGGAAAGTCTTACCGGATCAGAGTAATTCCCGAGTATGGATCGTGTCCACATCGGTGTCCCTATGCTATGGAGTTCCACTTCGTCATTGTTCCGCTGTCACGTAGTTATCATGATCGAGGCCCCTTAATGTTCGTAAAATAATGCACATATTGTTCGGCCAAACCGTGTATGCCACTTGGAATCACTACTTGATGTACTATCGAACTTATGTTTCCGCTAGCATCAATAAAGCGGTTGTTTTCTGTGCCAAGTTCTTATGTGTTGCCAGAAGACTTGATTTCTAGGCCGGCAATGCAAGGTAAACCGGTTGCTCTGAGCCGGGGCGCCACACTGCCTTATGAAGTGGGACAGTCGAACGATGGTACTTTCAAGTATCTTAGATAAAGAGTATGGGAGAAGGTCAGAGGATGGATGCAAAAGTTACTATCAGCTACTGTCAAAGTGGTCGTCACTAAATCTGTTGCCCAGACTATACCAGTTTTTTCTATGTCATGTTTTAGGCTTCCTAGTGGGCTCTATGAGAATGTGACATCTATCATTTGCCAGTTTCGGTGGGGAAGTAAACATGGGAGAAGAAAATCTTGTTGGGTATCATGGGACATGATGACAAAGCCAAAGAATTTAGGCGGTTTGGGATTCTGTGACCTGGAGATTTTTAACATTTCTCTTCTCTCACAGCGGGCTTGGCATATTCTGCAGGAACCTGAATCTTTAAGTGCATGAATTATTAAGGCAGTTTATTTCCCAGATTCTTCTATCCTTGATGCTAAACTTGGGCCACATCCCTCTCAGATTTGGTGGGCGATTATTGATGGAAGAAATATTCTTAAGCAAATGGAATCATTAGGCGAATTGGTGATGGCGGATCAACATGGATATGGGAACACAATTGGATTCCTTGGACTGGCCTAATGAGGCCCATTAGCTAACATATTCCAAACCCTCCACTTCTTTTGGCCGATCTGATTGATGCGACCATAGCTTCTCGGCGCGAGGAGCTAGTCAGGAAAGTCTTTTGGCCAATAGACGCAGAAGCAATATTAACAATTGCACTTTTTACAAGGAATATAGAAGATTTCTGGGCTTGGTCAGCGGGCCCGCGGGGATTCTTTTCAGTCCGCTCAGCATATAAAATGTTCTTCCGTATGAAAAATAGTAGACATGCCTAGTTGGATGAAGTTGAGCATACGTCAAATTTAGTGGGACAGAGCAAGGGTTGGTCAGCACACTAGTACAAAAGGGGCAAATCTGAGACACATTAGTGCCGGTTTGATTTCGAGCCGGCACTAATGTGTCCATTAGTGCCGGTTCCAATGGCTAGCCGGCCGCTCACATTAGTACCGGTTCGTGGCGAACCTTTAGCGCTGGTTCGTGCCACAAACCGGTACTAAAGAGAGTGGTGGCAGGATGTTGTCAGTCTAGGGCCCGTCCAGCACCTTTAGTACCGGTTCGTGGCACGAACCGGTACTAATGGTCGACATACATAAACCCTTCGTTCACCCGAGTCACTCTGTTCTTCCCCTTTCCCCTCACTTCCTCTCTTCTTCCCCTCTCTTCCTCGAGCTCCTCACAAATTTTGCCCAAAATTTGTCAAGATTTGAAGGCCCCCATCCATTCAAATGATCACAAAGGTTAGCCACTTTGTCCTTTCAACTCTCATTGCTAGATTAGCTCTTGCAATGCTTTGTATAGTGATTAATTTGGGAGGAATTATATTTTCTAGTATTTGATTTATATGCAATCTGAGGTCAAAAATAACACTTAGTTTGCATATGTAGGCGTCGTTTACTTAGTGCCTTCTAAATCTCCGTCATAACCACCGTCGATCGCCCGCACCGTCCCGTCGCCGGCACCACCTTGTGGTGAGGCTCTTGTTCATGAATGTTTTACATTACTAAATTGATGTTTGTGTGATTTGGATATATAGTTACTCGTTTAATTATCTTACCCATACGTTGTTTGTTATACATAGTGCCATGGTTTTGATATCCGTCCCCGTCGGCGCTCGTCCTTGTTATGATTCGGATGTGGTATATTCTCTTTTAAAACTAGTTGTTGCATTTCGTGTTTATGACAAATTATGCCCATCAAGTTGACATATATATTTTTATCTAGGAGGTATGTGAACCGGAAATTCCAACCGACCCTATTGTCGAGAGGTTAAATTTATATGAAAGAGAAAATGAGTATTTGAAAGAAAAACTGAAAAGAATTGAGAGGGAGAAGATGGAATTGGAGTTTCATGTTGTCGATGTCGTCGATGATCACAAGATCAAGATGGGGAAAATGAGGTTGAAGATTAGAAAGATTAGAAAATAAGCCATTGATACAGTGGCTTGGTATCATTATGCTGTTGGATCAATTGTTAGCTTAGTTGCGATCTTGATCGCATTTGTTGTTGCATTTAAATTCTTTAGCTAGAGAGTTATTTGTATGTTGCATTTAATTAAGTGTTGTATATGAACTTTATGTATGAACTTTATGTATGAACTTGTATTAATTTGGTCTATTCGGTGTTGTGTAATGAAGATGAGCCGACAATGGATGTATGATGACCAATGCTCTCCCGAGTTCATTAATGGCGTGCATACTTTTCTGCTTGCCGCTGAGGCAAACAAGCGGGCGGATGGTTTTATGCCTTGTCCATGTGCTGGCTGTAAGAATAGTTACAATTACTCTACGTCAAGAACCATTCACGTCCACCTATTTGAGTTCGGTTTCATGCTCCACTATAATGTTTGGACCAAGAATGGGGAAATTGGGGTTATGATGGAAGACAATGAAGAAGAAGAGGACGACGGCGGCTATCCTGGCCATGGGTTCCCTGAATACGATGATACAACAATGGGGGAAGAAGCTGAGCCGGCAATGCGGGAAGAAGCTGAAGAAGAGGCATCAGATAAGCCCACTGATGATCTAGGTCGGGCCATTGCCAATGCGAAGAGAAACTGTGCAAGTGATCTGGAGAGAACGAAGTTGCAACGCATGTTAGAGGATCACAAGAAATTGTTGTACCCGAATTGCGAAGCTGACAAAAAAAAGTTGGGCACCACACTGGAATTGCTGCAATGGAAGCCAGAGATTGGTGTATCTGACAAGGGATTTGGAAAGTTGCTGGTAATGATAAAGAATATGCTTCCAAAGGACAACGAATTGCCCGAGAGTACGTATGAAGAAAAGAAGGTTGTCTGCCCTCTAGGGTTCGAGGTCCAGAAGATACATGCATGCCCTAATGACTGCATCCTCTACCGCGGTGAGTACGAGGATTTGAATGCTTGCCTGGTATGCGGTGCATTGCATTATAAGATCAGTCACGATGACCCTGGTGATGTCGAGGGCGAGCGCCCCAGGAAGAAGATTCCTGCCAAGGTGATGTGGTATGCTCGTATAATACCACGGTTGAAACATTTGTTCCAAAAGAAAGAGCATGCGAAGGCGATGCGGTGGCACGCAGAAGACCGTAAGAAAGATGGAAAGTTGAGAGTACCCGCTGACGGTTCACTCTGGAGAAAAATTGAGAGAAAGTACATGGAGGAGTTTGCAGGTGACACAAGGAACGTATGGTTTGGTCTAAGCGCAAATGGCATTAATCCTTTTGGGGAGCAGAGCAGCAACCATAGCACGTGGCCTGTCACTCATCCAAGGCCCTAAGCAACCCGGCAACGACATTTATGTGTACCTAAGGCCATTAGTTGAAGAACTATTACAGCTGTGGAATGGAACAGGTGTACGTGCGTGGGATCAGCAGGGACAGGAAGAATTTGACGTAAAGGCGTTGCTGTTTGTGACCATCAATGATTGGCCTGCTCTCAGTAACCTTTCAGGACAGACAAAAAAGGGATACCGCAGATGCACGCACTGTTTGGATGATACCGACAGTATATATTTGGAGAATTGTAGGAAGAATGTGTACCTAGGACATCATCGATTTCTTTCGAGCAGGCATCTCGTAAGAAAGAAAGGCAAGCATTTCAAAGGTGAGGCAGATCACCCGACGAAGCCTCGCCACCGTACTGGTGCTGATGTACATGATATGGTCAAGGATTTGAAGGTAATCTTTGGAAATGGTCCTGGCGGACAACCTGTTCCGAAGGACGCTGATGGACTCGCACCCATGTGGAAGAAGAAATCTATATTTTGGGAGCTGCCATATTGGAAACACCTAGAGGTCTGCTCCGCAATCAACGTGATGCACGTGACGAAGAATCTTTGCGTGACCCTGCTTGGCTTTTTGGGCATGTATGGGAAGACAAAAGATACACCAGAGGCACGGGAGAACCAGCAACATATGCATGGAAAATAAGGCATACATCAGGGTCAGGCCAGCTACGCTCTTACCAAAGAAGAGAAGGAAATCTTCTTTGAATGCCTGCTCAGCATGAAGGTACCGTCTAGCTTCTCGTCGAATATAAAGGGAATAATAAATATGGCAGAGAAAAAGTTCCAGAACCTAATGTCTCATGACTGCCATGTGATTATGACGCAACTCCTTCCGGTTGCATTGAGGGGGCTTCTACCGGACAATGTTCGATTAGCCATTGTGAAGCTATGTGCATTCCTCAATGCAATCTCTCAGAAGGTAATCGATCCAGAAATCATACCAAGGTTACAGAATGATTTGGTGCAATGTCTTGTCAGTTTCGAGTTGGTGTTCCCACCATCCTTCTTCAACATCATGACGCACGTCCTAGTTCACCTTTGTGAAGAGATTGACGTTTTGGGTCCTGTATTTCTACACAATATGTTTCCCTTTGAGAGGTTCATGGGAGTCTTGAAGAAATATGTTCATAACCGTGCTACGCCAGAAGGAAGCATCTCGAAGGGCCATGAAAATGAGGAGGTCATTGAGTTTTTTATTGACCTTATTCCTGACCTTAAGCCGATTTGTGTTCCTGAATCGCGGCATAAGGGCAGACTGGATGGAAAAGGCACGCTAGGAGGGCATCAAATAATATGTATGGACGGGCATTTTATCACTGAAGCAGACTACACAGTTCTACAGAATTCCGCCTTGGTGGCTCCGTATATGGAGGAACACAAGAATTTTCTACACTCGAAACACCCGGAGAAGTCTGACGACTGGATTACACGTGAACAAACGAGGACTTTCGCCGGTTGGTTGTAGAAATGTGCCATGAATGATGGCGATATTCAAAATGACCTGTACTCGCTGTCCCAGTTACCATCTTCGAATATAATAACTTTCAAAGGGTACCAGATAAATGGGAATACATTTTACACGATCGCCCAAGATAAGAATAGCACCAACCAAAATAGTGGTGTCCGCTTTGATGCAACAACCAACACAGGAAAGGAAACATATTATGGTTACATAGAGGACATATGGGAACTTAACTGTGGAGGTGATTTGAAGGTCCCTTTGTTTCGTTGCAAATGGGTCAATATGACACGAGGCGGGGTAACGGAAGACCCGCAGTACGGAATGACAACAGTGGATCTCAACAATCTTGCGAGTGCAGATGAACCATTCATCCTAGCCAATGATGTGGCGCAGTTTTTATGTGAAAGACATGTCTACCAGGCCGAGAAAAAGAAAAGATAAGGAAGCAAATGGATCATACAATGAGCCAAAGCGCCACATAGTTCTTTCAGGAAAAAGAAACATCTTGGGAGTGGATGACAAGACAGACATGTCAGAAGATTATGAAAAGTTTGATCAAATTGCTCCATTCACAGTGAACATTGACCCGAGCATCCAGGTAAATGATGAAGATTTTCCATGGCTACGGCACAAAGGGACACACGCGAAGAAAAAGTTTCACACCCAAAGATCTGGGATGTGATCGGTTTCACTATCAACACTTTATTCTGTGTTTCACACCCAGGAGGGAATCTCTGTAATAGTTAGGGTAGTTATGTGTTTTGGCATTTGAAACGCAAAGAAATTTTATGTGCAAACAAATTCTTTCATGCATTTACTGATTTTTTCCAGCTAAATGACCCTGAAATTCAAAAGCATTTCAAATGAACTCAGGAAAGTTTGAAAGTTGGCATGGTATCATAATTTCATCCACATAGCATGTGCAAAAAAGTAAAGAGGGTTATGGCAAAAACAGGATGCACTTCATGTACAAAATGGACAATCTCTTTCGAAGTATCAGGGTTTCCGACGAAAACTCATCTGTTACAAAGGCATTTCATTTTTTAAATAAACTAAGCATTACCAAATTGAATATAATGATAAAACACACTAATATTAAACATAAGAAAAAAGAATCACTGAAAAATCTTTTTTCAAAGTTAAGTTATTCACAAACTAGTGATTCACACAAATTTTAAATAATTCAAAATTTAAACTATTCAAATTTGAAAACTACCGGCACTAACAAAAAGTTTGTAATTTTTTGTACCTAAAGCAAAAATATTCACAAAGAAACTCTAAATACAGCAAAAAACAACTCAAAAATAAATAAAACAAATATAAATAAAGCAATAAAAAAGCCCGCCTACTGGGCCAAAGTGGCCTGCATACGACTAGAAACACAACCTTTTGTTGGGCCAGGATGCAGGCCCGCAAAGGCCCAGTAGGCCCATAGGGCAGCACATAACAGGTAGGCCCAGTAGGCCTGCTTAGGAGAGGAGCTCGAGAGAGCTACCGCACTGGGGCTTATAAACGAGTGTGGTAGCCCCTCGACTAGCGAGGTGGGACTAAACTTGCCGCACCGCACTGCGCCAGCGCACCCCCTTTAGTACCGGGTGGTGGCTGCAACGGTACTAAAGAGGGGGTCTTTAGTACTGGTTGGTGCCACGACCCAATACTAAAGGGGTGTGCTTCTCGCCGCTTGGCCTGGCCAAAACAGACCTTTAGTACCGGTTGGTGGCTCAAACCGGTACTAAAGGTCCATCCTATATATACAACAATTGAAAAAAAATTCACTTTCCCTCTCAGTTTCTTCCCTCCGTCGCGCCGCCCTGCCCCGATCGACGCCGTCGCCACCCCAGCCGTCCCCGCCTCTCGTCGCCGCCCCCGTCGATGTCGCCACCCCCGTCGACGTCGCCGCCCCGGCCGTCCCCGTCCCCGTCGTCCCCGTCGCCACGCCCCGTCCGCCCCGTCGTCACCGCCCCGTCCTGCCGCCCCATCGTCGTCGCCTCGCCGGTGAGCTCGCCCCGGCCATCATGTCCACACACACACACACACTACACACACACACACACTACACACAGACATAGTACACACACATTAATTTGTTTGTTATAAATTTTAATGTTCATTAGTTATAGAAATGTTAGAAATTATTCTGTTTTTTAGTTATAGAAATATTAGAAATGTTAGTTATATAGAAATGTTATACATTTTTGTGTTTTTTAGTTATAGAAATATTTATAGAAATGTTAGCAATTTTTCTGTTTTTTAGTTATACAAATATTAGAAATGTTATAGAAATGTTAGTTATATAATCAGGAAATTTTAGAATTAGTTTTAGTTAGATGAATTAGATTAATGTCAAATTGTTAGAATTTGCATGTATATAAAATTTTAGTTATCACAATCCAATCATTTAAAAAATGTTACTTTTTGCGGGCATATAGTATTTGTTCTCGACGATATGCCTGACCCGCATCCTCGCCGTCGACCCATTCGCGATGACGTCCTGCTTCAGAGGACCCATGTCCGTTACTGGGCTCCGCCGGGCTGGCACTGGGAGGTCCTACCTGGAGGGGCGGGCCGCTTGGTGAGGAACCCGGCCTCGGGTCCCGTCGTCGACCCTAATGTCCTTTGGTGGCGTTCACGTGGGCCACATTCGGTGCAGAGGGAGCCGGCGCCGATGGAGGTGGTGCGTCGCCATGTCAGGGAGGAGGACGAGCACGTCCATCGCTACATGGCTGCTATGGACGGTAGGTTCTCCAATACTTGGCAGGTTCTTTGGGCAGATGACCGCAGATATGATCCTGTGACGGTTCCTTCTCTTTGGGTGTCCACCGCCCGCGCCCCAGGAACTGTGAGTGGTCTAGATTCTTCTGTAGTACTCGATCTTTATTAGGTACCTAGCCAGTAATGTATTCGATATATAATATTCGAGACGATGTATTCGAGATTATATATATTAAGACAATGATGTATTTGAGATTATATATTCGAGATGATGTATTCGAGATTCAGTTTTTCCTTATTGATTGCATCCATGCATTGTAATTTGAGTACCACATTGTTTTATATTTCTTCTCTATTAGTTAAGTGAAAGCTATGGCGGACAATACCAGCAGAGAGAGAGAAGAGGAATTGTTCGACATCATACGCAGCCCTCACAGGCTAGATGATCTGAATGAAGTAGATGACGGCTCCCAATATCTGAACAATACCGGAGAGGGTGATGAAAAGATATTCGATCTCGACGACAGATCTGATGAAGTCATGAACTATGATTATGATTATGATGAAACAGACAATGTTTGTGATGACACTGACAATGCTGATCTTCAAATAACAAAGACTACCGGCGAGGTATATTTACATAAGCATGCATCATGGTGATCATCACATGTTTTTTTATTGAAGATATATTAACGAATCGATCTTTCTTCTTTCAGCCCTCCGGATCGAGCAAATCTGCTTCTACAGATAGCAGGACAAAGCGAGGCCCGGGCAGATTGTTGAAGGATGGTGTAAAGTACAACATTGAATCCATCAAAGCTAGTGGCGAACCCCTCACGCCTAAGAACATTGCGAACAAGTGGACTCGTCAGTGCGGAGTTCTTGTGAAGGACAAACTCCCGATCTGCATTCAAGAATGGAAAAGCCAAAGACTAAACGTCCAGGTGTTACTTGGGTCGACGACAGAGCCAAAAAAGACCTTTGGAAATCTGTGATGGAACATTTCACCCTACCAGATCATTTCACTGAAGCATATGTGGAGGAAGTCAAGAAAGTTGCTCTTAAGAATATGGCAATTGCGTTCAACACCCATAAGAAAACTGTATGGGCCAACTACCTCGCTGCAGAAAGGAAGACTCCAGAATTCACGGGAACACTGGAGAAGCAAAGAGAACACTGGGACTATTTCGTGACCTTCAAGGATTCAGAATTATGTAAGGAACGGTCAATAAAAAACAAGGCAAATGCCGCGAAAAATACGCAGTTCCATAGGCTGGGTCCAGGTGGCTACGTAGTGGGATTGCCTCAGTGGGATTAGTATGAGCAAGAGATGGAGGATGCAGGGGTCACTCCGGTTACTAGGAGCTGGCCCACCAGGTGCAGAACTTGGTTCTATGCGCATGGGGGGCGTTGGACCCGAAGACAAGCGAAGTTTCGCAGAAGTCAAATCTAAAAGGAGCCGAACAAAATATACTTGACGCAATAGAAGAAGCTCGAAGGGGGGTGTTCATGCCCAACATAGAGAACAACGAGCTTACGCGCACCCTGGGAAATCCTAAACACCCGAGAAGAACACGAGGCAAGGGCATTATTCCATGGTATGAGGGCTTTTCAGAAAGGAATGAGGACTACATGACCCGTTCAAGAAGGAAGATGGAGGATGAGAAGAAAAGGAAGCTGGAGGAGGAGCAGAGGAAGCAGGACACAGAACGCCTTCAAGGCCTAGAAGCAAGGCACGCGGACTTGGCACTCAAATTCCAGCAGCAGCAGCAGCAGCAGATCGACTCACTTAGCCAGGAAAGGGGGTCTCAGCAGCGGCAGTAGCAAGCAGATGATTGTCCAGCATTGGATAGCACCGTCCCATCCATGCTGAAAAGCAGCATTGGTTCTGCCACGGGCGACACACTGCTGGATACATTCCCTGTGGATGACATCATAGAGAACACTAACTGTGAGCTACACTCCAAAATGAAGAACATATCCATGAAGGTGGAGGACGGTGTTTCTTTTACAATTACCCCCGAAGAAACCTTCCATTGCATACCGATTCCAGAGTGCTATGCTCGTGTCTTGGTTGATGAAGTGGTGGACCCATATTCGGGGCTACAGCTTGACATTCCTGGAGGTGAAGACGAGCGCACACTAGGAGAGGCCATACATCGTATCATCCTATGGAGAAAGGATTGCATCATCTTTCGAAGTCCAATGACACCGTGTCGTCTGCCGACTCCTCCTCGAAGTACGCCACCGAGTCAGCAGACTCCCGCTCCTCCAAGTCCACGAACGCGTGAGCCGACTCCTCCATGAAGTCCGCCACCTCCTCCAAGTCCCCAAATGCATGAGCTGACTCCTCCAGTTTCAAGTCATGCCACAGCGTCATGCCACTTCTCCGGTTTCAAGTCCGGCACCGTGTCAGGCCACACCTCCTGCTTCAAGTCCGGCACATCATCAAGCCACTTCTCCTGCTCCAACTCAGCCATGTCAGCCGTCTCCACCGTCTCAGCAATCGCAGAAGAGGTAGTTTAGGAAGTACAGGCGGTACGAGTCGAGGTAGTTCAGGAAGTACTGGCGGAGACAAGCAATATAAATATGGTCCAAGCCTCGCTCCTCTTCCTCAGAGGCCTTACGACATGACTGAGGAGCAAAATGCAGCCATAGTGCTGGCCCAAGTGGATGCCTATTTTGGATCGAAACCGGCACCGCCGCCAAAGGAGAAATTGCCTGAGAAAACGATTGACCACTTCATTAGTATAGCTAGAGAACCAGCTCCCAAGCCTGTTGACTCGGACTATAAGCGCCAAATCAGGAAACTACATCGAGAACAGCTAAAGAAGGAAGCGAGCTCAAGCTCGAGCCAACAAGCAGCGGGCAAACAATGCGGGAAAACCGTTCCCCAGCTGGGAGAACAGGCGGCGCAATCGATCCCCCCGCTTGTTGTGCCAATAACACATGAGAGGAGGCCGTGCGCCTAATATTATTGTGGGCAAACCATTAAAGTTCCCCAGCTAGGCGATGTGGTAATAACGGAGAGCATATAATGCAGGCTGAAATGCTCAAGATCTCTGTTGGACAACTCCTTGAAATTGAACCCATGTCTCCGCTTAGAGAGGAGGAAATAAAACGGAAATATGCCCGGGGCCAACCTTTGGTTGAGCCAGACAAGGTCAAGAACCTCCCAACGAGAATGTATGAATTGCATCAATGGTACATGAACATTACCAAGATTTCCAATCAAGAGTCCCTCATGGTGAATGTCAAGAAGGAGCATTACTTCCATGAGAAAGCTCTGTGCGTTGAGTATTCAGAACTATTTCAGTTATATAATCAAGACGCACTCGACAAATCTATCGTCAGTTGCTATTGTCTATAACTGATTTCTTTCTGTAATTTTTGATCAATCATTACATGTAATTATCCTCACTATATATTCTTTTCTGTGGTATTATATACAGGATGAAGATGTATGAAATGAACAAATCTGGACGCTATGCCATTGGGTTAATTGACCCAAATACCATTAATGAGTACACGTGGAATCTTCCAACTTCTCAAGCAAGTGTAGAGGAAAGCATGCTAGAGTTCTTGAAGCGCCTCAATACCAATGAAGATACACTATTTCCTTACAACTTCCTATGAGTTAATACAAATTTTGTTTTTGCTTACTAGCTAGCTAGATGTTAATAATTAAGTTTATATGGTTTATGATAGTTTATTAATTTTATGCACATGCCCGCTTAATTAAGACATGCAAACGTGTGCGCATGCAGTTTCCACTGGATCTTGTTAGACATTAAAGTTGACAAAGCAACAGTTGAAGTACTGGACTCACTACTTAAAGAAGATAAAGACAACACCATCATGAAGGGGATAGTCAATAGGTAATTTCAATCATTATTAACTATATCTTGGCCTATTATTAGTTCGTCATTTCCTGATATGAACTATTTAATAACCCCTTTATTAATTTTCTTTGCCGGCGGGCAATGCTTGGGCAAAGTTCATCAAGGTGACTCCAGGCAAATGGCCAAAAAAGTTGTTTTGGCATCGACCAAAGGTAAGTAACTAAGTAGTACTAGCTAGCTACCATCTCTTTAATTCTTGTTTCAATACCATTAATTAATTATCATGCTTGTTTAATCATTATCTAATTCAATTCCACTCTCGTAAAGGCCCTGAAGCAGGCGCCGGGGAATGATCTGTGTGCATTCTACGTTGGCGAGAACATTCGCATGATGGCGTCCGAAAGGACCAGATCTCAAAGACAGGACTGGGTACGTTTGTCTGAACACTATTCACACCATTATCGATATCTTGTAACACAACTAATACACATGCATATTGATCTCCTTCTTAATAGTTCAGAGAGGTGCGGGATAAGTGACGGTGTCCTGAACTAGGGGGTACTCACCACGTCGTCTCCCGGTCAGTTGGATTGGGCCGAGGACCCCCATGGCCGTATACTCATGGGCTAGTTCGGACAACCCCTGCCGCATACAAGGAAGACTCCACAAGACTTGATGCCCAAGGCAAGGACTCTCCAAAACCCTAGGCCTCCGGTGACTTATATAAACCGAGGCCAGGCTAGTCAATAGACAATCTCATATTCATTACTACAATCTCGTGGTAGACATATGTACTCTGTACTACACCCATATGAATACAATCAAAAGCAGGACGTAGGATTTTACCTCCATCAAGAGGGCCCGAACCTGGGGAAAATCCCGTGTCCATGTTACCATCGTTCCAAGACGCCTAGCTTAGGACCCCTACTACGAGATACGCCGGATATTGAACCGACATTGGTGCTTTCATTGAGAGCCTCCTAGGTGTCATCGCGGATGCGACGACATAAATCAGGTGTTATGATTTCAATTCGATATGTTCCCTCTAAATCATCAAGATTCTTTTTGCGATTATTGTTGGTAGTCTTGCGCTATTTTGTTTGCAGATTGGTTTTGATCTCGAGGGACGTCAAGAGATCCGAATAGACTTAGCGATCCAAAGCCTCCGCCGGACATGCATGCTTCATGCAACGCCGGCCTTGCCTCGATCAGGCAGATGCGGTACACTACAGGACGTCAAATCAAGACATATCCGAATGCCCTTTGTGCTGGGTCCCAGACATAAAGGCCAAGGACATGCCAGTATCCGGCGACAGATCAAAAGACGCTCCTGCACAGCAGCGGCCATCAGGGAGACTCTTTTCTTTTTGTCTTTTTCCTTCTATGTGATGTCCTCTTTTTTAATTCTGCGCAAGGTGGCCACTATCGATTATTGATAGCAGTTTTCTTTTGCTGCTTTGTGTGTGCCGTAGTGCTAGTACAGTCCATGGTCAGTTTTGCAGCACGGTCTCCAAGATTTAGATGATAAAACTAGCCATTCAACTAGTACTACTACCTCATGTTGTCGACTCTGGGTACTAGCATCTCAATTCTTGGTACTAGTTCGTACTAGGGCAGACCAGATCAGCTTCTTTTATTCGCTTTGGTCTGGTACAATCATCGTGGTCAAACAAGTTTTGTTTTTCCTGACTTCGTTTATCACACGTAATTATTACACACAGAATATTTTCTGTCCGTTTGTACTGAATTATTTTTTGCAGAGATATTTTGTTGACGCATGTACATGTGTTTTCCGTTCAAAGAGTATTCTCTGCTGGTCAACCTTTTTGTGCTGCAGGTTCCGCAATCAGGTCTACACTTCGGCCGCCGTTTCAGGGCGATCCCATATGATGTCGCTGCCCTATGCGCATTGCGTCCGTAACTCAGGCGCCCGTGCGAATTTGGACTTTGTCACCCAGCCACACCAACGCTCAGTGTCGACAATGGCCTCGCGCCACGCCACATCTCTTTTAATAATTTATTTTGCATAAAGAATTTTTATTTATTTATTTTTGCTATCTGCTTTGTGCTACTTCATGCATGCAGATAATCGGCCTCGACTATGCCACGTCGCTGGCCGCACGGCCACCTCGGCAGGGTGACATCGTCGCCCACCTCCATCGACCAAATTGTGTTGTTACCTTGGAGCGCGGCTCTGTTTTGGGAACCGCGCATTGTCGCTTCGTCAACCTACTCGGCCGGAGATTCCAGTGTCACCCGGCGACCTGCTCCATCACCTCGGCTAGACTGGGGGCTTCACCTCTTCAGAGTGCCAAGCTCTTCGCTCGGCCACATTGGGCTTGGGGGCTGAGACCTCCTCCCGCACCAAGCTCGGACCGTGTCATCAATGCCGAACGCATTAACCAGCTAAGTCGCTTTCATGCTCAAAGTTTTAAATTTTTAAATTTTGTTTGGTCCGACCAAGCATTATACTCTTTTTTGGCAAAAAGTTGTTTGCGAAAAAATTTCTTGTCATAACTTTGTTTGTGGCACACAAATTCAAATACCCCATTTACTTGGGGGCTCCCTTCCTGGAGCTTTTCCTCTTGCATATGAGTATACTTGTACGGCTTCATTCATTGTTCGTGTATTACGCCACAATATGCACCATATTGACCTAAGCGATTTGCAGGCTGGGTTGCCTTGCTCCTGTGTTTACCCCTACGTTCTCGATTGTTCGGCTAGGGAGTAAAGGGAGCACCTCTACGATTGTCACGATCGGGTTACCCAAGCCGGACCTCAGACTAGGTGAAGCCGAAAGCTAGCGCTCTTACTGTTTTCAATAATGGTCAGCACACAACAGAAATCATGAGTACAAAAAATCTATTGCACAAGTCTCATAGTGAGCAACCGAAAAAGGTATCGGTGGGGGTACTATTTTCTTCAAAGATGCTTCTTACACTTCGTCGGTAATATAGAATAAGTTCCCTGAGCGTGCTTTGTCTGTTATATCCTTATGGCCTGATTGCCTGGTTATCGAAAACACTGTCGATATTCTCGACAGGGGGAGCACAAAACACTTTTCGGCCCTTGGCCGAAGAGGGAGAAGCCGACGGTCGGTTAAGACGCGTTTAAAGTTCCGGTGAACAGATATGATATAAGTGCTTCGGTACATACAATCATTACACATAGAATACTTTTACCCATGTCACTTGGGGGCTCTTAGATTTATGTGAGCTGTTTTATAATAAGTGTTCTTCTTCTTAGTCGTTGCAAAGTCTTTTCTATCACTCCTTTTTTCGATGAGGGTGTTTGGTCAATAGCCGAGGAGCCCAGTTTCTCTCTCAAATCCGCTAAAGTTTGATAAAATAGCCTAATGAGAAGTACTCCGCCTTCGGGATAGGAGGTTGAAGCCGTAGCCTGACCCGCTTGATGTCTTGAGATAGGATGTGTCATGTTAAAGCACGACAGAAGGACAATTCTTTTTTCTAAGACCAATTTTCTAATTGGCATCGAACAATTGATCTAGTTCGGACGTCGAGTTTTTACTGACGCTTTCGGTTTTCCAATCCTATGGCACTTTTCAACCATTTGTGTGTTTTCCGCATAAGTCTCGCAGTGCAACGCCGGACACCTTTAGAGATTCAGCAAAAATTCTCGGATATTGCTATATATGCATCAGTTTCGAATTGTGTCTTCGGTCAATAGTTGGGTTGCTCGGCTCCTGTGCTTGCCTCATACGTTCCGCTTTCTTCGGCTAGGTGTGCAAAAGGAGAACCACTCTGATTGTGCTTCCAGCTCGCATGGTTAAGCACCTCAGTGGAGAAAGCCGAAAACCGACTGTCACAATAAAGCGTAAACTGGTCGGCGGTCCGATGACTGTATTAAATGACAGGCCCTTTGTAAGTGCATCTAGTGCCACCCCTAGTTGGTTTTGGAGTATTGACGACAAAGTTGGTTGAAGGACTAATGCGTTTGTGAGAATTGCAGGATAACGCAGGTAGTGTCCCTCATTGATTCGGTTTACCTACCGGAGATGACACCTAAAAATGTATGAAGACATTGAAGACAATGGTGGTATGAGAAGATATTCATATTGAAGATTATGACATGAGAAGACACTACGTGAAGAATGTGGAGCGCGAAGACTGTGTGGTTTCGTTGTTTCCTTTTCTTCTTTGTTGAGTCATAGGAACCACTGTACTATTAAGTGGGGTCCAAGTGAACTAAGTCAGAGTGACTGAAGTGATGCTCAACCCAAATCCTATGTCTTCGAGCGAAGACAATGAGAGCAAATCTTATCCAGAGCTGGATGAGTCAGCTTTGCTTGTAGCCCAAGTAAAGTTGTCGTGTGTCTTTGAAATCTGACCGTTGGAACACGTGTCAGTTCCTTAGTGACCCAGGGTCATTTCGGACAAATCAGGTCGGGTTGCCTTGTGGCTATAAATAGCCCACCCCCTACACCATAAATTGGTGGCTGCTCAGAGTTACTGCACGACTTTTGTCGTTTGAGAGCAACCCACCTCGAAGCATTTGAGAGAGAGAAATCCTTGCGAGGACAAAGCCCAAACACCCAGAGCCAAAGAGTGTTAGGAATCACTGAAGTCTTTCTGTCTGTGTGACCTAAAGACTTATTACACTTGAGGACTGTGAATCCTCCAGCCAGTTAGGCGTCGCATTCTGAGCATCCAAGAGTCATTGTGGATTGCCGGTGAACGAAGTCTGTGAAGGTTTGGAAGTCTACCTTGAAGACTTACCAGAGTGATTGGGCGAGGACTAAGTGTCCTTAGCTCAAGGGGAATAAGGTGAAGACACGGTCTTCTGAGTTCAATCTCAGCCTCCCTAACCAGACGTACAGTTGCCACAGCAACTGGAACTGGTCCAACAAATCCTATGTCTTCAACAAGCGACTGGTTCTATCCATTTCCATCCTTTACTTAAGTTTGTCTTCGTGAAGTCATTGTCTATCTGTGTACCTGTTTGACTTCATTGCTTGACTACTACTGTTTATTGGCTTCTTACTATCTTCCATCCTGATACTTACTACTTGCTGCTATTAGTCCTGTACTTTCACATCATTGCATACTTGACTATGGCTTGCTTATGGTAGTTTATCTTCCGCTGCATATTAACTAGGTCATTTCTATTGTTTGTCTTCGAAACTTCCGAGTTTTGAAGACTTTCACAAAAATCGCCTATTCACCCCCCCTCTAGTCGATACTAGCACTTTCAATTGGTATCAGAGCAGGGTACTCCCTTGTTCTGTGTGATTCGGTTTAACCACCTGGAGTTTCAGCTATGTCGACTGCAGGGATAATCAAAGTCTCCGCTGCTTGTCCGGTGTTCGATGGAACTGAATATCCCTACTGGAAGAATAAGATGCGCATGCATCTTGAAGCCATTGATGTCGACCTCTGGTATGTTGTCAAGAACAGCGTTCTCAAAACTGGTGAAGGTGTCACCCCCACTGATGTCAAGAAGTTCATTCAACTGGACTCTACTACGAAGAACATCATTTGTGGTCATCTGACCAAAGGATAGTATGGCCGTGTGAGTGCTCTGGAAACGTCGAAGCTAGTCTGGGACTAGCTATCCAAGGTCAATGAAGGCGTATCAACCGAGAGATATCAAAGGATCAGTGTTCTTCGCAACCTCTTCAATCGCTTCAAGAGAAACGACAATGAAAATGTCCAGCAAGCGTTTGATCGTCTGACTGACATCACAAATGAGCTTCAAGCTCTTGGCGCCACTGAGATCACCAAGCATGAAATCGTCAAGACTCTACTGAGATCACTTGACAGCTCCTTTGACACCCTTGCCCTCATGATACAAGAACGTCCTGACTTCAAGACACTTGATCCGTCTGATATACTTGAGAGGCTCAACACACATGAGTTCCAGCTTTCTGACAAAAGAGATATCTATGGTCCCAATTATGGCAGAACTCGCGCCTTGAAGGCAAAAGTGGTTTCCTCATCTGAAGAAGAATCTGACTGCGGTTCTGATGATCCTGAAGACATTGGAAAGGAACTTGCCATGCTTGTGAAGAAGTTTCAGAGGTTCACCAAGAAGAAGGGCTTCAGAAAGTCTTCACGATCTAGCTCCAAGAATGATGAAGCTTCCACACATGACCACAAGAAGAGAACCTGCCACAAGTGCAAGAAACCTGGTCACTATATATCTGAGTGTCCACAGTGGGACAATGAGAAGAAGAAGAAGAAGATCAAGGAATATGATTCTGATGACAAGAAGAAGAAGAAATACTCAAAGTCTTATTCCAAGTCTTCATCACACAAGAAGAGCTCATCAGGCAAGGCTCGTGCCTTTGTTGGCAAGGAAATGGATTCAGAGGAGGAGTCTGCTTCTGAGGAGGCGGAGGTGGAATCTAGAGAGGAGTCCGACCCTGGCGTTGCAAGTCTGGCTCTAGCCACAGCCTATGTTACCAAGTCCATCTTCAACACTGAAGGCAATGACTTCCACACCAACGCTGAAGCTGATGACATGGACGATCCTGGTCCCACCTACTGCTTCATGGCACGTGGTGCCAAGGTAAAATCATGCAATGCTTACTTTCAAACATCAAGTGAAGATGACTCTGATTGTGAATCCAAACCCAACTACAAAACACTTGCTAAAATTGCCACTGAACAACAAAGGGCTATGGAACATACTCAAAAACTGTTAGACAAAAGCGATGAATTGTTGGACGCGGAAATGACACGTTCACAATCCTTAGTAGAAGACATAAAAAATCTTCATGCTAAGTACCAAAAACTTGAAAGTCTTCATGAGACGCTCTCAACCACATATGAAAAGCTCTCCTCTGATTATCTTCAAAGGAAGCAAGAGCTTGAGAAATTGAAAGCGACTCATGAAGATCTTCAAAAAGATAATGAGTCACTTCGCGCTCAACAGATCAGTCCCGCTAAGGATGGATTTGAACCACCATGTCTAAAATGCATTGAGCGTGATAACGCTACATCTGTTGCTGAATGTTCCACTGTTGCTGCTGTTTCATTGTCTTCAACTACTGATGTGGTTACTAACCCCTCTGCGGAGGATACCACTACTATTGCTGAGGAAAATGCTAGGTTGAAAACATTCCTTGAAACAGGGATGTACAAAAGTTTGAAGGAACATTAGACACTCTGCGATGTCCTCAAAAAGCAGATTATGAACCGAAACCCTAGGAAAGAGGGTGTTGGGTTCGAGAGGAAAATGAATGCTGATGGTTCCTACTGGAAGCCTGAGCAGTATCCCAAAACCACTTGGGTTGCTACAAAGGAACCTTCAGTGGATCCATCCACTTTATCTGGATTTACCTGTGCTAATCCTATTATCATTGATGAATCCTTTGATGCAAACTATAAACTATTCAAAAATCAGAATGGTGAAGTGTTTGCCAGGTATATTGGTACTAACTGCAGGAATGGACCTCCTATGAAGAAGATCTGGGTTCCCAAAAGCTGCCCTGAGAATCTTCCAGTGAATGTCATGATGACACCACCAGGGAAGAAGACAAACCCCAGACCAAAGGCATCATATGGTCCAACGGCTTCATACGAACACAGGACTCACTTGAGTCACCCTAACGCCAATGTTTTGCAGGGAAATCATACTCAGACTCATGAATATGAGCATGTGTCTTCAAACCGCTATGTTCATAAAACTAAGAACTTTTCTGCTTATTCACATGAGTATCATTCATCTCCTGCAAGGCTATTTGCTAGGGCTTCAAAGCTGAAATTCTCAGATGCTGCACTTAGACTCATTGCTTCTAAGCCACCCCTGAAAATGTGGGTGGTGAAGAAGAATTAACTCTCTTTTGCAGAATGTGGTCTCCAGCCAGCAATCAAAGGCGCCCGATATTATTGCTGGGGACCTAAATCATAAAGGGACGCATGATAAAATGACTTACTATGTATTCCACATATGAATCTCTTACCTGTCATACTGTGTGTTCTAATCTTGATCTAAGCTGTGATAATCCTAGTGTGCGTCAAATGCTTATGCTTCACAACATATCTTGTGAAGCCTATCCTCCTAACTGCACTATAGGGTATGTCACCAAAAGCTTCAGAATGGATTATTGACAGCGGATGCACTAATCATATGACTGGTGATCAAAGCCTTCTCATGGACTCAACCTTACGTCCATCCGACAAGAGTCAAACCACATTTGCTGACACTGGTAAAAGCAAGGTATTGGGTCTAGGTAGAGTTGCAATCTCTAGGGATCAACACATGGATAAAGTGATTCTTGTTAAATCCCTTGGGTTCAACTTAATGTTTATCTCAATGCTTTGTGACTTAAACATGATTGTGCTATTTGGAAGATATCGTTGCCTTGTACTAAAGGAATCTGACAAGTCTCTAGTCTTTGAAGGATATAGGAAAGATGATCTATACATAGTAGATTTCTCAGCAGGTCCACAGCTTGTCGTATGTCTTCACACAAAAGCTTCAGAATGCTGGCTCTGGCATCGAAGGCTAGGACATGCTGGCATGAGTAACTTACACTCACTCGTCAACAAGAAGCATGTTATATGCATCGAGGATGTCAAGTTCAAGAAGGATCATCTGTGTGGTTCCTGTGAAGCTGGAAAGATGACAAGGGCAAAGCACCCCTCGAAGACAATCATGACAACATCTCAACCCTTCGAGCTATTACACATGGACTTATTTGGACCTACTCACTACTCCACCCTCACAACAACTGCTTATCTCTATGGCTTCGTCATTGTTGATGACTACTCAAGATACACATGGGTTCATATAATTCTCTACAAGAATGAAGTGCAAGATGTCTTCAGGCGCTTCGCAAATCGAGCAATGAACAATTATGGCGTGAAGATCAAGCATATCAGAAGTGACAATGGCACTGAATTCAACAACACATGACTTGATCTGTATCTGGATACAATGGGAATCACTCATGAGTTCTCTCCTCCATACACACCTCAGCAAAATGGCATCGTTGAGCGCAAAAACAGAACCCTCATTGAGATGGCTCGAACAATGCTAGATGAATACAAGAAACCAAGAAAGTTCTGGCCTGAAGCTATTGATACAACATGTCACATCATCAACTGTGTCTACATCCATAAGCTTCTGAACAAAACATCCTATGAGCTCCTCACTGGCAAGAAGCCAAATGTCAGTTACTTCAGAGTATTTGGAGCTAGATGCTGGATCAAGGATCCCCATCACAAGTCAAAATTTGCACCTAAGGCTCATGAAGGCTTCATGCTTGGCTATGGAAAGGACTCACACTTCTACAGAGTCTCCAACCTCCTTCTCTACAAGATCGTCGAAACTGTGGATGTGAGATTTGATGAAACCAATGGTTCACAAAGAGAACTCCTGCCAAGTACACTAGATGAAGCACCTCCAAGCTGATGGGAACTGGTGAAATCATGCCTTCTGAAGCACAGCCTGAAGAGGAACTTATCATCTCTGCACCAAATCAACCTGAAGACAATGCTCAGACTGAAGATAATACTCCCAATGATGACAATGATCAGCAAGAGCAAAGTCTTCGTCCTGTTCATCCTAGTATTGCAAATGAAGTACAAATCGAGATGATAATTGACAGCATCAATGCGCCTGGTCCGCTTACTCTCTCAAGAGCAACACAACTAGCAAACTTCTGTGGGCACTTTTCATTTGTGTCAATATCAGAACCCAAGAAAGTTGCTGAAGCTTTTATGGAACCTGAATGGATTCAAGCCATGCAAGAAGAACTTCAACAGTTCAAGCTGAATAATTTTTGGGAACTTGTCAAGCGACCTGACCCTCGCAAGCATAACATTATTGGAACAAAATGGATATATCGAAACAAGCAAGATGAGCATGGTCAAGTCGTCAGAAACAAAGCACGTCTTGTGGCTCAAGGATATACTCAAGTTGAAAGAATTGACTTCGATGAAACATTTGCTCCTGTTGCTAGGCCTGAAGCTATTCGCATACTGCTAGCCTATGCTAATCATCACAACATCTTGCTATATCAAATGGATGTGAAGAGTGCTTTTCTCAATGGCAAGATTGAAGAAGAAGTATATGTCACTCAACCACCTAGCTTTGAAGATCCAAAACATCCTGATATGGTGTACAAGCTAAACAAAGCACGGTATGGCCTCAAACAAGTTCCTCGTGCATGGTATGATACGATCAAAGACTTCCTGAAGAGCAAAGGCTTCAAACCTGGATCCCTTGATCCCACACTCTTCACGAAGACATATGACGGTGAACTATTTGTGTGCCAAATATATGTGGATGACATAATCTTCGGCTGCACCAACCAGAAGTATTTTGATGAGTTTGGATACATGATGCAAGAGCAATATCAGATGTCCATGATGGGTGAGCTGAAGTTCTTCCTTGGTCTTCAAATTCGTCAGCAAAGCAATGGCATCTTCATATCTCAAGAAAAATACCTCAAAGATTGTCTGAAGAAGTTTGGAATGGAAGACTGCAAAGGCTACACGACGCCAATGCCAGCCAAACACCATCTTGGTCCCGACGACAATGGTAAAGAGTTCGATCAAAAGGTATACCACTCCATGATTGGTTCTTTATTTTATCTATGTGCATCTAGGCCAGATATTATGCTTAGTGTTTGCATGTGTGCTCGATTCCAAGCGGCACCAAAGGAATCGCATCACTTAGGTGTGAAGCGAATTCTTCGATATTTGGCTTACACCCCAACACTCGGATTATGGTTTCCCAAGGGCTCAAAATTTGATTTGGTTGGATTCTCGAATGCTGATTATGCTGGTGACAAAGTGGATCGCAAGTCTACATCAGGCACATGTCACTTTCTTGGTCGATCACTTGTCTGTTGGTCTTCAAAGAAGCAGAATTGTGTATCACTCTCAAGTGCTGAATCTGAATACATTGCTGTTGGATCCTGTTGTGCTCAGCTTCTATGGATGAAGCAAACTCTCAGGGACTATGGCATCAACCTGAAACAAGTACCTCTCTTCTGCGACAATGAGAGTGCCATCAAGATAGCCAACAATCCAGTCCAACACTCGAAGACAAAGCACATTGAAATTCGTCATCACTTTCTCAGAGATCATGTCATGAAGAAAGATATCGATATCATTCACGTCAACACTGAAGAGAAACTGGCAGATATCTTCACAAAGCCCTTGGATGAGAAAAGGTTTTGCAAGTTACGGTGTGAGCTAAATATCTTGGAATCCTCTAATGTCCTGTGAGCAGGCACACATCCAAACACTTATGCATGTTGATGACTTAGGTGTGCAACACACAAAGTAATGTATATCTTCAATCAATGAAGATTTACACTCTGAGTGTGAATACATTAACTTGGAATTTGACTTCGGAGCGTCACGATAATTGCGCGCCGTGTCTGGTTCTAATACTTCCTATACGGTGGGTAATGCCACCACCAAATTTCTCTGTTTGAAGTGTTTCACTCATGGCGTTATTTTTGCAATGACTTCGCATTTGGTTTTTCTTCAGTTTCAATTTATCTTCATGATTTTCTTCACTATGATGATTTGATTGCTTTTTGATATATATATACTAGTGTTCTGTCCTCTACATCATTCACTTATAGCTATGTCTTCAAGTTGAATCTTCTAAACTAAATGAATGTGATCGGACCCTAACCTCTCTATGCTTTCTATCTCAAACTCTATCTGTCCAAATCATATGCATTCTATTGAAACTGTCGAATGTCTTCTCTGCGTCCTAGTCAGCAGAAGGCAAAGAGACAAACATTAAATTTGTTTTAAATGACTTATCTTTATTGTTGAAGTCCGGAGAAGCCGGAACAACTCTCCGACATGCCTGGAGGGCGTGGGAACGTGGGACAACTCTGAGTATGTTGCATGCTTGCCACATGCCCCTCAGATGTGAACCGCCAAGGGCACCAGCGTAATTGCGCTGTGTCGCTCACCTTCTTATAAATACTTGTCCCTTGCGGTAAAGAAATTCTTCTTCCACCTCTCCACCTCGTCAAAACCCTAGCGCCACCGCTAACTCTCGACGACACCGGCGACGAAGTGTTTAGCTGCCGCGACTTCTCCGACATCGTCCGCACGCTGGCCGCGGACATCGTCCTCTCCGCCGTCACCGTAGGTGTCCTCCGTCGCCAAGTTAGGGCACGGTGGGCTGAAGTGTTCGTCTCCTATTCATCCCATCTAGCAGTTCTTCGTGCAGTAATTATAACTCTATTTTTACCACCTTTTTGATCTTCAAGATTCATCCTGTTTACCAAAAGTGGTTTCTGCCTATTCAACGTTAGATCTATTCTATCTGCATCTCGTACTACCTAGTCAATTCACTTAGATTTCATGTCTAGTTTGATTCCTCACTCATACTTATTCACGGATTGGTACAAATCTGGAACCAACTCACCTATATAAGTGAATGTCTTTGCATCATGATGTCAATGTCTTAAAACTGATTTATCTTCAAAATCTTCTGAGAATGCATATGACCTCTTCCCCTTCCCTCGCGTCTCTAATGCTGTCACGGGTACATGTCCGTGGGAGAATCCCTTGGTTCTCATAGTCTGCATTCGTTTGCAGAATACTTACATCATCATATCAATTCTCCTGAAGCCAGTTCCTGCTTGACCAGCAAGCGTAAGTCTCTGAAGGCTTTGAACGTATTGAAGCCATTCAGTTTGAAGTTCATGGCTGCAGAAAAATCAGCAAGGAAGGGTGGCAGACAGCGCAGAGAAGGAACAACCAAAGATCTGCCTGATAACCTAGCAGAGCTCTACAAGACAGATCCTGAAGAGACTTATCATCAGCGCAATACACGAATCCAATGGATTCGACGCTATTGGGCTGAAGAATGGTTCAAGTACAAATTCGTGACCAAGGAATATGCATAGAAGAATGCTATCAAGAGTCCTTGGGGCGATATTCTCTATCGAGGCCTTCAACCCAAGAACAGAGCTGAAGCTATTGAACAAGACTTCTATCCTTGCATGGTCCGTGGACCTCATCCTGAGAATGCCGATACCACATCATTACTCTGGTGTCGTGATGATGCTCTCTTCAAGCGCAACTTCCAGCACGCAAAGGCTTCGGCCAAGGAAAACAAGAAGTCATTGGGATTAGAATTCAACCCTGGTCCCTCTGCTCCTCGTGCTGACGGCTCTCGTGATGCAGAACTCAATGTCCTCGGCCCCTTCTCTAACCTTAACGGCCTCATCACCTACATCTTGGTTCAGGGTGCCAGAGTAGATCATTCTGATAATGATGCTGACACTGATGAAGCCCCAGCTCCTCCTCCGAAGCCGCAGAAGCAAAAGAAACTAAAGGCTTCTAAATCAGCACCTCCAAAAGCTTTACGTGTGAAGCCTCTGGCCACTGCACCTCCTGAAGCCAGTGTGCTGTCTGAAGATCAATCCCGTATCTCCAAGAAGATGGAGAAGAAAAAGCAACTTGTCAGGCATACTGATCAAGCCTTGACTCCTGCCGCCATTCTGCGCGAAGAACCCACTGATCTGTCCAGTGATGAGGATCTTGCTGATGATGCCCTTGAGCAACTGATAAAGAGCAAGGAAGAAGCAGAAATCTTCAACAACTTGCCTCTCTTTGATGTGGCAATCCTCCATAACTTCATTGATGAATGGTTCAACACCCCCAATCTAAGCTTTGAAGATTTGCAGCTTCCTATTGGCCTCAGCGTCTCTTTCAATGGCGCCATTGCTTCTGAGCTAGCTCTTGCTCAGCGCATCGTTGAGCTGAAGAACAAAATTGATTATGAGAAGGCTCAATTCAAGAAGCATGTGGCGAAGCTCAGTGTTCAAGACGTCAGAAACTTCATGGTCATGCTGCATGCGCTTAAAGAAGCTTTTCAGAAGAAGCGTCAAGAAGCTCAAGGCTCTCGTGAGTGCATGAAGAGTTTGGCTGATAAGTGTGTGCTTGCCTACAATGAGGCTGAGAAGTGCAAGTCACTTGGCCGTCCTGGCATTGACCCCAGGATGGCTGCAAAGAAAAAGAAGAAGCTTCCTGCTGACCAGCCTGCACCTTCAAGCTAAGAAGCCCCTCGCATTATCTTCCCAAGCAGCATGACTGGCTTAAAGCCAAAGGTCACCACAACCGCTTTAGAATAAAAGAAGGCAACGGCTGCCGAGGCTGAAGCCAGAAAGAGAAAGAATATTGAAGCCTCTGATGCCGCTCCCTTCAAGAAGAAGCGCAAGACCAAGAAGCCTAGGGATGCTCCCACAGAGCCCTTGGTTGTTGAACCTATCTCAATGGTTCGCCCTGTGTCTGAACATCAAGAAAGACAGATGATAGTTCATGAGCCTGCTCCTACAGAGGCTCATGAAGCTGAAGATATTCCACCAGCTGAACCCACTGCTGCTGAAGACATTGGTCATGGTGACAATGTTGAAGATGATGAAGTTCTTCCTCAGATCGAACACAACGTGGTATCATCGCCTGTTCTTATGAACAGCGAACTCATCAGCATTGGTCGTCCTCTGACGCCAATTGCTCAGGATGCATCATGGGATGATCACCCACAGCAACAAGACTCCCCAAGTACTCCCCAACACCAATAAGAAGCTACACCACCCGTGCAAGAAGAAGATGAAGACTTTGAGGCCCAGCCAACTCCATCTCCAAAGGCGTTGCCAGCACTTCGCAGGCTTCGCAAAGGACAAAGGACTCAAGTCCCTCTGTCGAGCGTTCCAGAAGGAGATGTGCAACGCCAACCTGTTGCACGTCAAGTATTTTCTGAACCCACTCCAACCGTGAATGTCTCCATGTCTGAAGCCCAAGCTACTGAAGACATTCCGGCTGCATCAGCCGAAGAGAATCAAGAAGACGTACATGTCCCTACTCCCCTAGTTATTGAAGAAGTTGTTCCTGATGTGAACGTGCCAGTGCCCGACCCTCCTGTTCGTCAAGAGGAGGTTGAAAATGTTGAAGCTGCCACCACCAACGCCAATGAAGCCGATGACGTTGTCATGACTGACGCTAATGTGGAGCTTGAACCAACCAGTGTGCCTGAAGCTAATGATGCCACTGCGCCTGAAGCTAATGAGGCAACTGCTCCGAAAGCACGTGTTGTGCAGCCTGAAGCCTCAGATGTTGCCACTGCTCCTGTTCCGCCATCAAGGCCTCGTACATTTGAGCAAGCATATAGTCATGGTCAGCTAACCACTGTTCGATGGCCCATTCTGGTACCTTCGCCTACTGCCTCTGGACCTCAATTTGATTATCATGTTGAGCATAGGCCTCAGGTCTAGAAGGCAAAGCCAAGACTGCCAAGGTTTCCAGGTTCTGCAAACTCACCAGGGTCCTTCAAGGCTAATGGCTTCAAAAGCCAAAATACCTTCTTTGACAGCGCCAAGAACCCCTACACCAAACCAAGGCTATCATCAGATCGGTTCTGGAGCTATCAGCAGAGAAGTTATTACTCCTGCGTTCTATATGATCAAGGGCGCATTTTCCCTCATATGCGCCTTGACACTGAAGCCATTGCTGGACTGCCGTGCTTAGAAGAAGCACTTGATTGCTTTCGTGATGCTGGTCTGCTCAACTTTGTGACAGACAAAGAACACTGGAATGAAGAGCTATTGCTTCAATTCTATGCTACTCTACACATTCGCGGCTACAACAGAGATATCAAGACATGGGTCCTCGAGTGGATGACCGGAAACGTTCATCATGAAGCCAAAGCTCTTGACATCATTGAGCTTACAGGGCTATCCACTCCTGGAGAGCTATATGATCCTGATTGTCAGCTACACTGCAATGCATTGGAGAGCCTCTTCCATAAGCTAGAACCCAACATGATCCAGATGTTGAGCATGATGAAGCCCTTGCCATCTGACGCTGAATATCCAACAGAGTTCTTTGTTGAAGACCTTGAGTATCTGCCACACACAATATATCATATTATCAGGTGAACTCTATGGCCTATCAAAGGACATTCATCAGCGGCCAAGCTTGAAGGAGCTATGAAGACTTTGGTCTTCTACATTCTCAATGGCATCAGCTTCAATACTCAAGAATTCTTCATCGGGCAACTTGCTACTTCCAGATCTGATCTGTTTGGTCTGAAGTTTTATGCTCCATGGGTCATGCGCCTCATCAATCGCCACTCATCTGTCAACTATCAACCATCTCCTCACAATCATCTGATCTTTTTTACCAGAGGTTGCTATGTTAGTTGACGCCATATACTCTGACCCTGCCAAGAAGCATCTTTATCTTCAGAATGTCGAGCACCAAAGCTTCACTCAACCCATTGAAGGTGTTCAAGCAGCAACACGAATCTATCCATTAGCTGGAAATACTCGTCTGCCTCATCGAGCACCTACTGAAGCCACTGAAAGCACCAGTTCCCAAAGGCCTCGGAAGCATTCTCGCATTCTCAATGACCGAGAACTTCTTGTGGCCCTTCATCAAAAACAGGTTAAACATCACTTTTGGCTCAAGAGATAGATACAAAGCCTCTTGGTGGATGTCAATCGCATTCGACCAAAAATGCATTTGTTGCTCATGAGACTAGCCGGCGATCATGGAAGAGCTTGACCCTGCTTAGTGCTGAAGCAGATCTTCAAGATGATGGCTTCCATGAAAGATTCCAGTTTGACTCCACTCCTCCACGGACTGCTGTCCTACGTCGTACTCCATCTCTTGAAGACTCTGAATATTCTTCCTCCGCGGCAACTGTCAATGCCAGAGTGATCAATGATGAAGATGATGCTACTTCACCACCTCCTACTACTGCACGCATCGACACCACACCAAGTTCGTCTACACGGCCAACCAACAACGATAACCCTGCTGCTTCACCTACTCATGAGGACGAGTAGATGCTCTATGTCTTCAAACCTTTTTGGTCCTTACTGACAAAAGGGGGAGAAGCTTATGAGTTGACAGTCTTCAAGCGGGTTCATATGGGCGGTTGCATTATATTTTGCATCGTGCTTACAACTCTTGCTTTCTAAAACATTTGGTTCCTTTAGTTGTAACACCTAAACTTGATGGTCGTCTGCTACTTATTTGCTTTACTGTGATGCGATGATAAATTCCGCATGTGCGATGATAACTTCCACACTTAGATCATTCTGCAGACGTCCATTTTTCATTATGCATGTCATTCTACTTGCTATATCATTTCATGCATGATGAATTATCTTCATGTTCAAGTGGATCTCCACAAGTACAACCTGCCATGTGCATTTGCATTCCAAAAGCAAATTACTTATATGCACATCTTCAAGGGGAGCCCTTGCTACTTATGAAGACATTTCCCTATCCTTTACAATTTCACATACTTTATCCCCGTTGAAATCTTCAACCAGTTTGTCATCAATCACCAAAAAGGGGGATATTGCAAGTGCATCTAGTGCCACCCCTAGTTGGTTTTGGAGTATTGATGACAAAGTTGGTTGAGGGACTAATGCGTTTGTGAGAATTGCAGGATAACATAGGTAGTGTCCCTCATTGATTCGGTTTACCTACCGGAGATGACCCCTAAAAATGTATGAAGACATTGAAGACAATGGTGGTATGAGAAGATATTCATATTGAAGACTATGACATGAGAAGACACTGCGTGAAGACTGTGGAGCGCGAAGACTGTGTGGTTTCGTTGTTTCCTTTTCTTCTTTGTTGAGTCATAGGAACCACCATACTGTTAAGTGGGGTCCAAGTGAACTAAGTCAGAGTGACTGAAGTGATGCTCAACCCAAATCCTATGTCTTCGAGCGAAGACAATCAGAGCAGATCTTATCCAGAGCTGGATGAGTCAGCTTTGCTTGTAGCCCAAGTAAAGTTGCCATGTGTGTTTGAAATCTGACTGTTGGAACACGTGTCAGTTCCTTAGTGACCCAGGGTCATTTCGGACAAATCAGGTCGGGTTGCCTTGTGGCTATAAATAGCCCACCCCCTACACCATAAATTGGTGGCTGCTCAGAGTTAGTGCACGGCTTTTGTCGTTTGAGAGCAACCACCTAGAAGCACTTGAGTGAGAGAAATCCTTGCGAGGACAAAGCCCAAACACCCTGAGCCAAAGAGTGTTAGGCATCACTAAAGTCTTTCTGTCTGAGTGACCTGAAGACTTATTACACTTGAGGACTGTGAATCCTCCAGCCGGTTAGGCGTCGCGTTCTGAGCATCGAAGAGTCATTGTGGATTGCCGGTGAACGAAGTCTATGAAGGTTTGGAAGTCTACCTTGAAGACTTACCAGAGTGATTGGGCGAGGACTAAGTGTCCTTAGCTCAAGGGGAATAAGGTGAAGCCACGGTCTTCTGAGTTCAATCTCAGCCTCCCTAACCAGACGTATAGTTGTTACAGCAACTGGAACTGGTCCAACAAATCATGTGTCTTCGACAAGCGACTGGTTCTATCCCTTTCCATCCTTTACTTAAGTTTGTCTTCGTGAAGTCATTGTCTATCTGTGTACCTGTTTGACTTCATTGCTTGACTACTACTATTGATTGGCTTCTTACTATCTTCCATCCTGATCCTTACTACTTGCTGCTATTAGTCCTGTACTTTCACATCATTGCATACTTGACTATGGCTTGCTTATGGTAGTTTATCTTCCGATGCATATTAACTAGGTCATTTCTATTGTTTGTCTTCGAAACTTCCGAGTTTTGAAGACTTTCACAAAAATCGCCTATTCACCCCCCCTCTAGTCGATATTAGCACTTTCACCCTTCATAACATTGGCCGAAGTGTTTACGGCTTGACCTCGGTTGTCGCCGAACACTAACCGGGGGCTACTTGGTGGCCTCCCAACTTTAAGCTGCTATGACTAAGTGAAAGTTATAAAGCCCGCATATCTGATAGCCTCGTTTTCGCTAAAACAGCCGCCTTTGATCACCGAGACGTCGGCTAAGGGTTGTTTTGTTATTACGGAAAAACCCCGCGTAGTATCTACAAGGGGGTAGAAGCCGACGATGGGCCACTTTCAGATTATAAACAGTCGCAACGGAAGTGAATATTTGGGTTCATTTAGACCATAGAGTTTGGAAGCTTTTCCTGAACTAAATCCTCAGTACTTTCCTCCCACATTGATCGGAGTTGAGGTTTCATGATCATGCTTAGCATGACAACCCAAAGAAAGGAACTGATAGCGGGATTATTTTCTTTGGAAGATGTTTCTTACATTATAAAATAATATAACATATCTCTCCGCGTACCTTTGTTTATAAAACCGTATGGCCGGATTGCCTTGTTTGCCGTAAATCTTTGCCCTCATAAAGGCTTTATAAAAGTGGGACAGACACTCCCAGGCTACTGGCCGAGTACGTAGAATCATTAGACATAATTTGTGATTTTACTTCGGACATCGATCCTTAATTCGGCCACCCGTGCCCACATTAAGGCTCGGGGGCTACTGGGCTTCGGGCTTATTATTTACAAAAAATAAATGGGCACATCGAGCCCCTGATCTGGTATTGCCACCCGACCTGTGTCTCGGGGGCTACTACATTGACAATCAAATGCAGAAAATTTAAAATGCAATATAGTTTTCGAGGAGATTATTATCCTCAGGTTGGTCGGCCGCACCCAACCTGAGTCTCTAGGACTTTGCACACCGCGTTTCTATTCCTAAGTATGATGCCAAGCTAGGAATTGATCCTCAGGCTGATTTTATTAATCGACCTAAGTCTCAGGGGCTACCAGGGTCAGCGGTTTGATTTTTTTCCCTTCAGCTGCATCCTGGATAATAGGCCAACACGCACCTTGAGGGCTACTAGCAGTACATCTCGGCAGAGATTACATTGCATAATTTGGAATTAAATTCATAAAAGTCAGCCCATGGCCGAGGTGGTCCACCACCCCGGATACAGTCTGGCGTTGGTGCTCGTCTACAATAGACACCCCGGAAGCAATCCGGCATAAAGCTCGGACGCTAGTGGCTGGCTCCGTAGAGGGCATTTCCGGCATTAAGCTCGGCTAAACTCCTTCAACTTTTTTGAACCAGGGTGATATGACAGCTTGGATATAGTCCGGCATTGGAGCTTGGACATAGTCCGGCATTGGGGCTCGGATGTGGTTCAGCGTTGGAGCTCGGCTGTAACAATACTCCTCAGATACAGTCCGGCAGTGGAGCTCGGATACATTATGGCGGTGGAGCTCTAATACATTCTGCCGCTGGAGCTCGGATACATTTCGGCGGTGGAGCTCGGATACATTCCGGCTTTGGAGCTCGGAAGCGGTCCAACATTTGTTCTCGGCCGCAAAAGATACCTTGAATGCACTCTGGCGTTGGAGCTCGAACGCAAGAGGACACTGCCACCCGGGAACAACCCGAGGTGTGGCATAAAAATAACAAGACATTGATAAAGGCTAGAAACTTAAAGGGGCTCCTCGGATACCCGGTGTGTAAACTCTTCGGATGCACTTCGGCGATCCTCAAGATCAAAGATGAGAATATTTGTTGAACCAGTTTTCAAGACCGACGACTGAAGATGAAGAACAGTTCGGAAGAATCGAGGAGCGTCCTCAAGTTGAAGACCGGTTCAGGGGGCTACTGACGGTGTCCTGGACTAGGGGGTACTCACTACGTCGTCTCCCGATCAGTTGGATTGGGCCGAGGACCCCCATGGTTGTATACTCATGGGCCAGTTCAGACAACCCCTGCCGCATACAAGGAAGACTCCACAAGACTTGACGCCCAAGGTGAGGACTCTCCAAAACCCTAGGCCTCCGGTGTCTTATATAAACCGAGGCCAGGCTAGTCAATAGACAATCTCATATTCATTACTACAATCTCGTGGTAGACATATGTACTCTATACTACACCCATATGAATACAATCAAAAGCAGGACGTACGGTTTTACCTCCATCAAGAGGGCCCGCACCTGGGTAAAATCACGTGTCCATGTTACCATCGTTCCAAGATGCCTAGCTTAGGACCCCTACTACGAGATACGCCTGATATTGAACCGACAATAATTCCTACCAGCGGACCGCATACTAGCACTTCAAGAGGAAATAGCCGGATTTTTGCTCGACCAGGTCATAGATCCCAAAGGAGAATACTATTACCCACTACCGCCCCAATCAACCACTTGTCATCATGCTCTGAAGGCACCAAGGCAACATGTAGGAGAAATTGTATATGTATATACATGTGTATGTGTGAATAGTTAATGGTGTTGGTTGTGAGACATTCGATGATATATTATATATATATGCGGTTCTACGTACGAGAAAATCTATTTATATATATGCATAACATGTACAATTTGTAGTATTGTGAAATACCAGCAAACAAAAAAGAATTAAATGGAAAATAAAGCCAAAACCCTCCCAAACATTTAGTACCGATTGGTGTTTCCAACCGGTACTAATGTCCTACACGCACCCGGGCCTCGCTCGTGCCACGTGGTGGCTCTTTAGCGCCGGTTCGTGACGAACCGATACTAAAGGGGGGGAGCCTTTAGCCCCCACTCTTTAGTGCCGGTTGGCGAACTGGCACTAAAGGCTGTTACGAACCGGCACTATAGGCCGGTTCTGCACTATTGGCAATATGGAAGATGCAGGTGCCTTCTAAACTGAAGAATTTTACGTTGAGGCTGGCGCAACACTGATTATCAACCGGTGATGTTCTTCATCACATAAATTTGTCCCCAATGCATGTGTGCGTGATTTGCAGGGCAAATGATAATTGGGGTCACTCATTGATGAACTGCACGATGTCTAGATGTGTTTGGGCTTTATCCAATGATGAGATGGTCCAACACATGTCCTTGAATCAGGATGAGAGTGCCAAGAGCTGGCGCTTTGCAATGAGTGAGACACTTTCACAAGAAGAGCTTACCGCTGTGATCGTAACTCTCTGGGCCATTTTGTCTGCGCGACGGAAACTCATTTATGAAGGCATCTATCAGTCCCGTACGCTAGACACCTACAGTTATTGAAGAAAACAACATCTAGTGTGGCTCAAACAACAGCTCCCTGATCGACAAGTGGATGGCACCACAAGAGGATCACGCAAAAGTTAATGTAGATGTTGCGGTTTCACATATAGGAGGTTTTGGAGTGCTACCTCTTGAGCTTGCATTGGTTTTTCCCTTGAAGAGGAAAGGGTGATGAAGCAAAGTGCAGTAAGTATTTTCCCTCAGTTTGAGAACCAAGGTATCAATCCAGTAGGAGACAACGCACAAGTCACCTAATACCTACATAAACAATCAAACAAAATTGCACCCAACACGGTAAAGGGCTTGTCAATCCCTTCACGGTTACTTGCAAAAGTGACATCTGATGGAGATAGATAAATGGTAAAGTAAATATTTTTCGTATTTTTGGTTTATAGATCAGAAAGTTAAAGATTGCAAAATAGTAGATCGGAAACTTATATGATGGAAAATAGACCCGAGGACCATCGGTTTCACTAGTGGCTTCTCTCAAGATAGCAAATAATACGGTGGGTGAACAAATTACTTCTGAGCAATTGATAGAAGAGCACATAATTATGACGATATCTAAGGCAATGATCATGAACATAGGCATCATGCCCATGTGAAGTAGACCAACTCCTGCCTGCATCTACTACTACTACTCAACATATTGACCGCTATCCAGCATGCATCTAGAGTATTAAGTTCATAAAGAATGGAGTAACGCATTAAGTAAGATGACAAGATGTAGAGGAATTAACTAAAGCAATATGATGAAAACCCCATCTTTTTATCCTCGATGGAAACGATACAGTAAGTGCCTTGCTGCCCCTAATGTCATTGGGAAATGACACCCCAAGATTGAACCCAAAGCTAAGCACTTCTCCCATTGCAAGAAAAACCAATCTAGTAGGCCAAACTAAACCGATAATTCGAAAAGACCTGCAAAGATATAACATCATGCATATAAGAATTCAGAGAAGATTGAAATAATATTCATAGATAATCTGATCATAAATCCACAATTTGGCGGATCTCGACAAACACAACGCAAAAGAGTATTACATCGAATCGATCTCCAAAAACATTAAGGAGAAGATGGTATGGAAAATCAAAGAGAGAGAAGATGCCATCTAGCTACTAGCTATGGACCCGTAGGTCTATGGTAAACTACTCACGCTTCATCGGAAGGGCAATGGTGTTGATGTAGAAGCCCTCCGTGATCGAATCCCCCTCTGGCAGGATGCCGGAAAAGGTCCCAAGATGGGATCTCATGGGTACAGAAGGTTGTGGTGGTGGAAAAGTGTTTCCGTGGCTCCTTGATACGTCCATTTTGCATCATGCTTTTACACTACAAGAAATATGTCAACTACTGACCTTTTTTCAGTGACCCTGGAAGAATTGGTCATAGATCTATGACCATTTCAGACCAGTTGGTCAAAAGCTGTTCGAGGGGCTCCAAACCCTAAACCATTGTGACCATTTTGGTCAGAAAGGTTGTAATTTCCTTACACAAAAAGGTCACAAAGCAAAGAGTGCTAGTCCGCCGCCTTATTTCTAGTTGTTAATGACCAATATAGATGGTCATAGCCTTGTAGATTGTGGTGGGTTGTGATGACTAGGGGCCATCTCATCAGTTTTTCCTATGTGTCATGTCCATGTGGCGGTTTTTGCCCTAGGTTGTGAAGCAACCTATATTTTCTGTTATTCCCAAAATTCCCAAAAAAATCTCATAAATTCTTTGGGTCATATCTTTGTCAAATATGTAAAAACCTTCCTTGCCTAGTTCAAAATAATTCAAAAATATTCATTTTCCTATTCTGATTAGAGAAGCACTTTGTGAAGGAAGTACCACTTTGGCATGTCCAAATGGTATCCATTTTCCACAGTGCTTTCCTATGCCCAAATAACCATCCTCCACCAAATGCCAGCTCAATCCATTCATTATTTTGAGCCCATCTTCAACATTCGTATTTATGTCCAGTGTGGTAATTTGTAAAGCAAGTACCACCTAGGCTCCTCCTTTTGAGGTGAAAATTTGTGAAGATGGTCTTCTCAGTAACTGATTATCCTCATCCAAAACTCACGCCCATTAGCCATGTGCATTTCCCCTACCGCAAATCAAACACTTGGCTGCTAATTCATGTTTGAGCATCGATCGGTCTCCTCGTGAGAATCTTATGTTGTGATTTTCTTCCTAGCACCTACCAGGGGAGTGCCCAACCCACTAGACATGCCTAGGCTGCCCAGAACACATGGCAACGCCACGGTCACGCGGTGACCACGCGACGGGCATGCGAGCTTACGCGCTCTAGAGTTGGGGACCTCGGCCACCGTCCAAACCTCGATGTCTCGCCATCAAACCATGTATTTCTGACTAAATAGATACTTATTTACCTAGAAATGATTCTTGGAAAAAATAAAGAGCAAACTATGAGGCAGCTGTAGTTCAAATTTGACCCGTTTCCAACTAAATCGACGGCAATTTGTCTTTTTCACCAGAGGTGGATCAAAACATTTTTCACCCAACCATTTTGTCAATTGTGCATTATATATGGCCTAGTATTTTATAAAATTGATTTGGTCCATTTCTGCAACAATTATTTGGTAGTTCCTTCACAAAAAAACCTCCTTTTGGGCACTCGGAAAATGAAAAATGAAATTTCCGTGCAAAGAAAATGAAAACTTCCTTAGGCAACATTGTTTGGAATAACAAGATGTACCCTTGTGCACAATATGAGATCATTTGAAACAAACTATGCCATGAATGTGGCCATAAGATTGATCATTTGGCTTGAAAGCCATGAATCTTCACACATGATAGCTCATTTTAGAGAACACTTTTTTAAAATAATTACCATATTACAAGTTTATTATTTTTCCTGGAAACTTGGTCACATATAATGACACAATGCGAAGGTTTTCCAATTTTTTTTATTTTTTTTGAATTCTTTATGCCCATTTCAAAATGCGGTCAAAACAGCGGGCTTGACCGTTCCTAGCTAGTGGTTGAATCTTGGATTTTTTGGTGTTTCTATGATTAAATAGATACTTATGTACCTATAAATTATTTTTGGAAAAAATAAATAGCAAACTATGAGGTAGCTGCAGTTCAAATTTGACCCACTTCCAGCTAAATCGGTGGAAATTTGTCGTTTTCACGAGAGGTGGATCAAAACTTTTTGCACCGTACCATTTTGTCAATTGTGCATTAAATATGTCCTAGTATTTTAGAAAATTGATTCGATCCAATTTTCAACAATTATTTGGGAGGTCCTTCGCAAAAAAACCTCCTTTAGGGCACTCGGAAAATGAAAAATGGTTTTTTTGTCCAAAGAAAATGAAAACTTCCTTAGGCAACACTGTTTGCCATTCCAATATGCACCCTTGTGCATAATATGAGATCATTTGAACAAACTATGCCACGAATGTGGCCATAAGATTGATCATTTGGCTTGAAAGCCATGAATCTTCACAAATGATAGCTCATTTCTGAGAACACTTTTTTAAAATAATTGTCGTATTACAAGTTTGTTATTTTTCCTGGGAACTTGGCCACATATAATGACACAATGCGAAGATTTCCCAAATTTTTGATTTTTTTTGAATTTTTTATGCCCATTTCAAAATGCGATCAAAACGGCGGGAATGACCGTTCCTAGCTAGTGGTTGAATCTTGGAATTGTTTTGGTGTTTCTCTGATTAAATAGATAGTTATGTACCTAGAAATGATTTTTGGGAAAAATAAATAGCAAACTTTGAGGCAGCTGCAGTTCAAATTTGACCCACTTCCAGCTTAATCGGCGGAAATTATTCTCTTTAATGAGAGGTGGATCAAAACTTTTTGAACCCAACCATTTGGTTAATTGTGAATTAAATATGTCCTAGTATTTTATAAAAATGATTTGGTCCAATGTTGCAACAATTATTTGGGAGGTCCTTCACAAAAAAACCTCCTTTTGGGCACTCGAAAAATAAAAAATTGTTTTTTCATCCAAAGAAAACGAAAACTTCCTTAGGCAACATTTTTTGCCATTCCAATATGCACCCTTGTGCACCATATGAGATCATTTGAACAAACTATGCCATGAATGTGGCCATAAGATTGATCATTTGGCTGGAAAGCCATTGATCTCCATACGTGATAGCTCATTTCTAATAACACTCTTTTAAAATAATTGCCATATTACAAGTTTGTTATTTTTCCTGTGAACTTGGCCACATCTAATGATACAATGCGAAGGTTTTCCAATTTTTTATATATTTTTGAATTTTTTATGCCCATTTCAAAATGCGATCAAAACGGCGGGAATGACCGTTCCTAGCTAGTGGTTGAATCTTGGAATTTTTTAGTGTTTCTCTTATTAAAAAGATACTTTTGTACCTAGAAATGATTTTTGGAAAAAATAAAGAGCAAACTACAAGGCAGCTACAGTTCAAATTTCACCCGCTTCCATCTGAATCGGCGGAAATTTGTCTTTTTCACGAGAGGTGGATCAAAACTTTTTACACCCAACCATTTGGTCAATTGTGCATTAAATATGGCCTAGTATTTTATAAAATTGACTTGGTCCAATTTTGCAACAAATATATGGTAGTTCCTTCACAAAAAAAACCTCCTTTTGGGCACTCGAAAAATGGAAAATTGATTTTTCGTCCAAAGAAAATGAAAACTTACTTAGGCAACATTATTTGTCATTCCAATATGCACCCTTGTGCACAATATGAGATAATTTGAATGAACTATGCCATTCCAAAATGCACCCTTGTGCAAAAAACACAAGAGAAACAAATAGAAAAACACAACTACATAAGCTTGAATAAGTATTTGATGTGCTCCACATGTGCTATGATTGTGAATTATAAAATGGATATTCTCCAAATTTGCAACAAATATTTGCTAGGTTCTTTATAAAAATATCATTTTGGACACTCGAAAAATGATTCTCTTACAAAAAACTCATATCTTAGAACACTTTTTTTAATGATATTAACAATATTCAAAGTTTGTTATTTTTACTGAAAAGTAGTTCACACTTGGTGACACAATGCGAAGGTTTTTTATTTCCATATTTTTATAAATTTCTTAGGTAGTCAAATAACAGACATGATTCAAAATCTTATTTTCAACCGATTATGACCAATTTAAATGGTCTTAACATCACCAAAGGGGATACTCTATTATGATTGGTCTAAAATCAGCTCACGTGGATCATGGCTTAAGCACCGTCGGATGCACCCGGATCCAACGGTAGCCCACACCCCCCTCGTCGCTCTCACACCCTCCCGAATCACACCGTATCCCTCTCATCCT
Source organism: Triticum dicoccoides (assembly GCF_002162155.2). Lineage (NCBI taxonomy): Eukaryota > Viridiplantae > Streptophyta > Magnoliopsida > Poales > Poaceae > Triticum > Triticum dicoccoides. The sequence goes on from NC_041381.1 coordinate 114,586,372, forward strand.
CGTCCACCCATGAAACCCTAGCCCCCTTCTCCCAATCGCCGCCGCCGCCCAGATCCAATCCAAGTCAGAGCCCCCGGCCTCCATTTCCATTCCCGCGCGCGTCGACCACCCCCTTCCGGCGGAGCTCGACCCCCACCCCCCAAGCGCCGCTGCTCCACCCTCTCCCGCGCCCCTCTATCCCAGATCCCCATCTCCCTCCCTCCCTCCCTCAGATCTTGATCCGCCGCCGCCCACCATCGACGACCCTCACCATAGACGAGATCGAGCTCCTCCCTCCCTCCCGTTCTCCCCTAGCCTTATCCACTCCGAGCCAACCAACCACTCCGTCCTTGGGATTTTGTCGTGCGGCGCCTCGTCTCGCCGGCCCGGCGACCACAGGCAGGCAGTCCACGGCCAGGATGGCGGCGTGCCCCGCCATGACCACGTACACGCTCAACAATCCGCGCTTCCCCTCCCTCTCCTGCGGTTCCTAACATATGCGCTCCTCTCCTCTCCTTGGGTGACATGCAGGGCTTGCGTGGGAGCAGCGCACGGTGGAGGCCTCTGGAGGAGAAGCGGGAGGAGCCCGACCTTCCTCGCGTGCCCGGCCCATGGCAGGAGCACCACGGCGCGTGCCTCGGAGCTGCTCCGCGCCCAGCTCGAGGAGCACGACATCGAGGTGATCCCCCATTCCGACCGCCCCTCCCCTGAGTCCTCCCCGATTTGGTGCCGTGTCGATAGAAAATTTCTTCCCCCTCATGCTTGCTCAGGCCCCGGATCGGCGCATTCCGTTGCGGTTGTGGTGCTAGGGCGCTAGATCTCGTCCGTCGACGTCGCCTAGGTCACACGACTTTGGTCGGAGAGCTGTGTCGTGGCCAGCCTGAGGGTACTTGCTGCGCGTTTGTCCAACTCTCTGCGCACCCTCTGTTTTTCACAGAGAAGCAGGCGAGGCCTGGCCTCCTAGAACCTCCGCAATGGTAGCTGTTAGGGGCCTTGTGCGGAAATCGTGCTTACTTGTGCGCCTGCGAGTTTAATTTCAGAGGTTGGTAATGCCATCCTTTGGTCTTTGTTGTTTTAGAGATTGTGGGTTGTGACTTGTTTGTCAGTTGCCCTTGTCATGTACGGTTTGTGGTTCCCATTCTGAGAGATCTCTAGTGCTGAAAACTGAAATGCTACTGCTTTCTCTTGTGGATGCAAATCTAAAAGGAATTTTAGCGAACATGGATAAATTAGTCACCTTTGGCGATCCTATGTGTGTATGGAAACCTGATGTTGATCTTTATAAGATCTTCAGCAGATGTTGATCTCTTCTCTGTAGTTGCCTACCTAGCTAGCTCGATCTGCATTTAGGTATTTTCATGCATTGCAGGAGCTATTTTCTTAATGCTTATGAATGTTTAGCTAGTTCTTGCAGCGAGGCATATTTGTGATGCTAGTTTAGATCGACGTCCATGGCAGGAGCTCGGTGCTTGCTCAACGTCCATGGTGTCCACGCGTACGCATGCACGATTTACCAACTGCTGCTCTCAGGGGCAGCTGGATTTCTGTTGTGCTTCCCCTCCATTTCAAACTAGCCTCGCCTCGTTGCTAGCTGACGGTGCGTGCTAGCTGCATGCATGTACATGCATCTTCTGGAATAGAGTGATTGGTTTGAATTCAAGTGCAGAATATAGGAAAATGGGTGCTAGCTGTACATATTAATTGCCTCCGTTCAGTGTCGATTTCTTCAGTGTACTACTGCTAGTGTCGATTGATGCATTAGTTTGAGTTTGATTTAGTCAGGCAGGTTTAGTAATTCATTTTTTAGATTAATTTGACATTGGTTTGATGAACTATATAATACTCCCTCTGTCTCAAAATATAAAACGTCTTTTGCTCTAAATATTATCAAGTACTATTGCCTACATGCTTCTAGCGACTGATGCTTTTAATTTTGCTTAGTTTTTATGCTTCAGATCGCTTCCTCCATGACACCCCGATCCGGGCAGCGGCAGCAGCGATGGCGTCGACAATCGAGTGTGCCTAACTCTGCATCTATAACTGGCATGTCTTATTTGGACGGTCAGCTGCTTCCTCCCCACATTGAAATCTCAACCCCTTTCTTACTGATGGACTCGTTGACTGATTCATATGTACGTGGATGCAGGGTGCAGGTGCTCTACTACACGCTACTCCGGACGGGTCACCTGGACAGATGTTCGGGTTGTTTTTGAGCTACTTCCACTTTTTTAGCCGATTGACTACTGGCTTATTTTATAATGCAACGATGACTACTGCACTGCACCTATATTTGGCTAGCTCACTTAGACTAGCTATTCTTCTGCTCTTTTGATGGCATATATATCAACTATCAAGCAATGAAGCAATGCTCCCCTTTGCCTTGGCATGTGTGCAAACTGTGTGTTATGTATTTTGTTCTAGCGGTACTATATAAGCCTGCATGTACGGATGTGTATGCCAATGCTGCATGAACAAAAACTTTTACAAGGTTCTGGTTGCTTTGATAGTACACTGTATGTTCTACATTATATTTCTATATCTATATAATTTAGTTTGAGGAAGTAACTTAAGGATGTGTATCCCTTTTTATAATTCCTCTACACTACTCAATCGCTATCTGCTTCTAATTATTATAGTGACATCACTTATGGGTACACTGTTGAATTCTTGATAACCTGCAGTAATCATCATATTTTTAGCTATCTTAATTCTTCTATGTGATGCACATTGTTGGTGTTAATCCACCACCTGTTTGGCCACTGTAATATTTACATAGTATTTTTTTGATGTCCTAGTAGTAATGCCACTGTAGTATTTACATAATAGTTTGTCTATTACTTGTATCCAGATTTTATATCCTGCCCTATGCCCTTGTCGACTTGCTTATGTAAATAATCGTTATGTCTTGCAATCTGGTATTGACGATTGTCAATGTATTCATGTATACCCTTCTAGTGTACCTTGTATGTGACCCTGCTGATTTGTATATCAATGATTTGTTTCCAATAGATGTATGCTAGTGCCTAATTCCTTAAATCTTCACTGTTGCAGTAGCATTTTTCCTTAGTGCATAGATGTATCAGCCATCACTTATGCTTGAAACCTTGCTCTCTTTCCCAGGAACCATCATGGTCTGCGTCACTACTGGGGCGTGTGTATCCGTGCTCAGCACACCAAGACTACTGGCAGGAGAGGGAAGACTGTTGGTGTCTCCAAGAAGCGATAAACTGCTTCATAAAGATCCCCGCATAGCTTCACTACTACTGTGTTGGTCCATTTCCAGAATCTTAAGGAGTGTTCTTGTTTAGACGATTACCTTGGATGATGCTTTTGCTTGGGGAGAGGCTCAAGAAGATCAGGTATAAACTCCTCTCCCTCTCATTTGTTTTTGTTTCATATAGTTTGGTGGTTGATACATTACTGTGCAAGTTCTATGGTAGGTGAGTTCTTTTTGTTGCTGCAAGAATTGACACAATATGTCATGTGCAGGGAGCTTTGCATCCGAGTTTCAGCCATCCTCTACAGCAAGGAGCTCTCAGCCAAAGGAGCAAGCAACACTGCTAGTTCCTTGAGGACAGATCGAGTAAGATGGCACACCATGGCGTGTGGTGGTGTATTTTGCTTCCGAGAACAATACTGTTTATTTTAAGTGAGATGTACTTGTCTAGTGCTTGGTAAAAAATTGAAGGATGAAGTATCATCTACTGTCTACGTTGTAGTGAGCTATAGTAGGAGTGTACTGAAACTATATATGCTGTTGTATGTGCTATTTTCCTGTAATGTGTTGTGTACATTTTACTTGAACAGTAAATTCTCCAGAAAAATGTTCTTACTGGACCTGATAATGGCCACGTCCCAAATATACTTGTACTATTAAGATGCCATGGCCCAAAATAACCTGAGCTGAAAAGCTATTCGGAATAACTATAAGCAGGCCTCGACTCAAATAGAAAATAGAAACGAAAAGGAAACGGACTATGTGGAAAGGTAAAGGCCCATGATAGAATAGGCCCAAAAACATTCAGGAAAAAAATCATAAATGGGCTGAATTGTTGGGCTAGGCCCATGTAGAAAACCGAATTGGACCGGGCTGAATCTTGTGCCACATCAGCTTGCCACGCTGGATGCCTACGTAGCCTGGGGAGGTTGCTAGTGACCAAAACGCCACAGTAGGAATATTTTGGTCGTAAACGTCCACGACCTTCTCACAAAGAAGGTCGCTATAGTCAGTTAACGACCCTCAGCTTTTGACCTTCTGTTTTTGGTCACAAAAAGGTCACAAATGAAAAACAATGACCTTTCAGTGACCAATAGTCAAGGTCACAAGTTGACATATTTCTTGTAGTGTTATATCAATATTTATTGCATTATGGGCTGTTATTACACATTATATCTCAATACTTATGGCTATTCTCTCTTATTTTACAAGGTTTACCATGAAGAGGGGGAATGCCGGCAGATGGAATTCTGCCTGGAAAAGGAGCAAACATTGGAAACCTATTCTGCACAACTCCAAAAGTCCTGAAACTCCATGAAAGCATGTTTTGGATTTAATAAGAATTTATGAGCGAAAGAAATAGGCCAGGGGGCCCACACCCTGTCCAGTAGACAGGATTGTGTGCCCCCCTGTAGGGCGCGACCTCCTATCTCCTGGGCCCCCTGGTGGGCCTCCGGCGTCCATCTTCTGCTATATCATCACTTTTACCCTGGAAAAAATCGTGGGCAAGCTTACGGGATGAAACTCCGCCGCCACGAGGCAGAACCTTGGCGAAATCAATCTAGGGCTCTCGCGGAGCTGTTCTGCCGGGGACACTTCCCTCCGTGAGGGGGAAATCATCACGAACAACATCACCAACGATCCTCTCATCGGGAGGGGGTCAATCTCCATCAACATCTTCACCAACACCATCTCCTCTCAAAACCCTAGTTCATCTCTTGTATCCAAACTTGTATCAAAACCACAAATTGGTACCTGTGGGTTGCTAGTAGTGTTGATTACTCCTTGTAGTTGATGCTATTTGGTTTACTTGGTGGAAGATCATATGTTCAGATCCTTTATGCATATTATTACCCCTCTGATTGTGAACATGAATATGCTTTGTGAGTAGTTACGTTTGTTCCTGAGGACATGGGTGAAGTCTTGCTATTAGTAGTCATGTGAATTTGGTATTTGTTCAACATTTTGATGAGATGTATGTTGTCTTTCCTATAGTGGTGTTATGTGAACGTCGACTACATGACACTTCACCATTATTTGGGCCTAGAGGAAGGCATAGGGAAGTAATAATTAGATGATGGGTTGCTAGAGTGACAGAAGCTTAAACCCTACTTTTTGCGTTGCTACGTTAGGGGTTGATATGGACCCATATGTTTAATGATGTGGTTAGGTTTACCTTAATACTCCTTTTTGTAGTTGCGGATGCTTGGAATAGGGGTTAATCATAAATGGGATGCTTGTCCATGTTAGGGCAGTACCGAAGTGCCGGTCCACCCACATATCAAATTATCAAAGTACCGAACACGAATCATATGAACGTGATGAAAACTAGCTTGACGATAATTCCCAATGTGTCCTCGGGAGCTCCTTCTTCATTATTAGAATTTGTCCAGGCTTATCCTTTGCTACATAAAGGATTGGGCCACGTTGCTGCACTTCATTTACTTTTGTTACTTGTTGCTCGTTACAATTTATCTTATCACAAAACTATCTATCACCTACTATTTCAGTGCTTGCAGAGAAAACCGTATCGAAAACCACTTATCATTTCCTTCTGCTCCATGTTGGGTTCGACACTCTTACTTATCGAAAGGACTACGATAGATCCCCTATACTTGTGGGTCATCAAGACTCTTTTCTGGCGCTGTTGCCGGGGAGCGTAGCGCTTTTGGTGAGTGGAAATGGTAAGGAAACATTTATATAGTGTGCTGAATTTTTTTGTTACTTGTCATCCTTTGAGGGGCTTGTTTGGGGTATCTTCACCCCAACCAGAAGAGCAAAGAGATGCTCCTCAACCTACTGAACTTTATGAAAATATTCACTTTGAGATTCCTTCGGGTATGATAGAAAAACTGCTAGCTAATCCTTTTGCAGGAGATGAAACATTGCATCCCGACTTACACCTTATCTTTGTGGATGAAATTTGTGGATTATTTAAGCTTGCAGGTATTCCCGAAGATGTTGTTAAAAGGAAGGTCTTCCCTTTATCTTTGAAGGGAGATGCAATGACATGGTATAGGCTATGTGATGATACGAGATCTTGGAATTATAAGCGATTGAAGTTGGAATTTCACCAGAAGTTCTATCATGTGCATCTTGTTCATCGTGATCGTAATTACATATATAATTTCTGGCCTTGCGAAGGAGAAAGCATTGCTCAAGCTTGGGGGAGGCTTAAGTCAATGCTATATTCATGCCCCAATCATGAGCTCTCTCGGGAAATGATTATTCAGAATTTTTATGCTCGGCTTTCTCTTGATAATCGCAACCTGCTCGATACTTCCTGTGCTGGTTCCTATATGCCGAAGACTATTGATTTCAAATGGGACTTATTGGAAAGAATTAAACGCAACTCTGAAGATTGGGGTTCCGACGATGGTAAGGAGTCAGGTATGACACCTAAGTTTGATTGTGTTAAATCTTTTATGGATACCGATGCTTTCCGTGGATTTAGCTCTAAGTATGGACTTGACTCTGAGATAGTAGCTACTTTTTGTGAAACTTTTGCTACTCACGTTGATCTCCCTCAAGAGAAGTGGTTTAAATATAATCCTCCTGTTGAAGTGAAAGTAGTTGCACCTATTACAGTTGAAGAAAAGACTATTACATATAGTGATCCATTATTCCTACTGCTTATGTTGAAAAACCTCCTTTTCCTGTTAGGATAAAAGATCATGCTAAAGCTTCGACTGTTGTTCGTAAGAGTAATACTAGGACTGATACACCTCCTGAGCAAATTAATGTTGAACCTGGTGTTGCTATGATTAAAGATCTCTTGGATGAGTACTTAGATGGGCATGTAATCTCTTTCTTGGGTGAAACTGCTAATATTGCTAGACCCAATACTAAGACACATAGACCTGTTGTAGGCATGCCTGTTATTTCTGTTAAAATAGGAGATCATTGTTATCATGGCTTATGTGATACGGGTGCTAGTGCTAGTGCGATACCTTATGATCTTTATAAAGAAATTATGCATGATATTGCACCTGTTGAATTAGAAGACATTGATGTTACTATTAAGCTTGCTAATAGGGACACCATTAAACCTATTGGGATTGTTAGAGATGTTAAAATTTTGTGTGGGAAGGTTAAATATCCTGCTGATTTTCTTGTTCTTGCTTCCCCACAAGATGATTTTTGTCCCATTATTTTTGGTAGACCCTTCTTGAATACTGCTAGTGCTAAGATTAATTGTAAAAGCAAGGTCGTCACTATTGGCATAGATGGTATGTTTCATGAGTACAATTTTGCTAAGTTTAGTAGACAACCTCGTGAAAGAGAACCACCCAGTAATGAAATTATTGGTCTTGCTTCCATTGCTGTTCCTCCAACTAATCCATTAGAACAATATTTGCTAGACCATGAAAACGATATGTTTATGAAGGAAAGGGAAGAAATAGATGAAGTGTTCCTTAAACAGGAACCTATGCTAAAACATAACCTTCCCATTGAAATTCTTGGGGAACCCCCTCCACCCAAGGGTGATCCCGTGTTTGAACTCAAACCCTTACCTGATAATCTTAAGTATGCTTATCTTGATGAAAAAGAAATATATCATGTTATTATTAGTGCTAACCTTTCAGAGAAAGAAGAAGAAAGATTATTGAAAACTCTGAAGAAGCACAGAGCTGCTATTGGATATACTCTGGATGATCTTAAGGGCATTAGTCCCACATTATGTCAACACAAAATTTGAGTGGAGAAAGATGCCAAACCAGTTAGAGATCCTCAAAGATGATTAAATCCCAAGATGAAGGAAGTGGTAAGAAAGGAGATACTAAAGCTCCTTGAGGCATGTATTATTTATCCCGTTGCTGATAGTGAATGAGTAAGCCCTCTCCATTGTGTCCCTAAAAAGGGAGGTATTACCATTGTTCCTAATGATAAAGATGAATTGGTCCCACAAAGAATTATTACAGGTTATAGGATGGTAATTGATTTCCATAAGTTAAATAAAGCTACTAAGAAAGATCATTACCCTTTATCTTTTATTGATCAAATGCTAGAAAGGCTATCCAGACACACACATTTTTGCTTTCTAGATGGTTATTCTAGTTTCTCTCAGATACCTGTGTCAGCGAAGGATCAATCTAAAACTACTTTTACTTGCCATTTTGGTACTTTTGCTTATAGACATATGCCTTTTGGTTTATGTAATGCACCTGCTACCTTCCAAAGATGAATGATGGCTATATTTTCTGATTTTTGTGAAAAGATTTGTGAGGTATTCATGGATGACTTCTCTGTCTATGGATCCTCTTTTGATGATTGTTTTAGCAACCTTGATCGAGTTTTGCAGAGATGCGAAGACACTAGTCTCGTCCTAAATTGGGAAAAGTGTCACTTTATGGTTAATGAAGGCATTGTCTTGGGGCATAAGATCTACGAGAGAGGTATTGAAGTTGATAAAGCCAAAGTTGATGCTATTAAAAAGATGCCATGTCCCAAGGACATAAAAGGTATAAGAAGTTTCTTGGTCACGCCAATTTTTATAGGAGGTTCGTTAAGGACTTTCCTAAAATCTCTAGGCCTCTGACTAATTTATTGCAAAAAGATATTCCCTTTGTCTTTGATGATGATTGTGTAGAAGCGTTTGAAACACTTAAGAAAGCTTTGATTAGTGGACCTATTGTTCAGCCACCTGATTGGAATTTACCTTTTCAAATTATGTGCAATGCTAGTGATTATGTTGTAGGTGCTGTTTTAGGGCAAAGAGTCGATAAGAAATTGAATGTTATCTAGTATGCTAGTAAGACTCTTGATACTGCCCAGAGAAATTATGCTGCTACTAAAAAAGAGTTCTTAGCAGTTGTGTTTGCATGTGATAAGTTTAGACTTTATATTGTTGATTCCAAAGTTACTATTCGCATTGATCATGCTGCTACTAAATATCTTATGGAAAAGAAAGATGCTAAGCCTATACTCATTAGATGGGTTCTCTTGCTCCAAGAGTTTGACTTGCATATTATTGATAGAAAGGGAGCTGAGAACCCCGTTGCAGACAACTTGTCTAGGTTAGAGAATGTTCTTGATGACCCACTGCCTATTAATGAAAGCTTTCCTGATGAACAATTAGCGGTCGTCAATGCTTCTCGTACTGCTCCTTGGTATGCTGACTATGCTAATTACATTGTTGCTAAATATATACCGCCTAGTTTCACATACCAGCAAAAGAAAAAGTTCTTTTATGATTTAAGACATTACTTCTGGGATGATCCACACCTTTATAAAGAAGGAGTAGATGGTATTATTAGACATCGTGTGCCTGAGCATGAACATGAACAAATCCTATGCAAGTGTCGCTCCGAATCCTATGGAGGACACCACTCTGGAGATAGAAATGCACATAAGGTACTACAATCTAGTTTTTACTGGCCTACTCTCTTCAAAGATGCTCGTAAGTTTGTCATATCTTGTGATGAATGTCAAAGAATAGGTAACATTAGTAGACGTCAAGAAATGCCTATGAATTATTCTCTTGTTATTGAACCGTTTGATGTTTGGGGCTTCGATTACATGGGACCTTTTCCTGCCTCCAATGGTTTTACACATATTTTAGTTGCTGTTGATTACGTTACTAAGTGGGTAGAAGCTATTCCAACTAGTAGTGCTGATCATAATACTTCTATTAAAATGCTTAAAGAAGTTATTTTTCCGAGGTTTGGAGTCCCTAGATATCTTATGACTGATGGTGGTTCACACTTTATTCATGGTGCTTTCCGTAAGATGCTCGCTAAGTATGATGTCAATCATAGAATCGCATCTCCTTATCATCCGCAGTCTAGTGGTCAGGTAGAGTTGAGCAATAGAGAGCTCAAATTAATTTTGCAAAAGACTATGAATAGATCTAGAAAGAATTGGTCCAAAAAACTTGATGATGCATTATGGGCCTATAGAACTGCATATAAAAATCCTATGGGTGTGTCTCCTTATAAGATGGTTTATGGAAAAGCATGTCATTTACCTCTTGAACTTGAACATAAAGCATATTGGGCTATTAAAGAGCTCAATTATGATTTCAAACTTGCCGGTGAGAAAAGGTTATTTGATATTAGCTCACTTGATGAATGGAGAACCCAAGCATATGAGAATGCCAAGATTTTCAAAGAAAAAGTCAAATGCTGGCATGATAAGAGGATACAAAAGCGTGAGTTTAACGTAGGAGATTATGTGTTATTGTTCAACTCTCGTTTAAGATTTTTTGCAGGAAAACTTCTCTCAAAAAGGGAAGGTCCCGACATTATCGAGGAGGTCTATCGTTCTGGTGCTATAAAAATCAACAACTTCGAAGGCACAAATCCGAGGGTGGTAAATGGTCAAAGAATTAAACATTATATTTCAGGTAATCCTATCAATGTTGAAACTAATATTATTGAAACCATAACCCCTGAGGAATACATAACAGGCACTATCCAGAACGTTCCAGACTCTGAAAAGGCATAGGTACGTGGTATGGTAAGTAAACCGACTCCAAAACAACTCTAATGGCAATTTTTATCAGATTTGGATTATTTAAGAATTTTAGGAAGAAAGAAGTAGTCCGAAAGGGACACGAGGCTCCCACGAGAGAGGAGGCCGCGCCCCCTGTAGGGCACGTCCCCTGTCTCGTGGGCACCTTGTGTGCCTCCCTGACTCCCTTTTCTTGTATGTTACGTATTTTGGTCGGTAAAAATTCATTATATATACTCCCGAAGGTTTTGACCACCGTCACTACAAAAAAAAGACACCTCCGTGACATTTTGGGCCGAACGAATTTTTTTTCTGTCATACATATGACACTTCTATGACGATAATTGTGATAGAACCCGGTATCATCATAGATGTGGTGGGCTCCTACTTCTATGACAAAAAATCATGACAAGAAATGGGCTTTTCGTTCTGGGCGGGCCGGAGACGCAGCTGCATGACATTCTTTGGGCCGTCCATGACGGAAAAACCATGGTAGAAGCGAGGGGGAGGAAAATTTCGGGGAGTTACTGGTTTACGGTGGGAGGCCGGGGGGTGAGCGATGCGCGTTTCTCTCGTACGTACGCGCGTGTGTGCGAGGCGTTGGCTTTAACTGAACCCGAGTGAGGCGTTGGGCTCTAACTGAACCCGAGCGATTGCACTGCAGGCTACGCGTTACTGAACCCGAGCAATCGATTCATGGCTGTTAACTGAACCCGATGGAGCGATTCCTTCGCTACTGCTACTAACTAAAGTCGATCGATTGGATGAATAGTGAGTGTTGCGGGGGGGAGGGGGTTGGATGAATAGTGAGCGGTGGCGTTGCCTCTAGATGAACAGGAATCCGTGGTGTGGAGGGTTGGATGAACATTAGACGGTGGAGGGGTGACCATGGAGGGGTGGTTGAACAGTACCCCGTGGTGTGGAGGGCTAGATGAATAGTAGACGATGGAGGGGTGCCCGTGGAGGGGTGGTTGAACAGTAGCCAGTGGAGTAGCGCGCGGTGGAGGCTGGATGAACAGGAGCCCGTGGAGGCTGGAGAAGGTCGACGGTAGCCCGTGGAGGCTGGAGGAGGTCGACGGTGGAGATGAACAGTATCCCGTGGAGTCCCGTTTTGCGGTACGCCACACCCCTCCCGATGAACAGGACCCCCGTTTCGACCATAGCGCTCCAACACAAGTCCGTTTTGCGGTACGCCACACCCCTCCCGATTAACTGGACCCCCGTTTCAACCGTAGAAGGTCCGTTTCGTCCGTTTTGTGGTACGCCACACCCCTCCCGATCAACAGGACCCCCGTTTCAACCTTAGGAGGTCCGTTTCCTCCGTTTTGCGGTACGCCACACCCCTCCCGATCAACAGGACCCCGTTCCGAACATAGAGGTCCGTTTTCTCTGTTGTGCGGTACGCCAGGCCTTGTTTCCATCGCCTGTTCCGTCCAAGCCGGTTGGCTCCCACGCGTTCCGTTGCCTCCCGATGAATACGACGCATTTCGTTGCCTCCACATGAACACGACGCATTTCGTTGCCTCCCCATGAACACGACAATGACGTTGTTTCTCCGTTCTGACCCAACCATGTACGTATGCACGAGTAGGCGTTCGAGACCCTGCCCGTATGTACGTATGTGGCCGTATTTTCTCTCTTGCACCCTCGCCGGTGTACGTACGTGTACATGCTATGTGCGCGCCTCTACTACGACACGTGCGCGCCTCTACTATGACACGTGCGTGCCTCTACATCGACCAGTATGTACGTACACATTCACGACCAGGTGGGTCCCGACTGGCAGGCACTTCCTTGCCTGCGAAGATGTAGCTGGTGGGTCCCAGCAGTTAGGGGGGCGAATCATTTTGTTTTTTTTTGCCCAGACGCACTTCCTTGCGTGCGAAGATGTAGCTAGTGGGTCCCAGCAGTCAGGGGGTGAATCGTTTTTTTTCGGACGCACTTCCTTGCATGCGAAGATGTAGCTAGTGGGTCCCAGCAGTTAGGGGGCGAATCGTTTTTTTTGCCTGGATGCACTTCCTTTCATGCGAAGGTGCAGCTGGTGGGTCCCAGCAGTCAGGGGGGAATCATTTTTTTCGCGAAATATGTTGGCCCGTCCGGTGGGTCCCGACTGTCAGGTGGAGGAATAATTATTTTCTGCGTAATAAGGAGGCACTTCCTTGCTGTGGCAGTGGACCCAGCTGTCAGCCTCTCCACATATAGTCCACGTCCAATGGAAGTCGTTCCTTGACCACGTTGACCACGCCGTGCCGAGAGCACCAGCGCGGTGGACGACGGCGAGGCCTAGGAAGGGGACGACGGGGAGCCGGGGAAGACACGACAGTGGAAGCCCGCGCGGAGAGGAGTACGAGGGTTCACTGGTCCGGCTGCATTGTGAGGTTGTCGTTGCCGCAGGGCCTGGCCAGTGGTGGGAATAGTAGGGGGCGGTGAGGCCTCCGCGGCAGCACATCCGGCCACGGGAAGCAGGAGCATGCGGCACGACCGGCGCTGCTTTGGGCGGCTGGAGCAAGACGACCAGAGGTTGAAGAAGCACTACGGCCATTGGATGGACATCGTACGGTCACTGGAGCTAGAATCGTTTATATTGACTAAGTTTACAAAGCCCTCCGTCCCCGTCAACTTAGTAGGCCCACAAGTCAGCCTCCCACCTAGGTGGGTCCCAGGTAGCAGGGGGTATTCATTTTTTTGTGCGTAATAAGGAGGCACTTCCAGTGGGTCCGAGCTGACAGCAGGGGGAACGTTTTTTCATGAAATACGGTGCCCTATCGGGTGGGTCCCAGCAGTCAGGGGCAAACGTTTTTTCGCAAACTACTAGTAGCCCTTCCGGTGGGTCCCTGCTGTCAGGTGGAGGATTAATTATTCACGTAATAAGGAGGCACTTCCTTGCGGCTGCCATGGACCCAGCTGTCAGCCTCTTCACGTACAGTATTCTTCCGATGGAATTCGATCGTTGACCACATTGACCACGCCGCGCCGAGAGCACCACGGCGGTGGACGACAGCGAGGCCTAGGAAGGGGACGACGTGGAGCCGAGGAAGACGTGTCAGTGGATGCCCACGCGGAGAGGAGTACGAGGGTTCATTGGTTCGGCTACGCCGCCGTTGCCGCAGAATAACAGGGGGTGTGGGTGAGTGGAGTGGAGGGATGGCCTGGCCAACAGTGGGAGTAGTATGGAGGCGGTGAGGCCTCCGCGGCAGGACTGCCGGCCATAGGAGGCAGGAGCGGGCAGCACGACCGGCGCTGCTTTGGGTGGCTGGAGCAAGAAGACCAGAGGTTGAAGAAGCACTACGGCCGTTGGATGGACATCGTACGGTCACTGGAGCTGGAATCGTTCATATTGACTAAGTTGACAAAGCCCTTCGTCCCCGTCAACTTAGTATGCCCACAAGTCAGCTTCCCACCAAGGTGAGTCCCAGCTAGCAGGGGGAGTATTCATTTTTTTGTGCGTAATAAAGAGGCACTTCCGGTGGGTCTGAGCTGACAGCGGGGGGAACGTTTTTTTCGCGAAATACAGTGGCCCGTCCGGTGGGTACCAGCAGTCAGGGGGGAAACGATTTTTTCGCAAAATAAGGTGGCCCGTCTGGTGGGTCCCTGCTGTCAGGTGGAGGAATAATTATTTTGCTCGTAATAAGGAGGCACTTCCTTGCGGCCGCCGTGGACCCAACTGTCAGCCTCACCATGTACAGTACTCTTCCGATGGAAGTCGATCGTTGACCACACTGACCACGCCGTGCCGAGAGCACCAGGGCGGTGGACGTCGGCGACGCCTAGGAAGGGGACGACGCGGAGCTGGGGAAGACGCAGCAGCGGAAGCCCGGGCGGAGAGGAGTACAAGGGTTCACTGGTTCGGCTGCGGTGTGACGCTGTCGTCGCCACAGAATAACATGGGGTATGGGTGAGTGGAGGGATGGCCTGGCCAGCGGTGGGAGTAGTATGGGGGCGGTGAGGCCTCCGCGGCAGCACAGCCCGCCACGGGAGGCAGGAGCAGGCGGCACGACCGGCGCTGCTTTGGGCGGCTGGACCAAGAAGACCAGAGGTTGAAGAAGCACTACGGCCGTTGGATGGACATTGTACGGTCACTGAAGCTAGAACCGTTTATATTGACTAAGTTGACAAAGCCCTTGGTACGCTGCAACTTAGTAGGCCCACAGGTCAGCCTCCTAAACAGTGCGCCCCAGATGTCAGGGGGAGGAATCATTTTTTGGGCGGCCGAAGCTAAGAATATCCAAGATTGAAGAGGAAGCACGACATCCATTGGATAGACATCCAATGGCCACTGCTGCTAGAACCGTGTGTTGACTATAATAAGTTGACAAAGCCTTGCATACGCGTCAACTTATTTTTTTAGGGGACGCATCACTTAGTAGGCCCACAAGTGTGTGGCAGAGAACTTATAGCCCATTTGCGTTTTGTAAGAATGTACAACCCATTTTTCAATTCTAATGGAATTTACAACAGCCCATTTATAGTTTGTTAAAAGTACAACCCATTTTCTTGCTAGGACAACGATTAATAATTTCAACCAACCGTTGAAGACAGAATTCAATAAAATTTCCCACATTTTCATGGGATCCGAAATATTTTTATCCCGAAATTTCTAGTCATATTAAATATAAATTTGTATTACATAAAAATCCAACGAAACATTGCGCGCGCAATAATGAAAATTTAAGATTTTCAAAATCCATAAATAATATTTTATAGTTACTGCCCAGTTTTTATAATTACATCCCATTTATTATTTTTAAAGCCCATTTTCCTGTTAAGCCTAATGCATCCCTCCTAGGAAAGATTTGCAGCCTAGTGGGGCGGAGAATAACAAGTTGGCCTTGCCTGGGTATTCCTCAAAAAGATGTATAGCTGGGCTAGCCATTTTCATCTTGAAAAAAGTAGTATTTGGGCTGGATATCTGGCCTGGGCTAGACGGGCCATAGCCCGACCAGTTAATACCCTACTCTCCTCCGAACAACAAAGAAATCATCGCCAAGAAAAACTCGGCAGTGCTCACGCCTCAAAAACACAAATACTGCTCGAGCTGCTTGGTCCCAGCTGTCGGCCGCAGCTTGTGCAATTCTCTCATTTATATTGACTACATAGGTTGACAATGGTGTGGGACCGTGATGTCAGGAAACCAGGAGAAAGCAAAAAAGTATAGTTGTACATAATAAGGAGGCACTTGCGTATGTACGGCTATGGCCCTAGAGGGTCCCTAGTGTCATCTAGTCAAAATAAAGTCATCTCCTGAATCCTCATGTTCGTTGACCATGTTAACAATGCTCGGCGCCACGGCGAGCGCAACAACTCGAAGGACAACGGAGAGGACCTCGCTGGCCCTACGGAGGTCTGATACAGCGCCCGCTGCTCATTCAGGAAGCCGGGATCATCAGACACCTATGAGCACCTTCGAGAAACTGAGACGACATGAAACGGTAAGGCCACGCTTGGGAGCTCTGGTTTATTTCAAACCTGTATTAACATACATGTGTAATTTACTCGTCATCGGAAGGCCCGAGGTCTGTAAGTAAAACCGGCGGGTCACGCGTGTAATTTGAGAGACCAGTGTATATTTTACGAGCATTGCTGGGCAAGGCTGAAACAACAGCTATCGGCTGGATTAGCAATCACCCGAGTGTCATTCAACGTTTTTATCGTGTGTGAAGTACTTCCGATATTTAACTAGTCGAAATCGACCAACCAAGCACCTTCGCCCGAGACGATCTTCTTTAATTTAAAAGCGTCAGTTTTACAAGCGGTTTTGGTTGGAAAACAACGATCCAATCACGGCCGAATATCATGAGTTGGTCGGAAGATCATATGGTTTCACATATAACCTACCCGACATGTCGTATAGGCTATGAATGAAACATCAGACGATGAACTTCTTACGCACGGAAACAACAGAAGAGGATGAACTTCTTAACAAGCAAATCGCTGGCATTAGATTGACATGCAAAACAATACGAAGCATTATTCTCAGGAGGCACGGTGAACAGCTCATGATGCCGCATGCAACAACATTCCAAGCTCAACTTTGCAATCAAACACAAGGCATGGCATTACATAGACAATATTCATAACAAACTCTTAACACTGGAATATCTCAGCAGAGTAACTATTTACTTCTAAACTGAACACAGGAATAGGAAAAAACACTCGACGCTGCCCACAGCAAGGGCATCCCACTCAAGAGTATCAAATGCATGTCTTCTGGCTAACATCAATGAGCAAATTTTGACAAGGTTTTCCAATTCCAATATATTAAACTAACGTCTTCTTGCTAACATCAATGAGCAAATTTTGACAAGGTTTTCCAATTCCAATATACTAAACTAACGTCTTCTTGCTAACATCAATGATTAAACTTTGACAAGCTTTTCCCATTCAAAATATGTAATGCCTATGATCGTGTCCTGTCTTAGCTTCTTGTACTTGTTTGGGCACTTTTTGCCTAGGGCACTCCACGTGTTGTTAAATTGCCAATGGTCTCTGTAGACTAGTCATGTCACCGGTGTCTAATAATACTCTGTAAAGCTTCTCGGTCATTCCTTCTGTAATGTACCGCATCCAGTGACTGCTTCTTTCTGCAAAGTGGAACGACCAACTGTACCCAGTAACGCAGCAGTTTGCCTTGGACACATTGGCTCCTTTTGTGCAGTTCAACTAAAATTGAAGTCGGAATAAAACAAAGCTTTAATTTTGATATCCCTGTAAGCAACAATAGGTATAAGGGAAACAATTACTGAGAAATAATGGTTGATGACTTATCTTAATGGGAAACAAAGCAGGAGAATAGCAATTCTCCATCAGTGTGATTCATTCATATTGACTGACACATTATCTTCACAATGCCTTGGTTCAACATGTATAAAGAACGACAAAGAAGAAAAGTACCATTCCTAAAACAATGCAACTGATTCATTTTTAAAGAGACATTATCTTAACAATACCTTGGTTAAACATGTAGAAAGAACAACAAAGCAGGATAGTACCATTCCTAACAAGTGTTGCAGTTTTGAACTAAGATTCAGTAGTTAATTAATTTTGAGAGTGGCATTGCTTAATTTTACCAGCGGCATTAGATTAACGAAAAGCATAAACAGTTCTAGGGGAGAGTGGGTGCAACAACAATATGTGCTTCCATCTACTTATAAAGGGGGTGATGCAGAGTTTCTTGTAACAAAGCAACAAGCATCATGTCAGGGTTGGTCCCATTTTTGTTCACTACTTAATGGGAAAAGACAGCAATACAATAGCTTCAATTCAACATTTATTTAAAATAGTACCAATACAAGTAGCACAACATCTCAAAGCACACTGCACAATCATGTGGATGAAGGCCTGTACTGACCTTTCACGAGAACACCAGGATAAAATACGAATCTGCTAACACAAATAGGAAATCCAGTCTCCTTTTATGCAGTTGCACTAAAATCAAGCAAAGTGTTTCGCGTAGCGAAGCAAAATGTCGCAATAGCAACAAGTTGAATAGATATCATGTGGTTGAGACCAAGATTTGAAACAACTCGACAGGAACACTGGAAACAAATCTCGATCTCCTTTTGTGCAGTTCCACCAAAATTAAGCAAAGTCACCGGTGTGACATTCAAGTTGAACTGCACAAAACACTCTTAAAACATATGTGTTTCGAGTAGCGAAGCAAAATGTCGCAATATCAACAAGTTGAATCGATACCCCTGTTTTAACAGAGGCAAAAAAGGAAACAATTACTTGCCGATAAAGGAGGATGAAACAAACGGTGACAGAAAGAAGCATCTAACTTATCTTGGATGGAAAACAAAGTAGGATAGTAGCATTTCTAAAACGGTTGCATTGATTCATATTAACAGAGACACTCTCTTGAAACAACATTTGTTAAAAAATGTAATTTACTTTTAACAGTGGCATTGCTTAAATTTTCCGGCGGCATTCTTAGATTAACAAGAGCAAAATAGCTGTATGGGACATGCTAGAACCATGTGCGTCCACACGTATAAATGGGTGATGCAGAGTATGTAGCCAAGCAGCATATCTGTGTTGGTCCCATATTTGTTCTCTTTGAACTTTTTTCCTATGTGAGGGCAGCAAATCTAGTCCTGCAGAAACAACCCGACCCCCCCCCCAGTTTCTTTCCCTTTTCAACAAAGCGATCAGTTCCTTACACATGTGTGTACTGGGTTACCCCCTTTTTCCCTTTTCGACAACAAAGCGGCTGTATAGCCAGTCTATACTACTTTTCCTCCCTCCTTTCCTCATTGAACCACGTCCTAGATTCATGCTCCACCCCACCGCACCTATCTTTCCTCTTTGAACCAAGACCTAGATTCGACTACAGATTGAAAAAGATCCACATGCAGCTAGAGCAACGACGGTTTCAAAGAAACTTCTACCTTAGGGTCGTCGGGATGTGGCAAGGCGTGTGGCGGGAGGCCGGATCTGCCCACACTACGTACGGCAGCGAGGAAGAAGGGGTCGGTGGCCCTCCCGAACAGGCGCTGGGCAAAAGAGAACAACGCAGCCGGCAGTGGATTGCCTCCCTCGCCGAAGGCGATAGAGTTAACGTTGCACCTCCTCCCCTTCCCGGTGCAACGGGATACGGACGCCTCCTTCACCAGCTGTGAGGGGGGAGAGAGAGACAAGTGGCCAACACAGTCTTGTTTAGATCTGGTGAAGAGAGGGTGAGAGACTGTGGATATAGCAAACCCTAGCAAATGAACGTTGAGCCTCCAGCGTGTAACATATATGTATTGCGGCGAGCGTGTGGAGAGTGCAAACCCTAGCAAACAAGCGCTGAGGCTCCCGCTTATATCTATACTAATGTAGTACGGACTGAGCTCCGGTGCCTTCACTCCATCTGCTTTTGGCTGTATGACAGGTGAGCCAGCCACATTTTGGGCCCACCTGTCATAAACCCAAAGCCAGGTGCACTAAGTCAATGAAGCTGCGTCCATATAGTACTCTCGTGTGTATACGACTAATATATAGTGGAGTGGTTTTCTTATTCTCTCCATAACAATCGTTTTAAATTGTGTAAGTACAAAACGAAACTCTTTATTTAATGTACAGTGAAGAAAACCACGCGTCCTGGTCGCACTTCCTGTCCTTCACGTGTGGTACACTACCCTCCCTTGAGTGAACAACCACACATGCGCCAAATTATCGGAAACGTGTGAGAGTGTGTACAAATAAAGGATTTTAGTTTCAATTATCGGAAAGGTTTGAGAGTATTACAAAGTTTGACTTCAGTCAAATCTAATATGCGGAGTAAATAAAAATTGAGGGCTAATACGTCCATCCTGGTTTTTAGTCCACACCATTTTTTAAATCAAAGTTAATAGCTAGACAAATAAAATTATAGGGGAGCTGGAGACAAAGTTGTGAGAAGGCTTAGAAATAAATACAAAACTTATGCTCTTAGTACCAATGTCGATCCTTCTTTGAGGAAACATTTGGTTCATAGCCAATTGTGTGATAAAATTGCACCAACATGAAAGACGACTGCGTCTCCAACGCAACCAAGGTGAACTAAGGAAGGATATCATCTTTGTGCGTAACAAGCAAAGAGCACTGATGGAAGACAGCTTGTTTTCATTGAAAATTGATCAGCTTCACCAGCCGACGCAACCATGAGGCACAACCATGAGCATAGATAGGTCATCGTGGTGATGCATCATCCATTTGGCATCAAGTTTGGGTGAGGCACCTATGAAGTTCGACAAATCCTCACTGTGGTCTGTTTCTTCTCAGTAATCAAGCTCGAGGAAGGAAGAACCACGTGGCAGAGGAGAGTGAGGCGGAACAACAATGGCCATCCAATTTTGTGCAGTTCCACTAAAATTGAGGAAGACATGCCCGGGTATGGAGACACGCATCGCTGTTTCCAAAAATATAAAAAAGGGTTAATGAAAAGTACACCAACAAATAGAGGCATCATAATTATATCTTGATGGGAACTAAACCAGGATACCCGAAAAAAAAAGCATTTCTTCATTTAACCAGTGATAGTACTACCACCATATGGACAATGACCGCACAACTGATGACCCACAAGTATACGGGATACTTGTAGCCTCTTTCGGTAAGTAAGAGTGTCGAACCCAAGGAGGAGCTAAAGGTAGAACAAATACTCTCTCAAGTCCTATCTCCCACTGATATGACTCTATGCACGCTTGACGTTCGCTTTACCTAGAACAAGTAAGAAACTAGAAGTACTTTGTAGGTGTTGTTGGATAGGTTTGCTAGATAATAAAGAACACGTAAATAAAAAGTAGGGGCTGTTTAGATAAAGAATAATACAGTAAATATAGCGAGTGTGGAAAAGTGGTGGTAGCAGTTGTGGAATTGACCCTAAGCTATTGACAATGTTACTAGACCGGTAATCGCTATTGCAATTCTATTTGAGGGAGAGGCATAAGCTAACATACTTTCTCTACTTGGATCATATGCACTTATTATTGGAACTCTAGCAAGAATCCTCAACTACTAAAGATTCATTAAGGTAAAACCCAACCATAGCATTAAAGCATCAAGTCCCCTTTTATCCCATACGCAAACAACCTACTTACTCGGGTCTGTGCTTCTGTCACTCACGCCACCCACCATAAGCAAATCATAAACATATTGCAAACCCTATAGCGGGAATCCCTCACGCTTGCGCGACACGGAGGGCACAATAGGACAGCACCAACAATAAAACATGCAACTCAAACCAATCATAGCAATTCATCAATCACCGATAGGACAACAGAAATCTACTCAGACATCATAGGATGGCAACACATCATTGGATAATAATATGAAGCATAAAGAACCATGTTCAAGTAGAGGGTATAGCGGGATGTGGGAGAGTGGACCGCTGGATATAGAAGGGGGAAGGTGATGGAGATCTTGGTGAAGATGATGGAGGTGTTGGTGAACATCGCGGTGATGATGATGGCCCCCGGCGGCGTTCCGGCGCCACCGGAAGCAAGGGGGAGAGAGCCCCCCTTCTTCTTCTTATTCCTTGACCTTCTCCCTAGATGGAAGAAGGGTTTCCCCTCTGGTCCTTGGCTCCCATCGCGTGGGAGGGGCGAGAGCCCCTCCGAGATTGGATCTATCTCTCTGTTTCTGCGTTCTCAGATTCTACCCCTTCACCGTTTCTTAAATATTCGGAGATCCGTAACTCCGATTGGGGTGAATCTTTCGCCCAGATCTTTCTCATAAAATTAGCTTTCTTGCGCCAAAAGAATAGCGTCAACCGGCTTACGAGTGGCCCACGAGAGTCCAGGGCCCGCCCAGGGGGGGAGGGCGCGCCCCCTGTCTCGTGGCCACCCCGGACACCGTTTCGCGTTGATTTTACTTACCAAAAATCATAAATATTCCAAAAAAAATCTCCGTACGTTTTTATCCCATTGGGACTCCGTTTGATATTGTGTTTCTACGAAACAAAAAACATGCAACAGACAGGAACTGGCACTGGGCACTGGATCAATATGTTAGTCCCAAAAATAATATAAAAAGTTGCCAAAAGTATATGAAAGTTGAATAATATTGGCATGGAACAATCAAAAATTATAGATACGACGGAGACGTATCAGCATCCCCAAGCTTAATTCCTGCTCATCCTCGAGTAGGCAAATGATAAAAAAGATAACTTTTGATCTGGAATGATACTTAGCATAATCTTGATCATATGTCTAATCATGGATGAATAGTCTATCATTTGACATAAAAAAAATACTTCGAGCGAACCAATAAAGCAATCATGTCTTTTCCAAACAACAAGGCCAAAGCAAGCTTATCCCTACAAAATCAGACAGTTTGGCCATGCTTCATTTTCGTCACACAAAATGCCCCCATCATGCACAACCCCGATGACAAGACGAGCAATTGGTTGATACTTTTTAACGCGCTTCAGCTTTTTCAACCCTCACGCAATACATGAGCGCAAGCCATGGATATAGCACTATAGGTGGAATAGAATATAATGATGGAGGTTATGTGGATAAGAGAAAAAAGGAGAAAGTCTCACATCGACGCGGCTAATCAACGGGCTATGGAGATGCCCATCAATTGATGTCAATGCGAGAAGTAGGGATTTCCATGCAATGGATGCACTAAGAGCTATAAGTGTATGAGAGCTCAACAAAAGAAACTAACTGGGTGTGCATCCAACTTGCTTGCCCATGAAGACCTAGGGCATTTGAGGAAGCCCATCGTTGGAATATACAAGCCAAGTTCTATAATCAAAATTACCACTAGTATATGAAAGTGACAACATAGGAGACAATCTATATGAAGAACATGGTGCTACTTTGAAGCACAAGATATGAGACTCACTACATGAAGAACATGGTGCTACATTGAAGCACAAGTGTGGAAAAAGAGATAGTAACATTGCCCCTTTTTATTTATTTTCTTTATTTTCTTTTTTTGGGTGGGCTTCTTTGGGCCCCCTTTTCTTTATTTAGGCTTCTTTGGCCTTTCCCATTTTTTGGGGGGGGGGGCAATGTTCTATAATGATGATCATCACACTTTTATTTACTTACAACTCAACATTACAACTCGATACTAGAACAAAGATATGACTCTATATGAATGCCTCCGGCGGTGCCCCGGGATGTGCAATGATCTAGCGTAGCAATGACATCAAAAAACGGACAAGCCATGAAAACATCATGCTAGCTATCTCATGATCATGCAAAGCAATATGACAATGAATGCTCAAGTAATGTATATGATGATGATGAAAGTTGCATGGCAATATATCTCAGAATGGCTATGGAAATGCCATGATAGGTAGGTATGGTGGCTGTTTTGAGGAATATATAATGAGGCTTATGTGTGACAGAGCGTATCGTATCACGGGGTTTGGATGCACCAGCAAAGTTTGCACCAACTCTCGAGGTGAGAAAGGGCAATGCACGGTATCAAAGAGGCTAGCAATGACGGAAAGGTAAAAGTGTGTATAATCCATGGACTTACATTAATCATAAAGAACTCATATACTTACTGCAAAAGTTTATTAGCCCTCGAAGCAAAGTACTACTATGCATGCCCCTATGGGGATAGAATTGTAGGAAAAGACCATCACTCGTCCCCGACCGCCACTCATAAGGAAGACAATCAAAGAAACACCCCATGCTTCAAATTTGTCACACAACGGTTACCATACGTGCATGCTACGGGACTTGCAAACCTGAACACAAGTGTCTCTACAATCCACAACCACCCACTAGCATGACTCTAATATCACCATCTTTATATCGCAAAACTATTGCAAGGAATCAAACATATCATATTCAGCGATCTACATGTTTATGTAGGATTTTATGACTAACCATGTGAATGACCAATTCCTGTCATCTCTCTAAATATATATAAGTGAATCAAGAGAGTTTAATTCTTTCTACAAAAGATATGCGCACTCTCTAACAAATATAAGTGAAGCAAAAGAGCATTCTACAAATGGCGTTTTTCTATGTAAAGAGAAACCGGCAATCCAACTTCAAATGATATAAGTGAAGCACATGAAACATTCTATAAAGCCATACTCAAAAGATTTAAGTGAAGTGCAATGAGCATTCTATAAATCAACCAAGGAATATATCATACCAGCATTGTGCATAAAGGAAAATAAAAACCTAGTTGCAAAAGACGCTCCAAGACTTGCACACAATGCATGAACTAAACGAATCCGAAACATACTGATACTTGTTTAAGAAAGAGGGGATGCCTCCCCAGCATCCCCAAGCTTAGACGCTTGAGTCTCCTTGAATATTTACTTGGGGTGCCTCGGGCATCCCCAATCTTGAGCTCTTGCCTCTCTTCCTTCTTCTCACATCGAAACATCCTCGATTAGACACTACATCCACACAAAACTTCAACAGAAAACTCGGTAAGATCCGTTAGTATAAAAAAGCAAATCACCACTCTAAGTACTGTTGCAAACCAATTCATATTTTATTTTTGCATTGTGTCTACTGTAACATAACTTTTTCATGGCTTAATCCACTGATATAAATTGATAGATTCATCAAAACAAGCAAACTATGCATCAAAAACAGAATCTGTCAAAAACAGAACAGTCTGTAGCAATCTGAACAGCCACCATACTTCTGGTACCCCAAAAATTCTACCAAAATTAGGAAACATAAAAAAGTTGTATAGAAAGACAGTGCAAAAGGAATCAGAACCAATTGAAGTTCCAGTTAAAAATGTAAAATCGCGGACTACAGCCAAAGTTTCTGCCCAGCACCGTACAAACCAACAAGCATTGTAAACATCCTAAAGGCAAACCTTGGCACATTATTTTTATAATACAATGGAATTGTACAAGGGGATAATTATTTTTATTGAAAATTTTCTGTAATTAAGATTCAGAAAGTTCCCATGGACCTGAACAAGTTTAAGGACGTCCCCCACTTTCACAATTCTCGTCTCTCTCACTTTCACTTCTCTTTTTGAAAAGTTTTGGGTTCCCCTCTTTATTTTTGTTGTTTTTAAACTAAATGAAAGCACTCAACAGAAATAAATGACTCTCTAAAACTTCTGGGTTGTCTCCCTGGCAGTGCTTTCTTTAAAGCCATTAAGCTAGGCATTTAGTGCTCAAGTAATGGATCCACCCGGATCCCAAGGTATATCAAAGCCAATTTTAATTAACAATGATTTGTAATTTAGTGGTGAGCACAAAGTAACATATATCAAGCATGTCATAAAAGAACAATTCATGCACACATAGTAAAGGCCAATGCATAGTATAAACAGTTTCTTGCAATTCTATCATGTTGGAAACATAGAGAGGTGGCGACATAGTTCCTCTCTCATAATAATTGAAAGTAGGAGCAGCAAGCACATGCATATTATATTCATCAAAATCATCATGTGCAACGGTAAAAGGCAACCCATCAATATAGTCCTTAATAAGCACAAACTTCTCGGATATAGTGTAGTCAGGAGAATTCAAAAAGATAATAGGACTATCATGCGTGGGTGCAATAGCAACAATTTCATTCATAACATAAGGAACTATAGCAAGTTCATCTCCATAAGCATAATTCATATTGGCATCTTGGCCACAATCATAGCAAGCATCATCAAAAAGGGATATTTCAAGAGAATCAACAGGATCATAACAATCATCATAGCAATCATCCTTCAGTAAGCATGAAGGGGAATTAAACAATGTATGAGTTGAAGAGTTACTCTCATTAGAAGGTGGGCACGGGTGATCAATCCTCTCTTCCTCCTTTTGTTCTTCGCTCTCTTCATCATATTTTTCATCAAATGAACTCACAGTTTCATCAATTTCTTCTTCCATAGCTTCCTGCAAAATATTAGTCTCTTCTTGGACAAAGGAGAATTTCTCAATATATAGTTTAACATAGGCATTAGAAGCATAATTATTATAGCAATATTCAAGTATGGCAAAATTTTCAGATTTGTAAAGAGTAGCATCATACTTTTCAATCAAAGAAGCAATTTGAAAAGCACCCTTAAAAGCAACAAATTCTTCAATTTTTGAACATCATAGTAACTATAAACACACTTAGCATACGAACAAAAGATTCCATTATCAATAAACTCACATTGGTAGGGAAGGTGTTTTTTAGGGTTTTCAGAACAAAAAGTAAAATCATATTCCCAACATAAATTCCAAGCATAGCATTGCAAACGTTGAATTTGACTCCATAATAGTTTCCCTTTTTCAGATATACGTTGTCGCACATAACAAGCATGCTCATCTAAAGATTTGCCCTCAACTAAGCTTGTTGGGGTTTCAGCACGAGCACATAGGGATCGAAGATGATCCAAGTAATAAGCTTTAGCAGTGTGATAGATTTTGAGTGGTTGTTCAACCATTGGTTCAGCAGGTACAACTAATTTTTTTGGTATTTTGCGTTTCCTACCCATAAGTAAAGATAGAAAACAACTAAGAACAGTAAATAAAGATTACTTAGTGATAAAGCAAACAAGCACACACGAGAATATTCACCCCACGCTATGACTCCCCGGCAACGGCGCCAGAAATAGGTCTTGATGACCCGCAAGTATACGGGATAGTTGTAGCCTCTTTCGATAAGTAAGAGTGTCGAACCCAGCGAGGAGCTAAAGGTAGAACAAATACTCTCTCAAGTCCTATCTGCCACTGATACGACTCTACGCACGCTTGACGTTCGCTTTACCTAGAACAAGTCAGAAACTAGAAGTACTTTGTAGGTGTTGTTGGATTGGTTTGCAAGATAATAAAGAACATGTAAATAAAAAGTAGGGGCTGTTTAGATAAAGAACAATAAAGTAAATATAGCGAGTCTGGAAAAGTGGTGGTAGGAGTGGTGGAATTGCCCCTAAGCAATTGACTATGTTACTAGACCGGTAATCGCTATTGCAATTCTATTTGAGGGAGAGGCATAAGCTAACATACATTCTCTACTTGGATCATATGCACTTATGATTGGAAGTCTAGCAAGCATCCGCAACTACTCAAGATTCATTAAGGTAAAACCCAACCATAGCATTAAAGCATCAAGTCCCCTTTTATCCCATACGCAAACAACCTACTTACTCGGGCCTGTGCTTCTGTCACTCACGCCACCCACCATAAGAAAATCATAAACATATTGCAAACCCTACAGCGGGAATCCCTCACGCTTGCGCGACACAGAGGGCACAATAGGATAGCACATAAAACATGCAACTCAAACCAATCATAGCAATTCATCAATCACCGATAGGACAACGGAAATCTACTCAGACATCATAGGATGGCAACACATCATTGGATTATAATATGAAGCGTAAAGCACCATGTTCAAGTAGAGGGTACAGCGGGATGCGGGAGAGTGGACCGCTGGATATATAAGGGGGAAGGTGATGGAGATCTTGGTGAAGATGATGGAGGTGTTGGTGAAGATCGCGGTGATGATGATGGCCCCCGGCGGCATTCCGGCGCCACCGGAAGCAAGGGGGAGAGAGCCCCCCTTCTTCTTCTTCTTCCTTGACCTTCTCCCTAGATGGGAGAAGGGTTTCCCCTCTGGTCCTTGGCTCCCATGGCATGGGAGGGGCGAGAGCCCCTCCGAGATTGGATCTATCTCTCTGTTTCTGCGTTCTCAAATTCTACCCCTTCACCATTTCTTAACTATATGGAGATCCGTAACTCCGATTGGGGTGAATCTTTCGCCCAGATCTTTCTCATAAAATTAGCTTTCTTGCGCCAAAAGAACAGCGTAACCGCCTTACGGGTGGCCCACGAGAGTCCAGGGCGTGCCCAGGGGGAGGGCGCGCCCCCCTGTCTCGTGGCCACCCCAGACACCGTTTCGCGTTGATTTTACTTCCCAAAAATCATAAATGTTTCAGAAAAATCTCCGTCCGTTTTTAACCCGTTTGGACTCCGTTTGATATTGGGTTTCTGCGAAACAAAAAACATGCAACAGACAGGAACTGGCACTGGGCACTGGATCAATATGTTAGTCCCAAAAATAGTATAAAAAGTTGCCAAAAGTATATGAAAGTTGAATAATATTGGCATGGAACAATCAAAAATTATAGATACGACGGAGACGTATCAACAACCACCATGTACTTTTTGTTGAAACAACATGTAGACCTCCACCGAGGCATAAATCAGGACAACTTTTCGAGTGACATTTCCTCTATAATAGTACTAGTAGGTGATGTTGGACCAGCCGATGAACCCTAGCTACTATGCATGGGGAGCTGGGGAGTAGTCGCATAGAAGAAAACCCGCACGTAGCGACCTGGGGAGCTGGACCAGTACAAGAAGTTATACCTCAGGTGGGCGAGATGTCGTTTAGGCGGGCGGGCGGGTCTGCCCACACGACGACGGCGAACAAGGGCGCGGAGGATCTTTGTCTGTGCCAGCGCCGGCTCCAAGAGGACGGTGTGCATTGGCTCCCTCTGTCAGCGACAATGTCAATGCTTCACCTCCTCACCTCCCACAGCGGATGGGATTCGGCCGGATCTGTTACCACCGGTGTGGAGAGAGATAGACTGGACACTGTCATCTTGTTTTGATATGGAGAGGATGAGAGAGCGAGACGCGAGTAACTCTATCAAACAAGATGCTATAATGGAGTAAAAAATCTCTCCATAGCAGTGGTTTTAAATAGAATACATGCGTTCCCAGAAAAAAGAAACTAAAACTAGAGGACATTTTTTTAAGGGTCTGTCTAGGACACATCTAGATGTGACATAGTTATGTCACATTTAAGTTGATGTCCACTCTGTTTGTGGTCTATTTTTTTGTTCTAGTTTTTTTGTTTCTTGTTGCTACATTATATACTTGTGGGAGCCTAGATGTGATATCCTTAAATAACATCTAGATGTGAATTAGACAAACTGATTTTCTAACGTACCAAGAAAGAGAACTCGATCAAAAACACGCCCCCGCTTCCAGGTCGCGAGAGTCGTCGCTCACACACACATAGACATATACATGCATATATGTGTTTACGTAAAATTCCATTTCCATCTCCATTTCCAATCATATTTGTCCAACTGGCACATTATTTACATTGTTAATTATATACGCAGCAATATTAACATACATCATCTCTTGTTTGCGCACGTCCGGACCGCTGCCACGGCCGGTCCTGACCAACACGAACCCTCTTCATCACCCGCACGTGCATCCCGCCCGAAAACGGTCAGTGCCGCATTCATGCCCGGCCAGAGCGGACGCGACCTCTCACTGGCGCCGGCATTGAAGCGACGCGCCGGCCAAGAGAGCGTCGCCCCGCCGCTTCCGGGTGCACGCGGCTGCTCTGCATTCAAAGGTCGCAATAGCCGGCTACAACATGCATGTAAAAAGTTCATGGGAGTACGTGCTACAGCTAGCTGTCCTCCCGCAACTCGTCAATCTCTTCCAGTAGTGCTAGTAGTACTCCATGGCGCGATCCATCGACAAGTAGGCGGGAAAGTTATTGTATACTCGGTTTGCGGTGAGTGGCTTGCCGAGCTACCGTGTGGGGTCGAGCCGTGGAGTAGGGTGAGACACTAACACGACAGACGTGATTTAAACGTTGGTTTTTCACGATGGCGCGATCCAACGAAACGAAACGTTGGTTTCTTTCCGTTTCCAATTTTTCTTCGGAAAAACGGAAACTTTCCACTCCATTTTCATTCCTATTCCAAGGTTGCCCCGTTACAACATTCCATCAAATACAAAGGAAAACTAACATGCATGCTGATGCATCTCAATGATTCACAGATCATAGCCAATATTTACTACACAACTAAAGAAAAAAGTTGTGAGAGCGTGTACGAAAGAAAAACTACTGATGGGGTCACTACGACTTAAACCCTAAACCCTAAACATGATTTAATTCCCTGGCCAGGTAGAACCTGTCAATGGAAAGACGGCTGGCACCCTCGGATCATACAATGCTTTTGTGCAGTTCCACTAAAATCGACCTCAGCATCCCTGATGGCGAAGATATTGAAGAAGTGTGGTTAGAATAATAGTACGGCACTAGTTCATGAGACATAAACTCATCACAAGTAGAATTCGGTAGGAGTAGAGAAAGATCGACATTGAGATGGAGGTACGGCAGTGGATCAAGCCGGCTCCAAAAGGAAGATGTACTACCTGGGACGTCGGGCTGTAGCTAGAAGGGCGGTTGGGACGCAGCATCGGCCCATACCGCGGTGACCCCCGATTGGGACGTACCAACTGTGGGTTTTCTCCCTCGCCGATGTCGACCGCGTACCGACTGTGGGTCACTGGAAGCAGAAATGCCCTAAATATTTGGTGGATAAGAAGGATGGCAAAGTGAACAAGGGTATATTTGATATACATGTGTTTGATGTGTTCCTTACTAGTGTTTATAGTAGCCCCTGAGTATTTGATACTTGTTCGGTTGCTAAGATTAGTAACTCAAAACAGGAGTTACATAATAAACAGAGACTAGTTGAGGGGAAGTGACGATGAGTGTTGTAAATAGTTCCAAGATTGATATGATCATCATCACACACTCCCTATATTTTCGAGATTGGTGTTAAATCTAAATAAATGTTATTTAGCGTTTGCATTCAGCATGAATATGATTTGATCATGTTTATTGCGATACGGTAATTCATTTGAAGTTAAAGAATAGTTGTTATTCTGTTTACATGAATAAGACCTTCGATGGTTATACACCCAATGAATATAGTTTGTTGGATCTCGATCGTAGTGATACATATATTCATAATATTAATGCCAAAAGATGCAAAGTTAATAATGATAGTGCAACTTATTTGTGGCACTGCCATTTGGGTCATATCGGTGTAAAGCGCATGAAGAAACTCCATAAAGATGGATTTTTGGAATCACTTTGTTATGAATCATTTGATGCTTGTGAACCGTGCCTTTTGGGCAACATGACTAAAACTCCATTATCCGGAACAATGGAACAAGCTACTGACTTATTGGGAAAGAATTTCAGAGTGAAGTGGGAAAATCATCGTAACAAGAAAATAAACTTTCTGCGATCTGATCGCGGAGACGAATATTTGAGTTACGAGTTTGGTCTTCAATTAAAACAATGTGGAATAGTTTCACGTCTCACGCCACCTGGAACACCACAACGTTATGGTGTGTCCGAACGTCATAACCGCACTTTATTGGATATGGTGCGATCTATGATGTCTCTTACTAATTTACCACTATTGTTTTGGGGTTATGCATTAGAGACAGCTGCATTCACGTTAAAAGGGGCACCATCTAAATCCGTTGAGACAACATCATATGAAATGTGGTTTAGCAAGAAACCCAAGTTGTCATTTCTTAAAGTTTGGGGGTTGCGATGCTTGTGTGAAAAAGTTTCAACCAAATAAGCTCGAACCTAAATCGGAGAAATGTGTCTTCATAGGATACCCAAAAGAGACTGTTGGGTACACCTTCTATCACAGATCTGAGGGCAAGATTTTCGTTGCTAAATTCGGATCCTTTCTAGAAGGAGTTTCTCTCGAAAGAAGTGAGTGGGAGGAAACTAGAACTTGGTGAGGTAACTGTACCTGCTCCCTTATTGGAAAGTAGTTCATGAAAAGAACCGGTTCCTGTGACAACTACACCAATTAGTGAGGAAGCTAATGATGATGATCATGAAAACTTCTGATCAAGTTACTACAGAACTTCGTAGGTCTTCTAGAGTACGGTCCGCACCAGAGTGGTACGGTAATCCTGTTCTGAAAGTCATGTTACTAGACCATGATAAACCTATGAACTATGAGGAAGCGATGATGAGCACAGTTTCCGCAAAATGGTTGTAGGCCATGAAATCTGAGATAGGATCCATGTATGAGAACAAAGTGTGGACTTTGGTGGACTTGCCCGATGATCGGCAAACCATATCAAAATAAATGGATCTTGAAGAGGAAGACGGACATTGATAGTAGTGTTACTATCTACAAAGCTCGACTTGTCGCAAAAAGGTTTTTGACAAGTTCAAGGTGTTGACTACAATGAGATTTTCTCAACTATAGCGATGCTTAAGTCTGTCCGAATCATGTTAGCAATTGCCACAATTTATGAAATCTGGCAAATGGATGTCAAAACTGCATTCCTTAATGGTTTTCTTAAAGAAGAGTTGTATATGATACAACCAGAAGGTTTCTTCAATCCTAAAGGTGCTAACAAAATATGCAAGCTCCAGTAATCCATCTATGGACTGGTGCAAGCATCTCGGAGTTGGAATATACGCTTTGATAAGTTGATCAAAGCATACAGTTTTATACAGACTTGCGGTGAAGCTGTATTTACAAGAAAGTGAGTGGGAGCACTACAACATTTCTTATAAATATATGTGAGTAACATATTGTTGATCAGAAATGATGTAGAATTTTCTGGAAAGCATAAAGGAGTATTTGAAAGGAGTTCTTTAAAAGAAAGACCTCAGTAAAGCTACTTACATATTGAGCATCAAGATCTATTGAGATAGATCAAGACGCTTGATAAGTTTTTCAATAAGTACATACCTTGTCAAGATTTTGAAATAGTTCAAAATGGAACAGTCAAAGAAAGAGTTCTTGCCTATGTTGCAAAGGTGTGAAATTCAGTAAGACTCAAATCCCGACCACGGCAGAAAATAGAAAAGAGATGAAAGTCATTCCCTATGCCTCAGTCGTAGGTTCTATAAAGTATGCTATGCTATGGACCAGACCTATTGTGTACTCTGCCCTGGTTTGGCAAGGGAGTACAATAGTTATCTAGGAGTAGATCACTGGACATTGGTCAAAATTATCCTTAGTGGAATAAGGACATGTTTCTCGATTATGGAGGTGATAAAAGAGCCCGTCGTCAAAAGTTACAACGATGCAAGCTTTTACACCAATCCAGATGACTCTAAGTCTCAATCTGGATACATATTGAAAGTGGGAGCAATTAGCTAGAGTAGCTCCGTGCAGAGCATTGTGGACATAGAATATTTGCAAAATACATACGGCTCTGAATGTGACAGACCCGTTGACTAAGCTTCTCTCACGAGCAAAACATGATCACACCTTAGTACTCTTTGGGTGTTAATCACATAGCAATGTGAAGTAGATTATTGACTCTAGTAAACTCTTTGGGTGTTGGTCACATGACGATGTGAACTATGGGTGTTAATCATATACAGATATGAATATCGGTGTTAAATCACGTGGCGATGTGAACTAGATTATTGACTCTAGTGAAAGTGGGAGACTGAAGGAAATATGCCCTAGAGGCAATAATAAAGTTATTATTTATTTCCTTATAAATGTTTATTATTCATCCTAGAATTGTATTAACCGGAAACATAATACATGTGTGAATACATAGACAAACATAGTGTCACTAGTATGCCTCTACTTGAATAGCTCGTTTATCAAAGATGGTTATGTTTCCTTGCCATGGACAAAAGAGTTGTCATTTGATTAACGGGATCACATCATTAGGAGAATGATGTGATTGACTTGACCCATTCCGTTAGCTTAGCACTTGATCATTTAGTATGTTGCTATTGCTTTCTTCATGACTTATACATGTTCCTATGACTATGAGATTATGCAACTCCTGTTTACCGGAGGAACACTTTGTGTGCTACCAAACATCACAACGTAACTAGGTGATTATAAAGGAGCTCTACAGGTGTCTCCGAAGATACATGTTGGGTTGGTGTATTTCGAGATTAGAATTTGTCACTTCGATTGTCAGAGAGGTATCTCTGGGCCCTCTCGGTAATGCACATCACTATAAGCCTTGCAAGAAATGTAACTAATGAGTTAGTTGCGGAATGATACATTACATAACGAGTAAAGAGACTTTCCGGTAACGAGATTGAACTAGGTATTGAGATACCGACGATCAAATCTCGGGCAAATAACATACTGATGACAAAGGGAACAACGTATGTTGTTATGCGGTTTGACCGATAAAGTCCTTCGTAGAATATGTAGGAGCCAATATGAGCATCCAGGTTCCTCTATTGGTTATTGACCGGAAACGTGTCTCGGTCATGTTTACATTGTTCTCGAACCCGTAGGGTCCGCACGCTTAAGGTTTCGATGATACTTATATTATGAGTTTATGAGTTTTGATGTACCGAAGGAGTTCAGAGTCTCGGATTAGATCGGGGACATGACGAGGAGTCTCGAAATGGTCGAGACGTAAAGATCGATATATTGGACGACTATATTCGGACTTCGGAAAGGTTCCGAGTGATTCGGGTATTTATCGAAGTACCGGAGAGTTACGGGAATTCGCCGGGGAGAAGTATTGGGCCTTATTGGGCCATACGGGAAAGAGAGAGGGGCTGCCTAGGGCAGGCCATGTGCCCCCCAAGGCCTAGTCTGAATTGGACTAGGGGGAGGGGCCGGACCCCCTCCTTCCTTCCCTTCTATCTTCCCTTTCCTTCTCTCCTACTCCTACTACATGGAAGGGCTCCTAGTTCTACTAGGAAAGGGGGAATCCTACTCCCGGTGGGAGTAGGACTCCCCTAGGGCACGCCATAGAGAGGGCCGGCCCTCCCCCTCCTCCACTCCTTCATAAAAGGGGGCAGGGGGCACCCCATAACCACACAAGTTGATCTTCGTGATCGTTCCTTAGCCGTGTGCGGAACCCACTCCACCATATTCCACCTCGGTCATATCGTTGCGGTGCTTAGGCGAAGACCTGCATCGGTAGAACATCATCATCGTCACCACGCCATCATGCTGACGGAACTCATCCCCGACACTTTGCTGGACCGGAGTCCGGGGATCGTCATCGAGCTGAATGTGTGCTGAACTCGGAGGTGCCATACGTTCGGTGCTTGGATCGGTCGGATCGTGAAGACGTACAACTACATCAACCGCATTTTCATAATGCTTCCGCTTACGGTCTACGAGGGTACGTGGACAATACTCTCCCCTCTTGTTGGTATGCATCACCATGATCTTGCGTGTGCGTAGGATTTTTTTTTAAATTACTACGTTCTCCAACAGTGGTATCTGAGCCTAGGTTTTATGCGTTGATGTTATATGCACGAGTAGAACACAAGTGAGTTGTGGGCGATACAAGTCATACAGCTTACCAACATGTCATACTTTAGTTCAGCGGTATTGTGAGATGAAGCGGCCCGGACCGACATTACGCGTACGCTTACGCGAGACTGGTTTCATCGTTACGAGCACTCGTGCTTAAAGGTGACTGGCGGGTGTCTGTCTCTCTCACTTTAGCTGAATCGAGTGTGGCTACGCCCGATCCTTGCGAAGGTTAAAACAGCACTAACTTGACGGACTATCGTTGTGGTTTTGATGCGTAGGTAAGAACGGTTCTTGCTCAGCCCGTAGCAGCCACATAAAATTTGCAACAACAAAGTAGAGGACGTCTAACTTGTTTTTGCAGGGCATGTTGTGATGTGATATGGTCAAGACGTGATGCTATATTTTATTGTACGAGATGATCATGTTTTGTAACCAAAGTTATCGGCAACTGGCAGGAGCCATATGGTTGTCGCTTCATTGTATGAAATGCAAACGCCCTGTAATTGCTTTACTTTATCACTAAGCGGTAGCGATAGTCCTAGAAGCAATAGATGGCATAACGACAATGATGCTACGATGGAGATCAAGGTGTCGCACCGGTGATTATGGTGATCATGACGGTGCTTCGAAGATGGAGATCAGAAGCACAAGATGATGATGGCCATATCATATCACTTATATTGATTGGATGTGATGTTTATCTTTTATGCATCTTATCTTGCTTTGATTGACGGTAGCATTATAAGATGATCCCTCACTAAATTATCATAGTAAAAGAGTTCTCCCTGAGTATGCACCGTTGCGAAAGTTCTTCATGCTGAGACACCACGTGATGATCGGGTGTGATAGGCTCTACGTTCAAATACAACGGGTGCAAAACAGTTGCACACACGGAATACTCAGGTTAAACTTGATGAGCCTAGCATATACCAGATATGGCCTCGGAACACGGAGACCGAAAGGTCGAGCGTGAATCATATAGTAGATACGATCAACATATTGATGTTCACCATTGATACTACTCCATCTCACATGATGATCGGACATGGTGTAGTTGATATGGATCACGTAATTACTTAGAGGATTAGAGGGATGTCTATCTAAGTGGGAGTTCTTTAGTAATATGATTAACTGAACTTAAATTTATCATGAACTTAGTCCTGGTAGTATTTTGCAAATTATGTTATAGATCAATAGCTTGCGTTGTTGCTTTCATATGTTTATTTCGATATGTTCCTAGAGAAAATTGTGTTGAAAGATGTTAGTAGCAATGATGCGGATTGGATCCATGATCTGAGGCTTATCCTCATTGCTGCACAGAGGAATTATGTCCTTGATGCACCGCTAGGTGACAAACCTATTGCAGGAGCAGATGCAGACGTTATGAACGTTTGGCTAGCTCAATATGATGACTACTTGATAGTTTAGTGCACCATGCTTAATGGCTTAGAATCGGGACTTCAAAGATGTTTTGAACGTCATGGACCATATGAGATGTTCCAGGAATTGAAGTTAATATTTCAAGAAAATACCCGAGTTGAGAGATATGAAGTCTCCAACAAGTTCTATAGCAAAAAGATGGAGGAGAATTGCTCAACTAGTGAGCATGTGCTTAGACTGTCTGGGTACTTCAATCGCTTGAATCAAGTGGGAGTTAATCTTTCAGATAAGATAGTGATTGACACAATTCTCAAGTCACCATCACTAAGTTACTAGAACTTCGTGATGAACTATAGTATGCAAGGGATGACGAAAATGATTCCCGAGCTCTTCGTGATGTTGAAATCGACGAAGGTAGAAATCAAGAAAGAGCATCAAGTGTTGATGATTGACAAGACCACTAGTTTCAAGAAAAGGGCAAAGGGAAAGAAAGGGAAACTTCAAGTAGAATGGCAAACAAGTTTTCACTCCCGTGAAGAAGACCAAAGATGGACCAAAGCCTGAAACTGAGTGCTTACACTGCAAAGGAAATGGTCACTAGAAGCGGAAATGCCCTAAATATTAGGTGGATAAGAAGGATGGCAAAGTGAAGAAGGGTATATTTGATATACAGGTGTTTGATGTGTGCCTTACTAGTGTTTATAGTAGCCCATGAGTATTTGATACTTGTTCAGTTGCTAAGATTAGTAACTCGAAACAGGAGTTACATAATAAACAGAGACTAGTTGAGGGGAAGTGACGATGAGTGTTGGAAATAGTTCCAAGATTGATATGATCATCATCACACACTCCCTATATTTTCGAGATTGGTGTTAAATCTAAATAAATTTTATTTAGTGTTTGCGTTGAGCATGAATATGATTTGATCATGTTTATTGCGATACGGTTATTCATTTGAAGTTAAAGAATAATTGTTATTCTGTTTACATGAATAAGACCTTCGATGGTTATACACCCAATGAATATAGTTTGTTGGATCTTGATCGTAGTGATACACATAGTCATAATATTAATGCCAAAAGATGCAAAGTTAATAATGATAGTGCAACTTATTTGTGGCACTGCCGTTTGGGTCATATCGGTGTAAAGCGCATGAAGAAACTCCATAAAGATGGATTTTTGGAATCACTTGGTTATGAATCATTTGATGCTTGCGAACCGTGCCTTTTGGGCAAGATGACTAAAACTCCGTTCTCCGGAACAATGGAACAAGCTACTGACTTATTGGAAATAATACATACCGATGTATGAGATCCAATGAGTGTTGATGCTCGTGGCAAGTATCGTTATTTTCTGACCTTCACAAGATGATTTGAGCAGATATGGGTACATCTACTTGATGAAACATAAAGTCTGAAATACTCCCTCCATTCCTAAATATAGGGTGTATAGTTTTTGGCACGGAAATTAAAGTACGCATGTGGAGGCTAAATTTCACAAGTTTTGGGTGAGATTACACCTGACTAATTGACATGAGAAAATAGAGGAGCTTACATGATATAAGGAAATGTAATCAAATCCTTCAAAAAATTATCCAAACGAGTAGTGCAACACAATACACCTTCTATTTTGGGTTTTTTCTCGAAAATCTATACACCTTATATCAAGGAACGGAGGGAGTAGTTTAAAGGTTCAAAGAATTTCAGAGTGAACTGGGAAAATCATCGTAACAAGAAAATAAAGTTTCTGCGATCTGATCGCGGAGACGAATATTTGAGTTACGAGTTTGGTCTTCAATTAAAACAATGTGGAATAGTTTCACAGCTCACGCCACCTGGAACACCACAACGTTATGGTGTGTCCGAACGTCATAACCGCACTTTATTGGATATGGTGCGATCTATGATGTCTCTTACTAATTTACCACTATTGTTTTGGGGTTATGCATTAGAGACAGCTGCATTCACGTTAAAAGGGGCACCATCTAAATTCGTTGAGACGACAGCATATGAACTATGGTTTAGCAAGAAACCCAAGTTGTCATTTCTTAAAGTTTGGGGTTGCGATGCTTGTGTGAAAAAGTTTCAACTAGATAAGCTCGAACACAAATCGGAGAAATGTATGTTCATAGGATACCCAAAAGAGACTGTTGGGTACACCTTCTATCACAGATCTGAGGGCAAGATTTTCGTTGCTAAATTCGGATCCTATCTAGATAAGGAGTTTCTCTCTAAAGAAGTGAGTGGGAGGAAAGTAGAACTTGGTGAGGTAACTGTACCTACTCCCTTATTGGAAAGTAGTTCATCACAAGAACCGGTTCCTGTGATAACTACACCAATTAGTGAGGAAGCTAATCATGATGATCATGGAAACTTCTGATCAAGTTACTACAGAACCTCGTAGGTCTTCCAGAGTACGGTCCGCACCAGAGTGGTACGGTAATCCTGTTCTGAAAGTCATGTTACTAGACCATGATAAACCTATGAACTATGAGGAAGCGATGATGAGCCCAGATTCCGCAAAATGGTTGTAGGCCATGAAATCTGAGATAGGATCCACGTATAAGAACAAAGTGTGGACTTTGGTGGACTTGCCCGATGATCGGCTGACCATAGAAAAATAAATGGATCTTGAAGAGGAAGACGGACTTTGATAGTAGTGTTACTATCTACAAAGCTCGACTTGTCGCAAAAAGGTTTTTGACAAGTTCAAGGTGTTGACTACAATGAGATTTTCTCAACTATAGCGGCGCTTAAGTCAGTCCGAATCATGTTAGCAATTGCCACAATTTATGAAATCTGGCAAATGGATTTCAAAACTGCATTCCTTAATGGTTTTCTTAAAGAAGAGTTGTATATGATACAACCAGAAGGTTTTGTCAATCCTAAAGGTGCTAACAAAATATGCAAGCTCCAGTAATCCATCTATTGACTGGTCCAAGCATCTCGGAGTTGGAATATACGCTTAGATAAGTTGATCAAAGCAT
This sequence comes from Triticum dicoccoides, assembly GCF_002162155.2. NCBI lineage: Eukaryota > Viridiplantae > Streptophyta > Magnoliopsida > Poales > Poaceae > Triticum > Triticum dicoccoides. The sequence goes on from NC_041381.1 coordinate 114,625,848, forward strand.
ACAATTTTATACATACTTGGGGTGAAGCCTGTATTTAGAAGAAAGTGAGTGGGAGCACTAGAACATTTCTGATAAATATATGTGAGTAGCATATTGTTGATCAGAAATGATGTAGAATTTTCTGGAAAGCATAAAGGAGTATTTGAAAGGAGTTCTTTAAAAGAAAGACCTCAGTAAAGCTACTTACATATTGAGCATCAAGATCTATTGAGATAGATCAAGACACTTGATAAGTTTTTCAATAAGTACATACCTTGTCAAGATTTTGAAATAGTTCAAAATGGAACAAACAAAGAAAGAGTTCTTGCCTTTGTTGCAAAGGTGTGAAATTGAGTAAGACTCAAATCCCGACCTCGACAGAAAATAGAAAACAGAATGAAAGTTATTCCCTATGCCTCAGTCATAGGTTCTATAAAGTATACTATGCTATGGACAAGACCTATTTTATACTCTGCCCTGGTTTGGCAAGGGAGTACAATAGTGATCTAGGAGTAGATCACTGGACATTGGTCACAATTATCCTTAGTGGAATAAGGAGATGTTTCTCGATTATGGAGGTGATAAAAGAGCCCGTCATAAAAAGTTACAACGATGCAAGCTTTTACATCAATCCAGATGACTCTAAGTCTCAATATGGATACATATTGAAAGTGGGAGCAATTAGCTAGAGTAGCTCCGTGCAGAGCATTGTGGACATAGAATATTTGCAAAATACATACGGCTCTGAATGTGACAGACCCGTTGACTAAGCTTCTCTCACGAGCAAAACATGATCACACCTTAGTACTCTTTGGGTGTTAATAACATAGATATGTGAACTAGATTATTGACTCTAGTAAACCCTTTGGGTGTTGGTCACATGACGATGTGAACTATGGGTGTTAATCATATACAGATATGAATATCGGTGTTAAATCACGTGGCGATGTGAACTAGATTATTGACTCTAGTGCAAGTTGGAGACTGAAGAAAATATGCCCTAGAGGCAATAATAAAGTTATTATTTATTTCCTTATAAATGTTTATTATTCATCCTAGAATTGTATTAACCGGAAACATAATACATGTGTGAATACATAGACAAACATAGTGTCACTAGTATGCCTCTACTTGACTAGCTCGTTTATCAAAGATGGTTATGTTTCCTAGCCATGGACAAAAGAGTTGTCATTTGATTAACGGGATCACATCATTAGGAGAATGATGTGATTGACTTGACCCATTCCGTTAGCTTAGCACTTGATCGTTTAGTATGTTGCTATTGCTTTCTTCATGACTTATACATGTTCCTATGACTATGAGATTATGCAACTCCCGTTTACCGGAGGAACACTTTGTGTGCTACCAAACATCACAACGTAACTGGGTTATTATAAAGGAGCTCTACAGGTGTCTCCGAAGGTACATGTTGGGTTGGCGTATTTCGAGATTAGGGTTTGTCACTCCGATTGTCGGAGAGGTATCTCTGGGCCCTCTCGGTAATGCACATCACTATAAGCCTTGCAAGCAATGTAATTAATGAGTTAGTTGCGCATGATACATTACATAACGAGTAAAGAGACTTGCCGGTAACGAGATTGAACTAGGTATTGAGATACCGACGATCGAATCTCGGGCAAGTAACATACCGATGACAAAGGGAACAACGTATGTTGTTATGCGGTTTGACCGATAAAGATCTTCGTAGAATATGTAGGAGCCAATATGAGCATCCACGTTCTGCTATTGGTTATGGGCTGGAAACGTGTCTTGGTCATGTCTACATTGTTCTCGAACCCGTAGGGTCCGCACGCTTAAGGTTTCGATGACAGTTATATTATGAGTTTATGAGTTTTGATGTACCGAAGGAGTTCAGAGTCTCGGATGAGATCAGGGACATGACGAGGAGTCTCGAAATGGTCGAGATGTAAAGATCGATATATTGGACGACTATATTCGGACTTCGGAAAGGTTCCGAGTGATTCAGGTATTTATCGAAGTACCCGAGAGTTACGGAAATTCGCCGGGGAGAAGTATTGGGCCTTATTGGGCCATACGGGAAAGAGAGAGGGGCTGCCTAGGGCAGGCCACGCGCCCCCCAAGGCCTAGTCCGAATTGGACTAGGGGGAGGGGCCGCACCCCCTCCTTCCTTTCCTTCTCTCTTCCCTTTCCTTCCCTTCTCTCTTCCCTTTCCTTCTCTCCTACTCCTACTACATGGAAGGGCTCCTAGTTCTACTAGGAAAGGGGGAATCCTACTCCTGATGGGAGTAGGACTCCCCTAGGGCGCGCCATAGAGAGGGCCGGCCCTTCCCCTCCTCCACTCCTTTATATACGGGGGCAGGGGGCACCCCATAGACACACAAGTTGATCTTCGTGATCGTTCCTTAGCCGTGTGCGGTGCCCCCCTCCACCATATTCCACCTCGGTCATATCGTTGTGGTGCGTAGTTGAAGCCCTGCGTCGGTAGAACATCATCATCGTCACCACACTGTCGTGCTGACGGAACTCATCCCGACACTTTGCTGGATCGGAGTCCGGCGATCGTCATCGAGCTGGACGTGTGCTGAACTCGGAGGTGCCATAGGTTCGGTGCTTGGATCGGCCGGATCGTGAAGACGTACGACTACATCAACCGCGTTGTCATAATGCTTCCGCTTACGGTCTACGAGGGTACTTGAACAATACTCTCCCCTCTCGTTGCTATGCATTACCATGATCTTGCGTGTGCGTAGGAAATTTTTTGAAATTACTACGTTCCCCAACACTTACTGTGTGATTTGACTGCTCCTTAGTGGCCCCTACACGTACTCCCCCTACGTGTATGCAATAGTCACACGTACACATGGACGCAAAAACGCGCGCGACGCCCTAATGCATGCATGTCCAAGCACACGACGGAACACACACGGTCATGCTAAGTGCTCAACCTACACGTGCATGCACACACATACTCAGTCAGGGTGAGCTAGTGACCGTATACACAACGAAAAATATATATATTGAGTGCAATGAGTGTATTATGAAGTCCACTAACCGTATTTTTACAAATATACAGTGACAGACAGTGTATTTATCTCATTTGAAATTAATCCATATTAACCGGAGAGGAGGCAGTATGGACTAGCATTACTTGCGCGTGGTGGCTCGCAGGACAAGGAGAAACTTTTGACTAATACAAGCTCTCCCTTGCTCAGGCGGTGGACGTGCAACAATAATTCGGTGTCAGATTGCCAGAAGCATACACTATACTACTAGTTCTACTATTGTTCGAATTCCCGAATAGGCGAACAGCCAAGTGCAAAGTTTACTAATATAGTCCATAAAGGTACATACTATACTAGTACTAGGAACCGGATGGAGGAGCGTCTACACTCTTATTATAATTTTAAAATGTGATAAAGCAATCTTCAACTCATTTCGTTCTCTTCGAGGGTTCTCGCATGTGATAATGGAGTTGATTGCATGGAACACTCGCCACAATTCTCGCTTAATTCTGGCTCATATCCTGTTACAAGTACTAGCGCTCGGTAATATTTCCTCTTTTTTTGTTATTCATCATGTAAACAGGTTAGCAAACCTTGCAGCGCATCTTCGTGCGAACTATGCTTGCTGCACTTTGAATGTGGCCGAGAGCTGGCTTGATGAAACACCTTGCTTCCTACTTCTTTTTTTGCGGGGTACCTCGCTTCCTAGTGACCAGTGTCTTGGCTGATCGTCCTAAGAATGCTTATATATGAATAAAGCTCTCTCATTTACCCGCAAAAAAGATTAAGCCATATTAACCGGAAAGGAGGGAGTATGGATTAGCACTACTTTTTGGTGTGTCCCGTCAACTCGCAGAATGAGGAGAAGCTTGCAGGACAAGGTGAAGCTTGCTTACGCCTTTTGACTAATGCAACCTACCCTCGATGGACATGCATCAGTCCATTCGGTGTAAGATTGTCAGAGGCATACACTATAGTACCCAACATGCGGAGTACCATCATTGTTCGACTTCACGAAGAGGCGAAGAGCAAAGCACAGTAGTACGAGTAGTACTACTACTAGAACCGCATGGTGGAGCATTTGTACTGTTATTTCATTTTATCTCTGATAAACTACACGTTTATTCCGGAGAAGGGCGGAAAACGGCAGCCCAACATGTATGAATGATATCAATCAACCAACCATGCTCGAATATATCTTGGCCTCCATGCAAACTCGTCTGTGTGTTCTCGCTCCTCGTCTCTCTCAAGGAACGGCGGGTTGGCTCTTTGCCGTCAATTGAGATCAGTTTGCTCACACTCCTGTCCCACATGTTAGTGATATGCAAGAGGAGGTGCGTTGACCGACTGGCCATACGCGTACTTGGTTTTGAACCTTCATACTACTCCTCCCTCTGTCACAGTTTACAGGGCGCGCTTCATTATGATGCATTTCTCTCAATGCATTTCCACCACCAAAGAGACTTTAGACGTGTTTGCTTTAATGCTCAATTAATTAGGGTGTGGTAACCGCAATCAAGTCCACAATTTTCTCTCCATGTAACTACGGAGTGGAGTAAGTGCATGCATGTGTGTACCCGGGGTGGAAGCACTGCATGCTTGTGTGTACACATTATTCCCTCTAGTAATAGACGCCGTGCTATAACTACCAATGCTATTTTTCAGGCAAATCGCTAGTCGCCTTGGTCCCACAGATCTTTTTTCTTTTTTCTGAAGCGCGCTGTATAAACAGTCACGGATGGAGTAGTATGAGCGGATTCAAAGAAGAGTGTATTGATGGTTGCTTCTTTGGAGCAACTTACAGCGGGAAAGGTGGGGCTTATGATTTGTCTGCTCATTACTCACTATTAATGCGGCGCAACGAACGGGCTAAGTCTCCCATCCAGTTGTGCACTACCCCCTCGGTTCTTAAATATACTCCGGAGTATATTTGTCTTTCTAGAGATTTCAACGAGTGACTACTCAAATATTTGTCTTTTTAGAGATTTCAAATGGACTGGCACATACGGATGTATATACATATTTTAGAGTGTAGATTCTCTCATTTTGCTCCGTATGTAGTCACTTGTTGAAATCTCTAGAAAGACAAATAGAATATTTAGGAACGGAGGGAGTACACATACGAAGCAAAATGAGTGAATCTACACTCTAAAATTGCCCGTTTGAAATTTGTAAAAAGACAAATATTTAGGAACGAAGGAGTATAATTTTTTGCATGCACATGGACCTGGATGATGAAGAGGCTTCTGGCAATGCTATCAAGCTTCCATCATTTGTTTACATAATTGACGTACTATAAATATAATTTTCCAGCAAGACATGAAATTGTACAATGGTGTGAGCTTTCAGCTTCTGTTTTGCGTGTCTTGCCATCGATGCTCTTCCGGAAACAATAAAAAACTAACTTCCTTGCTAATGAATGTCAATTTTTAGCAGATCAGAGCCAATAATTACATCACAACTGAAGACAGAGTTGTGAGAAGGTGTTAAATTAAAATTGATCCATGCTTTCATTGGCAGCAACGTCCCCCCAGCTCTGTCTAAATCAACAAGGCATGTTGGGAAAAAAGTAGCTGTCTGGAGCATGCAACATTCCGATCATTTTGTGCAGTTCCACTAAAATAGAGCTGAGCGTCCCTGTTCCAAAGATATTAAGTGTGATTACGATAATAGAGGACTGCTGATGAAACAATAAACACATAAATAGAAGCCGATCACCTTTGCAGTCTCTCTTAAAACTAACTAGTTGGAGAAGATTAGGCTCGGAGTTGGATGAGGAGGATAGAGCAAAACCAATCTCCCTTTGTGCAGTTGCACTCAAATGTAGAGACGTTGCCCATGTGAAATTTTAGTACAAGTGCACAAAACACTCTTAAGAAAAAAGTGATTTGTGTAGTTCACCAAAAGGTCGCAATAGAAACAAGGTGAAATGGATAGCCCTATTTGCAAAAGAGAGGTAGAAAGGAAACAATTACTGGCCAATAACAGTTGATGACACATGCGACGACAAAAAAGAAGCATATTCCTTGTCCTAAGGGAAGATAACAACACGGTTGTGTTTGTCTAAACCGGTGTTAGGACGAGAATGCAATATGGAAAGTACGCTGGACGAGCTAGTTTTGGGCAAAGAACTATGGAAGATCCACATGCAGCGAGGTGGGAAGACGGGCAGTGGAGCAAGGCCGGAGGGGATACCTGGAGGGCGTCGGGATGTAACTAGGTGAGCGGCGGCGGGCGGAATCTACGAGTAGGTGGCATAGGCCCTGCCGCGCTAGAGCTTGGTCCGAGAGAACGGCGTGGACGGAGAAACGATGCACTTCCTCCCTTTCCCCCGGCGGACGGGATGCGGCCGGATCAGTGACCAACGGTGAGAGAGAGAGAGGCCACCGCACTCCCTTTCCCCCGGCGGACGGGATGCGGCCGGATTAGTGACCAACAGTGAGAGAGAGAGAGGCCACCGCAGCCTTGTGTGAAATACTCTGAAGATCGACAAACCAGGCACGCAAGGCTCCATTGTATATAGTGAGCGGACTACCTTTTTCTCCATAAAAATTGTTTTATATTCTGTGTACGTGCCATTGAGCGCTATAAATATATTTAAAAATAACGCGGCAACACGTCAAGTCAAACTTTGTTTCGTGCAGGCGTGGTACACGACCTCCCTAGGTAAACAACCGCTACAGGCGTTCAAATTAGCACGTGGATTGCCATTTCATAAAGAAATGAGCTCCACCGTGTACCCGCGCAGGTGTGGCTGGGCACGAAGCATGAGTACATGCACGGTGCACCTATTTTCTTCTTGTATACGTACACCACCTACGTGGGGTTGTGTGAGAGAGATACAAACCTAGAGAGATATAGTGTGTGGGTCATTGAGAGTTTTTTTGGGGGGAGGGTTCAATCAAAAAATGTAACATATGCAATGTGTGTGAAATAGAGTCCTGGATATAACATATATATAGAGGGGGCTATCCACGAGAAGAGAGTGGACATATCACCGGCTTGAGGTGTCCATAGAATCGTAAAGAGGGATGATGTGTGTGTGTGTGCGCGCGCGATCGATATAGAGTGCCATTGAATTTGTGTGTGCTCACGTCAAAGATATAGAGTGGCTGGCCTACTGGAACGTGAGAGGGGACATGTGCAGTTTGTCTATGTGGCATGGATACCTACCTGCTGCGCTCGACTATCGGTGTGTGGTGGGGGAAGAGGGAGGCCCAATTAACTATAGAGGTACAATGGTTGGTATATGTGTGGAGGAGGAGAGAGGCCTACCTCATGTATTAAGGAGATCGATCTGCCTCATGTATTAAGGGAGATCAATCGGCATCCATGCATATGTGCAGGAGAGGAATAAGGTTGGGAGAGAGATAGAGCTAGAGTGTTGGATGGGGTGGTAGTGGAGTTGCTTCTAAAAAATGATGGGATAGGCTTGCTAGACAAACGGAGGGCATGCCCGCAATATCAATAAGAGAGGAGATGGCTGGTTGTTGTCTGTGCACGTGCGTGTGAGAGACGGGTCAGGAGGCATGCCCGAATGATGAGGGGGGGCGATGTGGCTGTGGTAAGCAGACATAACTACATCGGAAGAATAATCACCCTTTGTTAGAGAAAGGAGAGACATAACTTGTGAGGTACGTCGATCGATGGGGGGGTAGTTAAAGTCGATCCAGGTATATGTTGGTAGATCGATCGGTATACATGCATGTGTGTGTTAGAAGCAAATGAGGCACAAGGAGAAGGATAGAGATAGAGGGATGCATGTAGGAGGTGGTACGAGAGGCATACTATATCGAGCGGGGAGGAGTGTGCGAGTACGAGAACAATGAAAAGAGTGGTGGGAGTGAGGAATGGACGGTGACAAGAGAAGAGGGGATACTTGTGTTTGTGCTAGGCACACCTGGCTAGAGAGGCATATCGATCGATGTGTGCCGTAAAGAAGGAGCTGGGGGGCCTACACACACCATGGGTGAACAACCCAAAGTGAAAAGATGAATTTGCACGATGGAGCTAGAGAATGCCGAGGGAGGGTGAGAGGGATGCGGGCGTGTGCATGCACAAGAGAAAGTTAGCGCTAGCTACAAAGGTAAGAGGGCATTGTGGGTGTAAAAGACGAATAGAGAGCATATATACTTCATTATAAAAAGCGAATTTGAATATTTGAAGAATTAATCATAGTGTTTTAAACTGACGCATATGTGAATATATATAACGGTGATACACATGGTGTGTTTATGAACATGTTATACTACATTTAATATATTTTATCTCTACTCTTGTAAAAAAACGGAGTTGTTGATGATGGTGTGCCTGCCATCCTACATTATAGGCCGTCCGATTTATATCTGGTGGATAGCAAGGAACTATGATGGTTGAAGTTGGTGATACGTCTCCAACGTATCTATAATTTTTTATTGCTCCATGCTACTTTATCTACTGTTTTGGACTATATTGGGCTTTATTTTCCACTTTTATATTACTTTTGGGACTAACCTATTAACCGGAGGCCCAGCCTAGAATTGCTGTTTTTTGCCTATTTCAGTGTTTCGAAGAAACGGAATATCAAACGGAGTCCAAACGGAATTAAACCTTTGGGATCGTGATTTTCCAACCGAACGTGATCCAGGACACTTGGACCCTACTCCAAGCAGTGCCAGAGGCAGTCACGAGGGTGGAGGGCGCGCCCCGCTGGGCGCGCCCCCCTACCTCGTGGGCCCCCTGACGCTCCACCGACGTACTCCTTCCTCTTATATATACCAACGTATCCCCGAACGATCAGAACAGGAGCCAAAAACGTAATTCCACCACCGCAACCTTCTGTATCCACGAGATCCCATCTTGGGGCCTGTTCCGGAGCTCCGTCGGAGGGGGCATCCACCACGGAGGGCTTCTACATCATCACCATAGCCCCTCCGATGATGTGTGAGTACTTTACTTCAGACCTTTGGGTCCATAGCTAGTAGCTAGATGGCTTCTTCTCTCTTTTTGGATCTCAATACAATTTTCTCCCCCTCTCTCGTGGAGATCTACTCGATGTAATCTTCTTTTTGCGGTGTGTTTGTTGAGAACGATGAATTGTGGGTTTATGATCTAGTATTATCTATGGAAAATATTTGATTTTTCTCCAAATTCTTTTATGTATGATTGAGTTATCTTTGCAAGTCTCTTCGAATTATCCTTTTTGGTTTGGCCAACTAGATTGGTAGTTCTTGCAATGGGAGAAGTGCTTAGCTTTGGGTTCAATCTTGCGGTGTCCTTACTCAGTGATAGAAATAGTTGCAAGGCACGTATTGTATTGTTGCCATCGAGGATAACAAGATGGTTTTTTAATCATATTGCATGAATTTATCCCTCTACATTAAGGCGTTACTCTGTTTTTTAACTTAATACTCTAGATGCATGCTGGATAGCGGTCGATGAGTGGAGTAATAGTAGTAGATGCAGAATCGTTTTGATCTACTTGTTTTGGACGTGATGCCTATATACATGATCATTGCCTAGATATACTCATAACTATGCTCAATTCTGTCAATTGCTCAAGAATAATTTGTTCACCCACCGTAGAATACTTATGCTCTTGAGAGAAGCCACTAGTGAAACCTATGGCCCCCGGGTCTATTCTCATCATATCAATCTCTATCACTTTATTTACTTGCTTTGTTTTTACTTTGCCTTTACTTTTCACTTTGCATCTATCTATCAAAAATACCAAAAATATTATCTCTATCAGATCTCACTCTCGTAAGTGATCGTGAAGGGATTGACAACCCCTAAGCGTTGGTTGCGAGTTGCTATCGTTTTGTGTAGGTACGAGGGACTTGTGCATGGTCTCCTACTGTAACACCCCAGATGTAATTTTCCTTCTTTGTAACTCCAACTCTTGCCATTTTCGGCTATGTGCTATGATATTCCCTCCGTGGTTGGGTTTTGTCTTTTGTTTTGCATTTTGGTCATGTCATGCATCTCATATCATGTCATCATGTGCATCTCATTTGCATACGTGTTCGTCTCATGCATCCGAGCATTTTCCCCGTTGTCCATTTTGCAGTTCGACACTCCCACGTGCACCGGCGCACCCCTCTTGTCTCCTTTCGTGTGCGGGTGTTAAAACATTCTCAGAATGGGACGAGGCTTGCCAAGTGGCCTTGGTACACCACCGGTAGACCACCTGTCATGTTTCGTGTCATTTGGAGGTCATTTGATACTCCAACGGTTAACCGCATAACCGCAAAGGCCTCTTTTGGGTTGCAGCCCAACACCCCTCCAAAACAGCCCAACACCTCTTCCATGCTCACCGTCGTCGGATCACGATCGTGTGGGCGAAAACTACACCCCATTTGGAGTCTCCTAGCTCCCTCTACCTATAAAACACCACCCCTTCGAAATCACGGACAAACCCTAGCCACCGCTCCCCTCTCGCCGCCGGACACGTCCGGACGGAGCCGGACGCGTCCGTCGCCGCGCCCCAGCCACTCAAGGCGCGCCATGTGGTGCTGCAGCCGCCCTCCGCCGCCGGCCCGCTGAGGCCCGGGTCGGGCCCCCCGAGCCCATCTCCGCCCCGCGCGCCCTGCCGCCTAACTCCTCCCGCGCGGGCGACGCCCTCCACAGCCTCGCCCGGCCGCGCACGGCCGCGGCACGGCCGCCCGCCGCCGCCTCCGGTCGGCGTCGCCCGGCCCCGCCTCCGCCGCGCCCGTCGTCGTCCTGGTCGCCGCCGGCGTCGCCCGGCCCCGCCTCCGCGTCCGCCGCCTCCGGTACCGGATCCGCCGCCCCGGTCCCTCGCCGGCCAATCTCCGGCCTTCTCCAGCAGCTCCGGTGAGCCCCGGCCTCGCCTCGGTTCGCATGCCAGATCGGATCTAGAGAAGAACCCTAGGTTGACTGTTTTTCGCTATCTGCATAATTTTCATGCCATATTCATCGTGTCATAACTTTGCACTCGTGGCTCCGTTTTGGGCGTGTAGCATACCCAATTGTTCGCCTCGATGAGTACATCATTTTATCTCATTGCATCATTTTCATTTGAGCTCATCTTGATGCCCGAAATTCTGTTGGAAGAGGGCTATGTGATGTTAGTTTCGGATTCTTATCAGAACATGCACTTTTGTCATTGTTGTCATGATTGATGTGTGCATCTTATGAACTTGAGCCCAACATATGTTTTGAACTATGCCATGCCAGCTTTACAGGGGTGTATGCCATGTATTTTTGTGATCAATGTGGTGACTATCACAAGCATGTAAACTAGGCTTCGTGATGTTGCTGCTTTCAGTCCCTGTTCTGCTGTTATTTTTATGCCATGTAAACTTGATGCTACAGACAGATCCAAGCATATTTTGAGATACTTCAGTGAGGATGTTTTGAATATATGGTTATGATCTATCCATTCATGCCCCTGTTTGAAATTATGGAGTAGTCTAGCATGTCATTTTAGTGCTCTACTTTTGCTACAAAATGTTTCCTGGCAGATTGTTTACATGTTATTCAATTTTGCCAAGGTTGTTGTAGTTGATCCTTGCATGCTATTGTAGCGACCCGACCCGAATGGATCAAGTCTCTGTGCTTCGATGTCATCCCTAGATCAGTAATGCTGACACCACACAGTACTTCGAAGGATTTATAGCAGAGTAGCAATCACACACTTATTACATCGTTTGTCCAGAAGAGGACTTATTACAATAATCATGGCTTAAGGCCATCTAATAACGATAACAGCGGAAGACTTGGAAGATAAGTGAGTCCATCAACTCCAACGGCATCACTGAGTATAGAACCACGACCTAAAAGCTTCTTATTCTTCGTCTGAAAAGTCTGCAACATGAAAAGTTGCAGCCCAAAAACGGGTCAGCACATGGAATATGTTGGCAATGTAACACATAGAGAATAACTTGGAATAAGCTACACTACATGCAATTTGGCTGGTGTAAAAGCTCTATGGTTACAGTTTTGCGTAAAGCCAGTTTTTTTCCTACTACAAAGGAATAAATTTATTTAACTATCATGGTGGTTGTTAAACATTTAGAATGGTTGACAGCATTCTCAATCCCAATTAAAGTACTCATTTAAAACCCAACAATATTAATTAGAAGTAACATGTTGAGATTCAACAGGATAATCCAAGTACTAGATACTCAAGACGTCCATAACCGGGGACACGGCTAATCATGATTAGTTTGTACACTCTGCAGAGGTTTGCGCACTTTTCCCCACAAGACTCGATCGCCTCCGCTTGGTTTCTCGCACTACATGGTGTTTAAGAAATGGATGACCGAGACATAGTCTTTCAGAAGCGCTAGCACCTTACGATGGGTGGACCGGTACACCTACATCCCCTACATCTGCTAGTCCACCACTATAAGAGTTCGCACGACTTAGTCAACTACGCCAGAGCCCATAATGGCTTGTGGCTGCACATGTAATTTACTAGTATGAATTATCTTATGATCCCTTTGAGCCTGGGTGGCGGTCCATAGGAAAATCACACGGTACCCCGGGATTTCCAAAAAAACAGGCAAGTCCTGGTAACTCCAGGTGCCTCAATCCACCCAGATGTGTATTTAAGTTGCCACCTTAGATAAACCTTTAATAACAATCTCACATCTGTCATGGATATTCACTCACCCTATCCACGTCTACTAGCATAGCATGGCATAATAAGCAAACGCAGAAGTATCTCCCAAAGGTTTCATAAGTAACACAGGTAATAGGTACTACCTCATCTACTTCCCATCCCACAATTTAATTAGATCCTAATCATGCAATGTTTGAGGATTGATCTAATATATAAAAACTGGGTAGTAGAAAAAGGTATGATCAAGTGTTACTTGCCTTGCTGACAATCCGCGAAACCTAGAGACTAAAAGTAACAAGCGGCGCACTCCGGGTGATCTATCGCAGACAAACAACAAGCATACAATAAGTACTCATCTAATGCACATGTAAATCTCGAATAAAGATCTAACCAGAAAGTTCAACTTAAGAACCCTGGTGGCAAAAAGAATCAAAACGAAGGCCACGAAGGTCAAACGGCAAGGGAAACCAACTCGGTTCTAGCAAGTTGAAACTAGGTCAAATTTCACAGTAGCAAAACTTTGTTCAAGTTGATTAGTTAGAACGGCGGTTTCGAGACGAAACTCCAGGTGCTTGAATCACCTGATTCCGATAACGAGCGAGAAAATAAACTAGAAAGAAAATCGGATCTGAAATTGCTATCAGAAAAATAGCGGAATAAATCCGATGAGAAAGAAAACGACGAACGGTTGAACGAACGGACGTTCATTAACCGAGGCAAACCGGTGATCACGTTCGTTAGGACGAACGGTCCGGCGAACGCTCGCTAAACAAAACTGGAAAGAAAAACCGGCGAGAAAAACCGATCTAGGGTTTTGGAAAGAAAACCGAAATGAAAAACCAATCTAGAAAACCGGAACGGAAACCGGAACGATTTACGAAAAACCGAATCGAGGAAAAGAAAAGGTGACGCGGCGCGGGGCTAGTACCTCGAAGAGGCGAGGGGCTCCGGCGGCGGCAGTGTTGGGTGGCGGCGGCGGCACTTGGCGGCGGCGGTGGCAAGCGGCGGTGGTGGTGTAGGGCGGCGACGCTGGTGAGGGGCGGCGGCGCTGGGTGGCGGCGGCGATGGTGTAGGGCGGCGGCGCTGGGTGGTGGTGGCGGTGGTGTAGGGCGGCAGCGCGGTGGTGGTGCTGTGTTGCTGCTGCTGCGGAGGAGAGGAGAGGAGAGGTGTTGGTTTTAGGGGGGGGTGCTTGGGTATTTATATAGGGGAGGGGAGGGTTTTGCTTGGAGTAGGGGACAAGAATTAGACTAGGATTAGGAATCCTAGGAACAAAAAATGGAATAACGAAACGGGTCCAAATCCTACTAGGATTTGTAAAAGAAAAGGAAACCGGGGCGGCTCCCTGGCTCCCTGGCGCGGCGCTAGCTAGCGATGGCCTTGGCCTCCTGGCCGGCCGGCTGGCTTGGCGGCTTGGGCCTTTGGCCCAAGGCGCTGCGGCTCTCTCTCTGTTTTTTAAATCGGTTTCACGCGCAGAAAAATACAGAAAAAAAATATCTAAACGAACTCCAAAATTAATAAAGTAAACTTTCCCCGACTCCTAAAAATGACTCGAACAAAAATGAACTTTTACTCGGGGCCTAAAATGCAATTTTTGAAAACACGCATTTTTCCCTAAGGCAAATAAACTCCGAGAAAAATCCAAAATTTGATTTATTTATTAAATCTTCATTTTTCCTAAATTTTGGGAAAGTCATATTATTCCCTCTCTTATTTTTGATATTGGAAAAATATTTGAAGATAAAATAAATAAATCCAATGATCCTCTTTTCATAGTTTTGAGAGAACTCAAATACGAAAATTTCGAAATCTCCAACTCTCTCCGAGGGTCCTTGAGTTGCGTGAAATTTCTAGGATCAACAAATGCAAGAAAATATGATATGCATGATGATCTAATGTATAACATTCCAAATTGAAAATTTGGGATGTTACAAACCTACCCCCCTTAAGATGAATCTCGCCCTCGAGATTCGGGTTGGCTAGAAAATAGGTGAGGGTGGTCCTTGAGCAAATCTTCTTCTCTCTCCCAGGTGGCTTCATCCTCAGTGTGGTGGCTCCACTGAACCTTGCAAAACTTGATAACCTTGCTGCGAGTAACTCTGCTGGCATATTCGAGAATCCTGACTGGTTTCTCCTCATATGTTAAATCATCCTTCAACTGAATTGCTTCAAGTGGCACTGTATCTCTTAGCGGTACTTCCGCCATCTCGGCGTGACATCTCTTCAGATGGGAAACATGGAATACGTCATGAACTCCTGACAGTCCTTCTGGTAATTCCAACTTATAAGCAACTTCTCCCATGCGCTGCAAGATCCTATATGGTCCAACGAAACGTGGCGCCAATTTTCCTTTAACTCCAAAATGCTTAACTCCTCGAAGTGGGGATACTCTAAGATAAATTCTGTCTCCAACTTCATATTCTATCGCTTTGCGTTTTGAATCTGCATAGCTTTTCTATCTGGACTGGGCTACCTTGAGCCTGTCGCGAATCAACTTAACTTTCTGTTCAGACTCCTTAATCAAATCTGGTCCAAACAACTGACGGTCTCCAACTTCGTCCCATGACAACGGTGTCCTGCACCTCCTTCCGTATAAAGCTTCGAAAGGTGCCATCTTCAAGCTGGTTTGGTAACTGTTGTTATAATAAAATTCAGCATACGGCAAGTTATCGTCCCAACTAGATCCATAGTATAGTGCACAAGCTCTCATCTTATCTTCCAAAATCTGATTGACTCTCTCAGTCTGTCCATCTATCTGTGGGTGAAAAGCTGTACTGAATTCTAGCCTGGTACCTAACGTTTCATGCAACTGATTCCAAAACTTTGAGGTAAATTGGGTTCCTCTATCTGATACGATACTCCTCGGAACTCCGTGCAAACACACAATTCTGGTCATGTATATCTTTGCCAACTTAGCACTGCTATAGGTAGTCTTAACTGGAATGAAATGCGCTACCTTCATCAAGCGGTCGACTATAACCCAAATCGAATCATAGCCTAGACGAGTCTTTGGAAATCCCGTGATGAAATCCATGCCTAGTTTATCCCACTTTCATTCGGGAATCGGCAATGGCTGCAACAATCCTGCTGGCTTCTGATGTTCTGCCTTCACTCTCTGACATACATCACAAACTGCTACATACTCCGCGATATCCTTCTTCATTCCGGTCCACCAGAACGTTTCCTTCAAATCCAAATACATCTTGGTATTTCCTAGGTGAATCGAATAGGGTGAATCATGTGCCTCTTGCAGAATCAACTTCCTGATCTCCGGGTCATTTGGCACGTAAATATGGTCCTCAAACCATAGGGTATCGTGCTCATCCTCACGAAATCCCTTTGCTTTTCCTTCACTCATTTTCTTCTTTATATCCGCAATCTCTTTGTCCTGTTTCTGAGCTTCCCTGATTTTATCCATCAAGGTAGACTGAATTTCCAATGCTGCTACGTAGCCTCTCGGAACTATTTCCAAACATAGCTCACGAAGATCTTCTGCTAGTTCCTTTGGTATTTCTCCAGTCAATAGTGTATTGACATGGCTCTTGCGGCTCAATGCGTCAGCTACTACATTAGCCTTTCTTGGATGATAATGCAATCTCATATCATAATCCTTGATGAGTTCCAACCATCTCCTTTGTCTAAGGTTTAACTCTTTCTGCGTGAAAATGTACTTCAAACTCTTGTGATCCGTGTACACCACACAATGATTTCTAATGAGCAAATGTCTCCATGTCTTCAATGCATGCACAACGGCTGCTAAGTCCAAATCATGTGTGGCATAATTTAATTCGTGAGGTTTCAGCTGTCGTGAAGCATACGAAACAACTCTTCCCTCCTGCATAAGCACTGCTCCAAGTCCTCGACGTGAAGCGTCGCAATACACTTCATAATCCTTAGTCTGGTCTGGTAGAATTAATACTGGTGAGGTAACCAAACGTTTCTTCAACTCCTGGAAACTAGCCTCACACTCCTCAGTCCAAATGAACTTAGTATCCTTCTTCAACAACTCTGTCATAGGCTTCGCAATCCTTGAGAAATTCTCGATGAATCTCCGGTAGTATCATGCGAGTCCAAGAAAACTCCGGATCTCTCCAACTGTCATTGGTGCTTCCCATTTGGTTACGGTCTCAACCTTTTTAGGGTCAACTGCTATCCCTTCTCCGGATATAACATGTCCAAGAAATCCAACTTCCTTCAACCAAAACTCACATTTGCTGAACTTGGCATATAACTGATGTTCCCTTAGTTTCTCCAAAACCAATCGCAAATGTTCCTTATGTTCCTCTTCATTCTTCGAGAAAACCAAAATATCATCAATGAAAACCACGACGAACTTATCCAAAAACTCCATAAACACTTTGTTCATCAGGTTCATGAAATAGGCAGGTGCGTTAGTCAGTCCAAATGACATAACGGTATACTCATACAGTCCATATCTTGTGGTGAATGCTGTCTTAGGTATGTCCTGCTCTCGAATCTTCAATTGATGGTACCCTGATCGCAAATCGATCTTGGAAAACACTTTAGCTCCTTGCAAACGATCAAACAGATCATTTATCATTGGTAGTGGGTACTTGTTCTTGATTGTTACTTCATTCAATCCACGATAGTCAACAACCATCCTTAACGATCCATCCTTCTTCTCTACTAAAAGTACGGGTGATCCCCAAGGTGAAGAACTTGGGCGTATGTAACCTTTATCCAATAGTTCCTTAATCTGCTTCTTGATTTCTGCCAAATCCTGTGCGGGCATCCTGTATGGTCGCTTCTATATTGGGCCTGTACGTGGCAAGATCTCAATCAGAAACTCAATGTCTCTATCCGGTGGCATTCCTGGCAATTCCTCAGGAAATACATCAGGATAATCCTTCACTACTGGCACCTCTTCCTGCACAACTCCTGACAGGCAATTTACATGAGCTCTCCTCAGCTCATGCCGTGATACATACTTAATCCTTCTTCCTTCTGGCGTTGTGAGAAAAATCGTCTTACTTGCGCAATCGATGTTTCCTCCATACATCGACAGCCAATCCATACCTAGAATCACATCCAATCCTTACTGTGATGGAAAGAGAACCAGCTTCACCCAATCTAACCCCAACCCCAGCTGATAGTAACCCAGTTCCTGTTGACACAGCACCATCTCCACCACAGGGCTCCCAAACAATAGCAGCTAGAAAGGCAGCTCCAGTGCCCAAAGGGCCAGTACTATCAAGGCGAACCCCAACTCCACCAGTTAGTACGCCTATTCTTGTGAGGAAGCACAACCAGCCAGTCGTAGTTTACCATCTATCGTATTTGATGTTGTTAAATCGTATGTGCGTATCTTCCCATCTTGGAAATATTTTACTGAAGATGAAGGAAAATGCCAGTTGCAGGTGTTTGTCTAGGAGTTATGTGTAAGTAATGTTATTCATGGCAATTACTTTGCTTCGTCCCATACATCCTACCTCCATGATGTTTATAATACAGCAAATTTTCCCATTTTTCTCTATAGAAAAGAACCGATTTGGAAACTCAGGATGAGGTAACCTGTGCTAATACCTCTGCTATCTTCAAGAATGCTTGGTGGCAGTATCGGAATTACCCGAAGAAAACGTACTTCACTGGCAAAGAAACTCATCAAATTCCCTTACGTTCTCCTGAGACACATTTACTGGACGATGACTGGGAACGCCTTGTTCTGTACTAGTCCCGAACCAAGAACGTGGTAAGGTCTATGTGCTCATTTTCTATTCTTAAGTATTTTATTCTTGCGTCTTACTGTACTCTGTTCATGTAGAACAAGTGCCTAAACCTAAAGAACAACTGTTCTAATTTAAGATTCCATTGCTATCATAGTTCAAAAAAGCGCTAGGCGTTAATTGTGCGTTTTGCCACTGCCTTGCGCTTTACTGACCAAAGCGCATGCTTATGCACGGTTATGCATAGATTATGCGTAGTTAAGCGCTCCCTTAGGCGCGCCTTTTCTAACTATGATTGCTTTGCTCTTGTATCACTGTATTTACTCATACAAACTTATTTTTAAATTGAAGGATCCAATCAAAACTCCAATGGCACAGCAGGTATGTTCACGCATGTTTCTTTAACAGGTTTGCTCTTATCAGTAGCTTTGTTGATTTCAATTTCAATTGTGTATACATTTGACTTTCATATCATGCACATTACTAGCATCACAATAGAGCCAATAGTGTTGTTGTACATGTAGACCCTTGGTACCCATATGAAATCTTGTTGTGCCGTGTAGTTTCCCACGCTTTGTATTCTTTCACTGCTGCTTTGTATTGAACTGATATGATTTGAACCGTGTCTCTATTTTGATTTGGGAAGACAATGTAGTGACCATAGGACATAGATATATGTTTGTTTGATGCTTTTATTATGTAGTAGTACTTTGCAATAGAACACTTGGTAGTTTAATCCTGTCCACCTTACTAATGAACTGGCTCACCGAAATGAGTTTCATATACTAGTACATGCTAAACTTGTTATGTGTCTGCTTGTTTCTTCTTTTAGAATGCTGACAGAATATTGGGGAAGAGTGCCTTATTAAGAAATGGTAAAGGAAATAATGAAGATAAGGTTCAGGATAGTGACACATCCTTGTTGGTCTCCAACAAAGCTGATAAAACAGCTAAGGAAGACTATCTTGAAGATAGCGAGACAAACCCAAAGTCCTGTCTTGGTTTAGTGTTCGAGTTACTGGCCACTAACGCATGCACAAGCTATTCAAACTCACTGTCTGAATCAGTTCGGTTTCTTGAGTCTCAACTACAATCTGAAAGACATCAATCAGCTGTGCTGCGACAAGAAGCGGAAGGACTGCGGAAGTCCCTGGAGCATTTAGATGCATACTTTCTGGTGCAACAGCAAGCGTTGGAGGATTTTAGCGCCAAACAGGACAAAGCTAATCAGCTTGCTAAGCTTATTACCAGCATGGTGGATACCCAGGATAACGTTTCTTGAGCTCTTGTGAAGTTGTTTCAGTTATGCTCTTGTTTTGCCGCCGCGTTTATTTGCACTGCTGGCCAATTATGACGGCCAAGTGTATGTAATATGCTGCTTTGTTCCCTATATTTGCACTGGTGGCGAACTTTGATGCCCAGTGGATGTAATGTGTGTAATAGCGGTAATAAGCTAGCCTTAATTGCTTGCTTGTTTATTTCTTTATTATCTTGTTTAGTTGTTTGCTTGTAGTCACTACAGTTCTTTTTCTGTGTTTTTCTAGTGGTCACAATAGCCTATTTTTGGTAACTTGGCCAAAATAATCATGGCAACACACGGAATGTTGTAACCATGGGCCTCATGTAGGCCATATGATCCATGGGCCTTTGTTCGGCCGTATGACCATTGGCCTTCTATACGGGCCGTAGGATCCATCGGCCTTCTATACGGGCCTTAGGGATCAATGGGCCTTCTGCGGGCCGTAGGGTCCATGGGCCTTCTACAGGCCGTACTATCCATGGGCCTCATACGGGCCGTAGGAGCCATGGACCTTCTACAGGGCGTATCATCATTTCGCCAATCATGGGCCGTACTATTCGTGGACCATAACGGGCCGTTAATAGGCCGTATTTGATAACTCTATGAAAACAACCCAACAGGTTTTTTGACATGAAAACGGCCCAACGTATTAACGGTCCGCAAACGGGCCAACTGTAACGACGGGCTGAATTTGGCCCACAAGCAGAAAATGACAGTAATGGGCCGTATATAACGGAATGCTGCAAATGAGCCCAAGAATCAATGGGCCCTGAGAAGGCCGAAAGATAACTTGGGCTGGAAACGGCCCAATGGAATAATGACCCGTTAATGGGTATAAAGTGATAGACTGTTCATTACGGGCCAGTTTCACCATGGGCCGTTAATGGGCCAAGAGTTACAAAGGTCCTCATATGGGCCAAAAGAAGTCATGGGCCATACATGGGCCGGAAGTTAAAACGGGCTGAATCATATTGGACGGCCTAGATGACGCTACTGGGCGTAATTCGGATAGGGCATAACGGATCCTGAGTTAGCGGGCTGTAAATAGGCTATATGCCACTACTACGAAAAGGCCTACTAATGGCGCACCTCATTTGGCCATTAATGGCGCATTAGTGGTGCGCCATTAGTGCCACGCCATTAGTATATTTTACTAATGGCACACCCCCTGGTGCGCCATTAGTATCTGATATACAAATGGCGCACCAGTGATGCGCCATTAGTGTATACATAAGTGCGCCATTAGTATGCCTCCCAGGGGCCATGTATACCCAGGTGCTCTGGCATACTAATGGCGCACACCAACAAGATGCGCCATTAGTAACCTCGACATACTAATGGCGCACTGTTCAGTGATGCGCCATTAGTATGCTTTGTCATACTAATGGTGCACTGTCATGTGATGCGCCATTAGTATGGATATTAGGTTTTTTTTATTTTTTATTTTCTATTTTTTGCACAGGTTACAAAATGTATAATTTGACAAAATATAGACAGCACACATCAACAACAGATTCATCAAATACAATAGAAGATTAGTCTTTGAATACAATTCATCATATTAGTCTCCGAATTGAAAAGACCGAACAAAGATAGAACATTATATTACAAGTCTCGAGACCGCGAGTAGCGAGTTTGTCTTCACATTACAAGTCGATATCGATCATCTAAACTACCATCACATAGAAGAGAGTTGCGGTCATCACGATGAGCATCATCACGATGAAACTCGTCTTCATCCGGTTCCTCCAATGCTCCCTCCCCTCTCCCGCTAGATAGCGGGCGTATCTAGATTCGGCCTCGGCCCTAGTGGTGTACCCTTTGTAACTGTTACCGCTGAATCGGTGAACCTGTCTCCGACACTCCTCCCAGTCTTCATAGACTCCGGGAACCTTACCCTTGTACACGACATACGTCGGCATCGCTATGCACTAGCCAAACGAAACGTTAGTACCAATTCACAGACAATACATAAGCAATATATAAGTATGCAACAGAACGATCGGAAGAGAAAAGCAAGACATTAATAGCATCGATTACATCTAAGTTGAACGACTCTCGAAACCAAAGAGACATACTACAAGTTCATTAAAGTTTATTACAACATGAGCCAATCGATGTTTCAGAACTAGACACAGCATCACTGCTTTCGACTCGACTCAAGGGACCGAAGCATGGATGAAGCCGCCGTCTATCGTTGGAGTCATGAAAGAACGGGCGTTGTCAGCCTGCATTTGTAGCATTGTGTCGATGTCACTGTTGGACGGTTGATTTCTGAGGTAGAACTGCCCCGAGGTACGAAGGACATCTTGATGGATGATTTCCGCAAACTCCGACTAGATGCGAAAGAATTCTTGTCGGAGGTCCGCGTCCTGGATTGCCGACAAGCTCTTTGCCCAATCTTTGAGTTTACTCGGTAGCAGAAGTTGATGATGGTCCCGTACGATCGCCCGCATGTGATGGATGGCGTAGTAGGCACCCTTCTGACCGCCAGGCGGCTGCTTGATGCAGCAGAACATCGTATTGTGGGAGAACACGTGCTTGCCGTACTTATGAATAGGCCTGGTGAAGGTGCCTCCAGATTTGGCGTAGCCGGGGAGAACATCATCAAGAACCTTCTTGACATTTGTGTAGTGTACGTTTGACTGACGGTCCAGGTCGAAATACGTGGCCATGGAATATTTGGGGCTTAGGAGGATGAGCATGCAATGTGTGTCACTGCAGAAAACACGGAATGTTAAAAGAAAAACGATTGAAATCTAAGAATTCATATGTTACGGGCCGGTTGAGGGGGGGACTTACTCGGGAAAGTAAGGCACGAGGAAGTTATCCTTATCTTGGTTTGCCAGAATGACGCCTTTGAGGTAAGAACTCGCGACTTGCCGATCCCCAGCGCTGCCCAAGATCTTGGCACCCATGTAGAAGGGGTCGACTATCATGATGTCCGGGGTCTTGTCGCGAATGATCCGCATCTCCATACTCAGCGAAAATAGCCGAACGAAGGTGTAGTGCAGCGGATGAAGGTTCATCATAGCGTGGATGTCATCAAACCGCAGGACGATCGTACGCCCAATGGAGTTATCCACAAAGCCCTTGCCCTCTGGCACCTTGGCCGCGAAAACCGGGTATGCCACATCCTTCTCTTTGAGACGCCGCTTCTCCAAAGAAAGAACACTGTCATGCAGACTCCGCATAGCACCGGTTGCAGCATTGAGCATATTTGTCGGTAGCATCGCCCTACCCGCCACATGCACCCTCCTCGAGATATCCTCAGGTGAAGGTGGCCCGTCCTGAGCAAGGATCGTACTCGGTGCCGGCTGGCTCGCACCCTTGTTAGTCTTTCTTTTGCGTGCGTTCTTCTTCTCCTGTAATGGGACCGAGTTCTGCTCACAGACCGCCTTCTTGAGTGTATTTGGGCTGATAATATTTCGCACCTCGCCTATCTGAGGCTCGGTGAAGTCGGCAGCTGGAGGCGTCTCCTGAGAGCTGAACGGCAGACGACGCCTGTTGCAACTTGGCTTCTCCGCGGTACCAGCTAGATCGCGCACGTCTTTTGTTGGGTTGGGTTCTTGAGAAGGAGCCCCCATGAAGTCGCCATCGTAACCATGTTCGGCAAAGTACTGATCGACGTTGCCAAATGTATCGTCGTCGTAGTCATTCTGATCCTTTGCCATATGCATGTTTGGATCCAGTGGCATAGGGATGTCCGGCACCGTTGCAGCGGTCTTGCCATGGGGCCGACTTGGCGCCGGCACGACTGGCGGTGTTGTCTTTGGGGTGGTGTCCCCCGGCCCCAAACGAATCTAGCTCTTCGGCCAAAGCAGGGTCCAGCTCAGGCAGGCGCTGAGGGTCATCACGTCATCATCGTCGGCCCCGACGGGTCGAATCGGAGGTAACAACTCGTCGCAGCCTGGCAGCACCCGAACCAGTTGAACCCTAAACAAGTTGGGTGGCATCTGGGTACCGTGGAACAAGGGGTTGCCCGGTTGAATGATTTGGCCCTTGGCGACATCGACCAACTCGTTGTTCACGAAGTGCAGGAGAGTGCACGGAACATCGGTGGCGCCCTGCGAAAACATGTAGGGCGTCAGGGATGCCCAGTCAAAGGCAAGGAGATGAAGTCCTCGGCCAAGAGAGGCTTAATTAGATACCGTGATGATGGCGTCGAGCTCGGCTAATGTCGAGCCACCGCCAATGGCGGGCGTGCAGTTGACGGAGGGGCCGCTTGCTGCAGAGGTGCCGGCCGGCGTACACCCGGGTGCATTAAGCTCCCGTGCCGGCGTCGGAGACACCAATGCCGCCTCCGCCGGAGACACCAATGGCCCCGCCATCGCATTCTGCGAGTTGCTGGCCGTGAAGCTAGGAATCGGGGGCGGCCCCTATTGGCCGCCCGCAATCCATGCACTCAACCCCTGGATCAAGGTAGGCACAATGGCGGTGATCGTCGCTCCGAGTCGTTGTTCCACTTGCTCTTGGACAATCTCCGGAATCCGCGCCACCTGTCCCTTGAGTTCTTGAACCTCGCGCGCCTGGCTTTCCGAGCTGGTCTTTTTCTCCTTCCGCACACCAGCGGTATAGTATGACCCCCATTTTGTGGACAAGCCTTTGCCGGCCACACGACCAGCTGACGTCGGCTTACTGAGCTTATCCTTGTTCTTCATTACATTCAACGCCCTATTTAGAGTGGTGTCCCAAGGGTTGCTCGTAGTTGACCCCGCGCTACTGCTTTCAGTCGCCTACGGAAGGAATGTGAACCATTTAGAAATTTGGCTTCATTAATTAGAATGCAACCATATGGAGCTAATTACGCGGGGGTGTATTCCTTACCAGAACAAGCTCAAGCGCCCTGGTCTTCGGATCCGTGGTAAGCTCCTTTGTTATCGGGTCCTCCTTCTACCGGGCCCTGACAAAGTTCTTGGTCTGCTTGTTACCGCTGTATTTCTCGAAGCGGGGCGGTAGGCCTTGCTCGGCACGCTCCGCGTCCTCCTTGTCCCATATAGGCTCCGCCACTCTATAACCGCTGGGACCGAGTTTGTGTTCCCCTATGTTCAGGTCCCGCATTTCTTTCCCCCACTGACTTGATTGGGAGTTTGCGGTGCTCGAGCAATTGATCTTGAAGTCATTGTAGTCATCTTCGGTGATCGAAGGATTTTTCTCCTTGATCTTCTCATAACTCTCACCTTTCTCGATCATTCTCTTCACATTGCTTTTCCAAGTAGACAGGGCCTTGCTCATCTTCATGAGGGCATCATTGTTCACTTTATTCCCTTTGAGGCTTGTGTTTTCAAAAGCAGCGGGGAACTTGTATCGTTCGTGCAGCTTCGTGAAGAGGAGGTTGCGCAAATTCCCTCGGTCAGGATGCCTCAGGTTCTCGGTGTTGATCGAGACGGTGCTCCGGAGAATGCACCCGAGCTGAAGCGAGTACCCCTTGACTATTCGTTCGGGCGCCGTTGGATTCCCGTCGGAGTCCACTTAAGTAACTTCCTCCTTGAGGGTGCGGAGCACGGTGGGGCGCCGGTCCTTCCATTGCCTCTTCTGTTGGCTGCCATCTGTGCGTGCGCCGCCATCATCAGTGGTGGCATCCTCGGCGGCACCATCAGTGGTGGCATCAGTGGGGTCATCCTCGGTGGTACCATTAGTGGTCTCAGGATCGGTGGGGAAGGCGGTGTCCTCATACAAGTGAGGTTGTTCCTCCATCTCCTGGGACAGCTCCCAGAATGCCTTGCCGCCCGAACCCCCGGCCTCATCGTTGTGGGCCATGTTTCTCTCTAAATAGAAACAAGGTTTGGTAAAAAAGTTGGTTATTGTCAAGGAACAAGATCATGGTCTCATCATTTAGGGTTTGTCGACACCGAGGCATCCTAAAATCTAAGCTTTTATCATTCAGGGTTTTTCGACGCCGAGGCACCCTAAAAGCCTAAGCTTTCATCATTTTGGTTTTTATCGACACCGAGGCACCCTAAAAGCCATGCATTAGTCACAAGTACGCCGGGGCACTTGATCCTACTTAATTAACTACTAAGATACCCCGGCCCATGCATTAGTCACAAGTACCCCATATGTCCTATTTTTAGCAAAGTCATGCTAAAATTCACGGAAAATTTCAGCATGACCTTTGCTGAAAATAGGACATATGGAGTACCCGAATTTGCCGGAACGGAAGTTAATTGACATTCCGGCAAACTCAAGGGCCTCTCGGGGTACCTGCAAAATCATTATCCCAGGTGGACATGGATGCAATGTCACATGTCACATGGATCCCACACCCACAGGAGCTGGTGAAGCTTCATGTGTATTTCACGAAAACCAGCCTGACTAAAGAGCTTTATGTAGAAAACAAATCACTCCACCAGCTCACACAGGATCCATCAGAGACATTCACCGAAGATTTGACGGCTGTCGTTGATTTTTTTTCTATGTTTGCACACAAAGTGGTGCTTCCATTTTAGTCTCCCCAGTACAGTTCATGTCCAATCTACCATACATTTGCTGCCAACTTGATCATCCCTCTAAGCAATTACTCAAAATTGATCAAAGTTTATGCATTAGAGAATATCAGTCATTGATATATGGGTCCACATATGTTATGAAACAAACACTAAAACAAATTGCATGCGTGATGCTGCTGATGATGACCAAGCCCAATTATCTAGGTGCTTCGTCCAACTATAAGCACAGTGGAGTGCAGCAAAATAAGAACAGTTTGCTTTGTGCTCACCATGCAGGGGAGGAGGCGACGAGGTCCGGGTGGTGGTGGTGCTCCGGCGACACCTACATTGTACCCATGGGCATTCAGCAATTTTGCATAAGAGAGCATGTCTTAGGCTCAACCACTTGTTCAGGTTTATGAAAAAATTTATGCTACTGGTAGATAGTACGATCTGGTGCTGAAAACAAAATGAAACGAATATATTGGAGCTAAAGACCAGTAGATTTTGGCAAACATCTGCTGACAGGAGCCCAAAATTCATATATTTTCTTTGCATGGGCCTAGCTACCTTTATTCACTCAAGCTGGTAGCTGTTAATATAGAAGTAAGATGGAGCCATCCACTACTGTTAAACTAAATAGTGCTAAACTAGAAAGGATATTAGATAATAATGGAAAGTAAAGGAGCCCAAAACCTTCAGAGCACACACAACAGGAGAAAGAGTATTATAGCACTTGCTTTTCAGTCATTCCAATGAGCACGAATGCTATCAGCTGTCATAAGAAAAAAAATGTTCTACATGTTGATTATGGTTTTGCATCAAGAAAATTACAAATTATTATAAGCACATATGGTAGGTTTCTGTGGTTCAAAGGTAATGTACTTAATCTAAAGAAAGGCACGACTATGAGAAACTGAAATCATTGTCACGTTGTAGCTTCAGAATTTGACTCAAGTTGAACCTTCCAGTACTACACGGACAGGAAGACCATAACAAAATCCCTATCATCGGACCAACTACTCCAGTTTTCACTTGAAATCTACGAAGCTGAAAACTTTCACTGCCCTGTTGCTCTCCCTTGTCCCATTATCTTACTTTTTTTCCAAGAAAGCTAGCTAAACGATTGACCGGTGTGAAGATTTCCATGAGAAGCATTGTCACATGGCCATCTTGGTTAAGCCGCATGAATACATAGCTACAACAACCGATGGAATCCATGCAAGCAGGGCAGTTTCGCTGTGCATAGCTAGCTAGGACCTCTCTCAGGAAAGTTTCAGTTGTTCTCACGCCTAATGTAGTGAATGCAGCAAGCAAACTGGGTATCTAGTTTAGTTGGGGAGGAAGAAAAATGACCACGATAGACACCTAGAGCATCAGAGATGGAGAGAGCAGAGAGAGAGGGGGGATGATACCTCGACGAGCTCCCCTGATGGCGTGGGTAGTAGGGTCGCAGCAGCGTCCCGGGAAGAGGCGCACGATGGTCCGTGGTGCAACCTGCATGCAAGAGGAACCCGCATCATCAGGGAACCTTGACGGCGGCCAAATCTAAACAACAGGGGCGGCCAAAAGGTAGCTGACAGGGGCGGCGTCGAGGGCGGCAGGGCGACGGTGGTGTCGGAGCAGCGCTGGCAACGGTGGTGTGGACGGGGCGGCGCTGGTGTCAGGGCGGCGTCGAGGGCGGCGGGGCGGCGGCGGCGGGAGAGGAGAGGGGAAGTGGATCGCGGGCGAGGGCGAGGGAGAGAGAGGGGATCCATACGAAGTAGGGGTGGCACAATACTAATGGCGCACCACCCCTCGGTGCGCCATAAGTACATACATGCTAATGGCGCACCTCACCCAGGTGCGCCATTAGTATTTTTTTACTAATGGTGCACCACCCCTCGGTGCGCCATAAGTACATACATGCTAATGGCGCACCTCACCCAGGTGCGCCATTAGTATCATCAAACAGTAATGCATGCCGGTGGAGCAGGGGAGGGTGCGGGGGGTGCGGGGGGTCGGCGGCGGCGGTTGAGTAGGGGAGGGGTGCGGGTGGTCGGCGGCGGCGGTTGAGCAGGGGAATCGAGGGTGCGGGCGGTCGGCGGCGGCGGCCGGTGGACCGGATCTGGCGAGGTGGGATAGCGATCGAGATGGAGGGGGATCGAGATCGAGTGTCCATGAAATTAAAAAATATTCATGATAGTTCAAAAAGTGCCCATGAAATACAATCGAGAAATGAAGTCTACGATTTAAATACAATCGATCTTAGCTAGCTATCTCTTCACAATCTTCTTGCCCTTCTTTTTCGCAAATGGAGTTCTTCTATGGAACGGACGTCCTTTAGGTAGGGTGGTCCTACTTCTTCTTGTGGTGTATGCTGCTACTTCATCATCGTCGTCATGTTCGATCCTCGGGTCGCCGTACTTGTCGAAGTCTTGCTCATTGGCTACTCCATCCATTCCGATGATCTTCCTTTTGCCTCTCCTCACGACAACACGACTGGGCTTTGGCGGGTCAGTAATATAGAAGCATTGGTCCACTTGGGAAGCCAGTACCCATGGCTCATTTTTCGCGGTGACGTTTGCGCCCGCGGTCTTGGATTTGGCTTCGGGTATAACCATGGTGGTGAAATACCGGTCTTCTTTTATGACGTTCTTGGCCCATCTGACATGGAACATCGGGACCTTCTCTCCAGCGTAGCTCAGCTCCCAGATCTCCTCGATCCTTCCATAGTATCTGTCCTTGTCGTTACCGGTGTAGGATTCCATCGTTACCCCAGAGTTCTGATAACCATCGCTCTTCATGTCCTTGGCCTCGGTGTAGAATGTGTAGCCGTTGATATCGTACGCCTCATAGGTCATCAGGTTGTGCTCGGCGCCCTGTGACAAGGCGAATATGAGTTGTTCTTCCGCGGAAGAATCCTCATGTAATGGGTATGACAGAAGCTTCTGCTTGAACCAACGCGTGAAACATGAGTTGTGCTCTTTGAGTATATCTCCGTCCGTCCTCTGTTGGCCTCGGTCATTGTACGTCTTCTTAATAAAGGTTTTGTGCTCTACCACCCAAGGATCGACCACGTCTATGTGTTGTAGCGCGACTAGGTTTGCTCTTTCAAAGTCGGCGAGTCGACCCTCGAAGTCGACATGCATTTCGCGGCGACCCTCACGGTGACCCCATCCAGCGAGCCTACCGAGGTGCCTGTTGACGGGCAGACCAACGGGGTTCTCGATGCCTAGATAATTCGTGCAGTAGGCGATGCACTCTTCGGTTAGAAAGCCCCTGGCTATGCTTCCTTCTAGACGTGACATGTTGCGAACGTATCCTTTGATGACACCATTCATCCTTTCGAACGGCATCATGCTGTGCAGGAACGTCGGCCCGGGTTGGATGATATCCTCCACTATATGGACCAGCAGATGCACCATAACGTCGAAGAATGCGGGCGGGAAGTACATCTCAAGCTCGCATAGTATCACCACGATCTCTTCCTGTAGCCTTCTGAGTTGCCTCACGCCAATCGACTTCCGAGAGATGACGTCGAAGAAGTTGCATAGGCCAAATAGCATTTCACGGACGTGCGTGTCCATGATCCCACGGATTGCAACTGGAAGTATCTGCGTCATCAGCACGTGACAGTCATGAGACTTCATCCCGCTGAACTTCTGCTTCGCTGGGTCTAGGTATCTGCTTATCTTCCCCGCGTAACCATAAGGAAGTTTTACTCCTAGGAGGCAGGTGAAGAACTGCTCGATCTCCTCCTGACTTAGAGTGAAGCACGCGGGAGGGTAGTCATTTCCGGTCTTCTTGGCCTTTTTGCCTTTGCGACGACTTTCTGTGTCCTACTTCGCCTCATCATCATCATCATCATCATCATCATCATCATCATCATCATATATAGCGTGAAGCTCCTGCCTGATGCCCATTGATTTCAAGTCTGCCCTTGCTTTTGGCCCATCTTTGGTCCTCTCTGGCATGTTGAGCAGGGTACCAAGCAGACTCTCGCACACGTTCTTCGTGATATGCATGACATCAAGGCTGTGAGGCACACGGTGGATCTTCCAGTACGACAAATCCCAGAAAACAGACCTCGTTTTCCATACCTTCAGCAGCGGCTCTGGCGCCTTTCGCTTCTTTCCCGGCTCTGGCGCCCTTTGCTTCTTTCCCTGCACTGGGCAGTCTTTCCAATTTTTCAACAGCTTGTCTATTTCCTCGCCGCTCCTTGTACACGGGCGTTTTCGGGGTTCGGTTTCACCATCGAACAGATCCTTGCGTTTCCTCCACGGGTCATCGTCGCGAAGCCACCTTCGATGTCCCATGAACACGGTTTTCGAAGACCCGGGATCTCTATCTAGCTGGCGATACGTTGTGTCATCCATGCACCTTACGCATCCAGAAAATCCGTGGACTACCTGCCCCGCGAGATATCCATAACCGAGATAGTCGTGCACCGTCGTGAGTAGTGCGGCTCTCATAGGGAAATATTCTTTCTCTGCGGCGTCCCACGTATTGGCTGGCGTTTTCCACAGCGTGTCTAGCTCCTCCTTCAGCAGCCCCAGATACAGATTGATGTCGTTCCCTGGTTGTTTCGGCCCTTCAATTAGCATACTCATGTGAATGTACTTCCTCTTCATGCATAACCAGGGGGGAAGGTTGTACATCCACACAAACACAGGCCAGGTGCTATGTGTGCTTCTCTGGCTGCCAAACGGATTGACTCCATCGGTGCTCGCGCCCAGCACGATGTTCCTTGGATCCTTCCCAAATTCTGGGTATTCAAAATTCAACGCTTGCCACTGGCTCGCATCCTTAGGGTGACTCAGCATCTTGTCTTTTTTATCTATCTCCGGATCATTTGCGTCATCTTCTCGCTTCTTCTCCTCCCTATCCGCGTGCCAACGCAGGAGCTTTGCTACCTTAGGATCCGCGAAATACCTCTGCAGACGAGGAGTGATCAGAAAGTACCACACCACTTTTCGAGGAGCTTTCTTCCTCTTCTTGTATCGAGTGACGCCGCACACCGGACATATGGTAGACTCTGCGTGCTCGTCCCGATAAATGATGCAATTGTTCATGCACACATGGTATTTAACGTGCGGTAAATCTAGAGGACACACGATTTTCTTCGCCTCCTCCAAACTGGTCGGGCACTTGTTCCCCTTTGGAAGACGTTCGTGCCAGAATGACATGTTCTCGTCGAAGCATGCGTCGGTCATTTTGTGTTTTACCTTCATCTCCAGAGCCATGAGCGTTACTTTCAGGCGGGTATCCTCAGGCCTGCATCCTTCATACAATGGAGTAACCGCGTCTAACTCAAGTTGATCCATCTTGGCTTTCTCTCGGGCGGCAGCTCTTGCGTTATCCGTCTGCTTGAGAAGCAGCTCTTGAATATGAGGGTCCTGCACCCAGCCCATGGATGGTCCAGCGTCGTCTGCTCCGCTGGCATCATCATCTTCATGATCATGCCCGTCGTCTGCTCCGGCATCTTCCTCATCATCATGTCCTACATCTTCTACATGATGACTGTGTACAAGATCACCGTCATGATCATCTCCTGGGGATTCTTCTTCTTCTCGCCCGCCCGAGCCGTGGTGGTTGTCTTGCTGCCCTTCCTCATTTCTTGCCCGGCCCCCATGGACGACTTCGTAGTCATCTTCATCACCTTGCCACCGATAGCCATCCATGAAACCACGCAAGAGCAGGTGGTCCCACACCTGCCCGGAATCCGGGTCCGCAATAAGGCTCTTCAGCTTGCATCTTCGACATGGACATCTTATCTCCGTCTCGTTATTTTGAAGCATCTCGGCCTTCGCGGACCTCAAAAACCTATTCACGATGCCTTCGGTCATCGTGCGGACCATGGTCGCCTGCGGGGTAGAGCAAAACGATATTTTAGAACCAAGAAAAAATTTGGCATGACTTTCCCTAAAAATAGGACAAAAAAGAATGCTTAATGCCAAAGTTCTCGCCGAAACGGAAATGAATCAACATTCCGGCAAAATAGCGGCAACTATCGCATTTCAAATACCGGTACACCTCCAAACACAAACACATATGCAACACCACAAACATATGCAACACCACGAACATACATAGATCTAGCTAGGCCATAAAAAGTGGATGTGCACATTGTTGTAGGGAGAACAACATAAATATAGCTTCCCCCCTTACTTACCTATCAAAACAAGGTAATTTAACCACTTAATTTGAATGAATCTATGGTGGAAATGAGGTGAAAAAGAGGAGGCACCCGAGACAAGGAGGAGGCGGTGGAGAGAATGAAGTGGGGAGAAAGTGAGTGTGGGAGGAGAGGCTGTCCAAAATATCTTGTTGCTGCCCACTTACTAATGGCGCACCAACCACAAATGCGCAATTAGTAATCTAGGTTACTAATGGCGCACTCTCCCTCGGTGCGCCATTAGTAGTTTTGAAAAAAAAACATGCTAATGGCGCACTGTCCCACTGTGCGCCATTATTAGTTTAAACTAGTAATGGCGCACCGTGGGACAGTGCGCCATTAGTAGTTTTGCAAAAAAAGGAATAAAAAAATAATAAAAAAACAACATTAGTGGCGCACTAACTGAAAGGTGCGCCATTACTAGTTACAACTAGTAATGGCGCACTTCCTCGGGATGCGCCATTAGTATGTTTGGACAGGCACGCTAGTTCAAAAAAAATTTGATACTAATGGCGCACCTTGGGCCAGGTGCGCCATTAGTAGTTTCAACACTAATGGCGTATCAGAAGGTGGTGCGCCATTAGTATATACTAATGGCGCACCACTTGTCTGGTGCGCCATTAGTGTCAATCCCATCTATAGCCCTTTTTCTAGTAGTGTGTGAACAGGCCGTTAACAGGCTTTCCGCGGGCAGGCCCGCCACCTTTTGACCAATTCAAACGGGCCGGCCTTTTCACAGGAATGGGCCTCTATTGCACCATGCCACGTGTCGCCGTATCATAGGCGCCTTCGGTCCAATGAGCGGATGACATCTATCCCAACGGTGAGCCAACACATGTTTCCTCCAACCAATGATGAATTTACACGTGGAAATCCCCATTGGTCGGGGCTGTTAACGGGTTATCGGATCCAAAACTCGACCCGATAGCTTAACGGCGTTCCGTTACGGTGGATGCCACGTGTCGGTCACCCTTGACGAAAGCAGTTCTGTGATGCGCGATTTATCGTCATGGAAGTGGACACTTCCGTGATGATAATTTTGGTAATGTCATGGAACACTTGATTCTGTCATAAATTTTTCATGGATGTACATGCATGACAAAAAACGCGACCTACTGTGACAAACACGTATCATCACGGAAGTGTATTTTTTTGTAGTGCGTATCATGCAAATATCCTCTGTTTTCGTTTCGAGCTGTTTCTGTTTCAGATTTAGAGCACCATGACTTCACCCTCCTCCAATAATGAAGACAAGGATGCTTGGCTCTTGAAGATAGAACTGTAAAGAGAAGAACCAGAAGAGATCAAGAAGGATGAAGGGATCAATAAAGCCATGGAGGTCCAAGCTCCGGCGATGAAAGAAGAAGAAGATGTCCCTCAACCTTTACCTAACCTCTTTACTCCAACGGAGATTGAAGCTTTCAAGATGATTGAGTTAGCTCGCATACAAAACAAGTATCTCACACAGGAGAATATTTTGTTGAAGGATCATATTGCTGGGCTCAAGGGCATTATCCGCAAGTTGGAGGAGCTTTTACGCTCGATGTGCGATTATCCACCATCATCATCACCACCTCCATCACCTCCGAAGAAATAATCACATGGGTATGGGCACTCCCCTTGGCAACTGCCAAGCTTGGGGGAGGTGCCCCGGTATTGTATCACCATCACACTCCTATCTTTACTGCTTTATTTAGTTCGATCCTTTTAGTAGTATCTTGATCTAGTAGTTCGAAGTTTTTGATATCAAGTAGTTTTGAGTTTTGCTTTGTGATCTCTTAATGTAATCGAGTCCATGTGCTATCTATAATAAAGATTAGTGTTGAGTCAAGGGCTTTGCTATGTCGCTATGATCTTGAGAAAGTAGAAAGAACAAAAGAGTTCATATTGATCTTATGGATAGTGATAACTTCACACATAGAAAGTATGAGGCATAAAAATTATTGAGAGTTGATGAACGTAGCCTTGATTCATTGTTGCAATCAAAAACACATAGAAAGTATGGTTCAAAAACACATAGAAAGTATGGGTCATCGTTGCAATTAATAGGAAGTGATAAGGAAAGAGGGGTTCACATATAAATATATTATCTTGGACATCTTTTATGATTGTTAAGCACTCATTAGGTATGACATGCTAAAAGAGTTGACGTTGGACTAGGAAGACAACGTAATGGTTTATGTTTTCCGACATCTCAGTTAAAGTATATTGTCATTGACCTTCCAAACATGTTGAGCTTGCCTTTCCCCCTCATGCTAGCCAAAATTCCTTGCACCAAGTAGAGATACTACTTGTGCTTCCAAATATCCTTAAACCCAGTTTTTCCATGAGAGTCCACCATACCTACCTATGGATTGAGTAAGATCCTTCAAGTAAGTTGTCATCGGTGCAAGCAATAAAAATTGCTCTCTAAATATGGATGACTTATTAGTGCAGAGAAAATAAGCTTTGTATGAACTTGTTGTGGCCGTAATAAAAGAATGGACTGTATAATAAAGGTCCACATACAAGGGACAGTATAAAGTGACGTTCTTTTGCATTATGATTTCGTACATCAACCCTAAACGCGCATGACAACCTCTACATCCCTCTGCGAAGGGCCTATCTTTTACTTCATGTTTTTACTTTATGCTTGAGTCAAGGTGATCCTCACCTTTCCCTTTTTCATTTTATCCTTTGGCAAGCTCTTCGTGTTTGAAAGATCATGATACATATATCCAATTGGATGTAAGTTGGCATAGGCTATTATTGTTTACATCACCTAAAGGTGAATATGTTGGGAGGCAACACAAGAAGCCCCTATCTTTCTCAGTGTCCGGCTGAAACTCTATAACCACAAGTACTGCATGAGTGTTAACAATTATGGGAGACTACGAGATAGTTGAGTATGTGAGCTTGTTGAAAAACTCTATTATTGACTCTTTCTGATGTTACAATAAATTGCAATTGCTTCAGTGATTGAGATTATAGTTTGTTAGTTCCCAATGAAGTTTTTGAACCATACTTGACATTGTGAATTGCTTATTACTTTATCATAGGAAATCATATGACAAAATCTATATATGTTGCTGTTATTAGAATGATCATGATGCCCTCATGTCCGTATTTTATTTTTATCGACACCTCTATCTCTAAACACGTGGACATATTTTTCGATTTTGGCTTCCGCTTGAGGACAAGGGAGGTCTAAGCTTGGGGGAGTTGATACGTCCATTTTGCATCATGCTTTTATATCAATATTTATTGCATTATGGACTGTTATTACACATTATATCTCAATACTTATGGCTATTCTCTCTTATTTTACAATGTTTACCATGAAGAGGGGGAATGTCGGCAGCTGGAATTCTGGCTAGAAAAGGAGCAAACGTTGGAAACCTATTCTGCACAACTCCAAAAGTCGTGAAACTCCACGAAACCACTTTTTGGATTTAATAAGAATTTATGAGCGAAAGAAATAGGCCAGGGGGCCCACACCCTGTCCAGGAGACAGGAGGGCGCGCCCCCCTATAGGGCGCGACCTCCTATCTCCTGGGCCCCCTGGTGGGCCTCCGGCGTCCATCTTCTACTATATCATCACTTTTACCCTGGAAAAAATTGTGGGTAAGCTTACGGGACGAAACCCCACCGCCACGAGGCGGAACCTTGGCGGAATCAATCTAGGGCTCTGGCGGAGCTGTTCTGCCTGGGGCACTTCCCTCCGGGAGGGGGAAATCATCACCAACGACATCACCAACGATCCTCTCATCGGGAGGGGGTCAATCTCCATCAACATCTTCATCAGCACCATCTCCTCTCAAAACCCTAGTTCATCTCTTGTATTCAATCTTGTATCAGAACCACAAATTGGTACCTGTGGGTTGCTAGTAGTGTTGATTACTCCTTGTAGTTGATGCTATTTGGTTTACTTGGTGGAAGATCATATGTTCAGATCCTTTATGCATATTATTACCCCTCTGATTATGAACATGAATATGCTTTGTGAGTAGTTACATTTGTTCCTGAGGACATGGGTGAAGTCTTGCTATTAGTAGTCATGTGAATTTGGTATTCGTTCGATATTTTGACGAGATGTATGTTGTCTTTCCTCTAGTGGTGTTATGTGAACGTCGACTACATGACACTTCACCTTTATTTGGGCCGAGAGGAAGGCATAGGGAAGTAGTAAGTAGATGATGGGTTGCTAGAGTGACAGAAGCTTAAACCCTAGTTTATGCGTTGCTTCGTTAGGGGTTGATATGGACCCATATGTTTAATGTTGTGGTTAGGTTTACCTTAATACTCCTTTTTGTAGTTGCGGATTCTTGCAATAGGGGTTAATCATAAGTGGGATGCTTGTCCATGTTAGGGCAGTACCCAAGTGCCGGTCCACCCACATATCAAATTATCAAAGTACCTAACGCGAATCATATGAACGTGACGAAAACTAGCTTGACGATAATTCCCAATGTGTCCTCGGGAGCTCTTTCTTCATTATTAGAATTTTTCCAGGCTTATCCTTTGCTACATAAAGGATTGGTCCACTTTGCTGCACTCTATTTACTTTATTTACTTTTTGCTCGTTACTATTTATCTTATCACAAAACTATCTATCACCTACTATTTCAGTGCTTGTAGAGAAAACCTTATCGAAAACTGCTTATCATTTCCTGCTACTCCTAGTTGGGTTCGGCACTCTTACTTATCGAAAGGACTACGATAGATCCCCTATACTTGTGGGTCATCACTCCCCCTAATGGTTTTGGGGTATAAGAGTATACATGTGCGAAACAATTAGGTCAGGAGACCCACGAGGGGCCCAGAAGACAGGGGGCGCGCCCTACCCCCCTAGGCGTGCCCTCCACCCTTGTGGCCGCCTACAGGCTCCTCTGGCTTCATCTCCAAGTCTCCTGGTTTGCTTCTGGTCTAAGGAAGATCATCGCGAAAGTTTTATTACGTATGGACTCCATTTCGTATTTCTTTCCCGCGAAACTCAAAAACAGGCAAAAAACAGAAACTGGCACTTGACTCTAGGTTAATTGGTTAGTCCCAAAAATAATATAAAATAGCATATTAATGCAGATAAAACATCCAAAACAGATAATATAATAGCATGGAACAATCAAAAATTATAGATACATTGGAGATGTATCAAGCATCCCCAAGCTTAATTTCTGCTTGCCCTTGAGTAGGTAAATGATTAAAAATGATTTTTTATGTGGAATGCTACATAACATATTTATCAATGTAATCTTCTTTATTGTGGCATGAATGTTCAGCTTCGTGAGATTCAAAACAAAAGTTTAATATTGACATAAAAACAATAATACTTCAATCATACTAATAAAACAATCATGTCTTCTCAAAATAACATGGCCATAGAAAGCTATCACTACAAAATCTTATAGTCTGGCTATGCTCCATCTTCCTCACACAAAATATTTCAATCATGCACAACCCCAACAAGCCAGGCAATTGTTTCACACTTTTGATGTTCTCAAACTTTTTCAACTTTCACAAAATACATGAGCGTGAGCCTTGGATATAGCACTATAGGTGGAAGAGAATATGGTGGTTGTGGAGAAGACAAAAGGAGGGATATAGTATCACATCAACTAGGCATATCAACAGGCTATGGAGATGCCCATCAACAGATATCAATGTGAGTGAGTAGGGATTGCCATGCAACCAATGCACTAGAGCTATAAGTGTACAAAAGCTCAAAAAGAAACTAAGTGGGTGTGAATCCAACTCGCGTGCTCACAAAGACCTAGGGAAATTTGAGGAAGCCCATCATTGGAATATACAATCCAAGTTCTATAATGTAAAATTCCCACTAGTATATGAACGTGATATCATAGGATAGTCTCTATCATGATATCATGGTGCTACTTTGAAGCACAAGTGTGGAAAAAAATGATAGTAACATTGCCCCTTCTCCACTTTTCTCTCATTTTTTGATTGGCCTTTCTCATTTTTTGGCCTCTTTTTTTTGGCCTGGAGTCTCATCCCGACGTGTGGGGGAATCATAGCCTCCATCATCCTTTCCTCACATGGGACCATGCTCTAATAATGAAGATCATCACACTTTTATTTACTTATAACTCAAGAATTACAACTTGATATTTAGAACAAAATATGACTATATGAATGCCACTGGCGGTGTACCGGGATGTCCAATGAATCAAGAGTGACATGTATGAAAGAATTATGAATGGTGGCTTTGCCACAAATACGATGTCAACTACAGGATCATGCAAAGCAATATGACAATGATGAAGCGTGTTATAATAAACGGTGGGTGGAAAGTTGCATGGCAATATCTCGGAATGGCTATGGAAATGCCATAATAGGTAGGTATGGTGGCAGTTTTGAGGAAGGTATATGGTGGGTGTATGGAAGGTATATGACTCACATACTTATTACAAAAATCTATTAGTTATCAAAACAAAGTACTACGTGCATGCTCCTAGGGGGTAGATTGGTAGGAAAAG
The DNA here is from genome assembly GCF_002162155.2 of Triticum dicoccoides. Lineage (NCBI taxonomy): Eukaryota > Viridiplantae > Streptophyta > Magnoliopsida > Poales > Poaceae > Triticum > Triticum dicoccoides. The sequence continues at coordinate 114,664,415 of NC_041381.1, forward strand.
ACCATCGCTCGTCCCCCACCGCCACTCATAAGGAAGACAGTCACAAAATAAATCATGCTCCGACTTCACCACATAACGGTTCACCATACATGCATGCTACGGGAATCACAAACTTTAATACAAGTATCTCTCAAATTCACAACTACTCACTAGCATGACTCGAATATCCCCATCTTCATATCTCAAAACAATCATAAGGAATCAAACTTCTCATAGACTTTGATGCACTTTATATGAAAGTTTTTATTATATCCCTCTTGGATGCCTCTCATATTAGGACTAAATTTATAACCAAAGAAAATTACCATGCTATTATAAAGACTCTCAAAATAATATAAGTGAAGCATGAGAGTTCATAAATTCTATAAAATAAAACCACTGTTGTGCTCTAAAAAGATACAAGTGAACCACTAGAGAAAAATTGCCTAGCTCAAAAGATATAAGTGAAGCACATAGAGTATTCTAATAAATCACGATTCATGTGTCTGTCTCTCAAAAGTTGTGTATAGCAAGGATGATTATGGCAGACTAAAAAGCAAAGACTTAAATCATACAAGACGCTCCAAGCAAAACACATATCATGTGGTGAACAAAAATATAGCCTGAAGTAAAGTTACCGATAGATGAAGACGAAAGAGGGGATGCCTTCTGGGGCATCTGATACGTCTCCGTCGTATATACATTTCCAAACACTTTTGCCCTTGTTTTGGACTCTAACTTGTATGATTTGAATGGAACTAACCCGAACTGACACTGTTTTCAGCAGAATTGCCATGGTGTTGTTTTATGTGCAGAAAACAAAAGTTCTCGGAATGACCTGAAACTCCACGGAATATCTTAGAATAAATAATAAAAAATCCTCGCCAAAGATGAAGACCAGGGGGCCCACACCCTATCCACGAGGGTGGGGGGCGCGCCCCTCCCCCCTGGGCACGCCCCCCTACCTCGTGGGCCCCCTGGTGGCCCTCCGACGCCAACTCCAACTCCATATATTGGCTTTCGAGGAGAAAAAAACCAGGGAGAAGAAATCATCGCATTTTACAATACGGAGCCGCCGCCAAGCCCTAATCTCTCTTGGGAGGGCTGATCTGGAGTCCGTTCGAGGCTTCGGAGAGGGGGATTCATCGTTGTCGTCATCATCAACCATCCTCCATCACCAATTTCATGATGCTCACCGCCGTGCGTGAGTAATTCCATCGTAGGCTTGCTGGAAGGTGATGGGTTCGATGATATTTATCATGTAATCGAGTTAGTTTTGTTAGGGTTTGATCCCTAGTATCCACTATGTTCTTAGATTGATGTTGCTATGACTTTGCTATGCTTAATGCTTGTCACTAGGGCCCGAGTGCCATGATTTCAGATCAGAACCTATTATGTTTTCATGAATAAATGTGTGTTCTTGACCCTATATTGCAAGTCTATAGTCACCTACTATGTGTTATGATCCGGCAACCCCGAAGTGACAATAATCGGGACCACTCCCGGTGATGACCATAGTTTGAGGAGTTCATGTATTCACTATGTGCTAATGCTTTGTTCCTGTTCTCTATTAAAAGGAGGCCTTAATATCCCTTAGTTTCCAATAGGACCCTGCTGCCACGGGAGGGTAGGACAAAAGATGCCATGCAAGTTCTTTTCCATAAGCACGTATGACTATATACGGAATACATGCCTACATTACATTGATGAACTGGATCTACTTCTGTGTCACCCTATGTTATGACTGTTACATGACGAACTGCATCCGGCATAATTATCCATCGCTAATCCGGTGCCTACGAGTTTTCCGTATACTGGTTCTCGGTTATTTACTTTTTCGTAGCTACGGTTACAATCACTACAAAATACCAAAAACATTACTTTTGTTGTCTTTACTTTTGTTACCATTACCACCACTATCATATTACTTTGCCACTAAATACTTTGCTGCAGATACTAAGTTTCCAGGTGTGGTTGAATTGACAACTCAGATGCTAATACTTGAGAATATTCTTTGGCTCCCCTTGTGTCGTATCAATAAATTTGGGTTGAATACTCTACCCTCGAAAACTGTTGCGATCCCATATACTTGTGGGTTATCAAGACCTTTTTCTGGCGCCGTTGCCGGGGAGCATAGCTCTATTCTTTGAGTCACTTGGGATTTATATCTGCCTAACACTATGAAGAACTTGAAAGATGATCGAACTACTATTTTCCCTCAACAACGAGGGGAGGTAAGGGACTGCCATCTAGCCTTGCACTAGATTCTCCTTCTGTTATGAGTAAGTTTGCGACACCTAAACCTACTATTGCTATTGATTCTGATATGTTACATGTTATTGATGATGCCACTTCTGCTATGCATGATACTTATGATGAAACTACTTCTATGCTTGATACTACTGTGCCACTTGGTCAATATCTTGATGAGCAAATTGCTAGGTCTAGAGAAAGAGAAATTATTGAAACTGAGCACGATGATGTTAGTGATGATGAAAATATGCCTGCTATTCCTGAGGGTTATCTTTTTAATGCTGAATCTATTGAAGCTGTTCTTGCTTGCCAGGATAGTCTTGAACGTAAGAGGTTGCTAGTTAAGTGGAGTAAAGAATCTTTTAGAGATAGGATGAAACCCGACCCTGCTTTTGCTACTTCACTTATCTGTGTTCCTGATCAGGATTATTATGATTTTTCTGTTGATCCAGATATAATTACTTTGGTTGAATCTGATCCTTTTAATGGCTATGAATCTGAAACTGTTATGGCACATCTTCGTAAGTTAGATGATATAGATGTCTTGTTTACTAATAATGAGAGATCGCGCTACCTTTATTTACTCAAAATATTCCGTTCTCATTAAAGGGTGATGCTAAGAAGTGGTTTAATTCTCTTGATCCTGGTTGTGTGCAAAGTCCCCAGGATATGATTTATTACTTCTCTGCTAAATATTTCCCTGCTCATAAGAAACAAGCTGCTTTGAGGGATATATATAATTTTGTGAAAATTGAAGAAGAAAGTCTCCCATAAGCTTGGGGGAGGCTTCTCAAGTTACTTAATGCTTTGCCTGATCATCCTCTTAAGAAACCTGAAATACTTGATATCTTTTATAATGGACTAACCGATGCTTCTAGAGATTACCTGGATAGTTGTGCTGGTTCTCTTTTCAGGGAAAGAACACCGGATGACGCTGAAATTCTATTGAATAATATGTTGGCAAATGAAAATAATTGGGCACCTCCTGAGCCAACTCCTAAGCCAACTCCTGAGCCAATTACTGAGCCTATTCCTAAACCAACTCCGAAGAAGAGAGGTGTTCTATTTCTCAGTCCCGAAGATATGCAAGAAGCAAACAAATCTATGAAAGAAAAAGGTATTAAAGCTGAAGATGTTAAGAATTTACCTCCTATTGAAGAAATACATGGTCTTAATTTACCGACTGTTGAAGAAGTATATGATCTCAATTACTTATTTACTGAAGAACCTCCCGATATCCCGACACAGGTAGTAAAGGTAAATTCTCTCTATAGGTATGATAAAGCTAAAGTCCCTCCTACTAAAATTGCTAGTCAGTGCTTGGATGAGTTTGATGACTTTATGTTTAAGCAAGATGATTTTAATGCTTATTTTGGTAGACAATTAAAGCAGAATACCTTTATGATTAAATGCTTGAGTGATTATATGGCTGATATTAGAGGTGAACTTAAACTTGTTAGCAAACATGCTTCTATGGTTACCACTCAAGTAGAACAAGTACTTAAAGCTCAGAAAGAAGTTATTGATGAGATGAATAGTAAGAAAAATGATTATGCTGTTAGAGTGGCTACTAGAACTGGTAGAATGACTTAGGAACCTTTGTATCCTGAAGGCCACCCTAAGAGAATCGAGCAAGATTCTCGGAGAAATAATATTTATATGCCTAGTTCTTCTAAGAGGAAGAAAAAGAAAAATGATAGGATTGTGCAAACTTCTAGTGAACCTATTGCTGAACCACCTGATAATCCAAATGATATCTCTATGTCTGATGCTGAAACACAATCTGGTAATGAACATGAACCTAGTGGAAATGTTAATGATAATGTTCATGATGATGCTCAACCTAGTAATGATAATGATGTAGAAGTTGAACCTGCAGTTGATCTTGATAACCCACAATCAAAGAATCAACGTTTTGATAAAAGAGACTTCGTTGCTAGGAAACATGGTAAAGAAAGAGAACCATGGGTTTAGAAACCCATGCCTTTTCCTCTGAAACCATCCAAGAAAAAGGATGATGAGGATTTTGAGCGCTTTGCTGAAATGATTAGACCCATCTTTTTGCGTATGCGATTAACTGATGTGCTCAAAACAAATCCTTATGCTAAGTATATGAAGGATATTATTACTAATAAAAGAAAGATACCTGAAGCTGAAATTTCCACCATGCTTGCTAATTGCACTTTTAAGGGTGGAATACCAAAGAAACTTGGAGATCCCGGAGTGCCTACTATACCATGATCCATTAAAAGAAGTTATGTTAAAACTGTTTTATGTGATCTTGGAGCCGGTGTTAGTGTTATGCCTCTCTCTTTATATCGTAGACTTGATTTGAATAAGTTGACACCTACTGAAATATCTTTGCAAATGGCTGATAAATCAACTGCTATACCTGTCGGTATTTGTGAGGATGTGCCTGTTGTGGTTGCAAACGATACTATTTTAACGAACTTTGTTATTCTTGATATTCCCGATGATGATAGTATGTCTATTATTCTTGGAAGACCTTTCCTTAATACTGCAGGGGCTGTTATTGATTGCAACAAAGGCAATGTCACTTTTCATGTTAATGGCAATGAGCACATGGTACATTTTCCGAGGAAACAACCTCAAGTTTATAGTATCAACTCTATTGGAAAAATCCCATCGATTATATTTGGAGGTTTTGAATTTCCTCTCCCTGTTGTCAAGAAAAAGTATGATATTCTTATTGTTGGGGATTTTCATATCCCCGTAGAGGTAACTTAGTGTCATTCGAAATTTTTCCGGTTGCGGGATTATTTGGAATGAGTTTGTTAACAAGACTTGATCAACCTTGTTAGTGGGTTCATTTTGATGATCACGAGATGGATGAAACTAGAAGTACAACCTTCTGTACCCTCTTTATATTTTTTGTTATTTAGTAAAAATAAAGTAAAGTAGTATTTTTCTGTCTGTTTCCTGACTTATCCGTGCAATATAAAAATATCCCGAAAATAAAAGTCCTCAGAATGCCATGCCAATTTAATATGATTTTTTCGGGAATATTTCAGAATTTACTGTGCAAAAATTACCATGGGGGGGGGCTGCCACCTGGCCACGAGGGTGTAGGGTGCGCCCTACCCCCCTGGGCGTGCCCCCCTACCTCGTGGGCCCATGGTGGCCCTCCTCCACTTATTCCTGCACCCATCTTCTTCCTCTGTCTCACACAAACACGAAAAAACAACTCAAGCACGAGTTCCAGCCCCCGTTGCTGTGATTTTCTATCTCCTTGCTCAAAGCACCTCTCGCAAAACTGCTTGGGGAGATTGTTCCTTGGTATGTGACTCCTCCATTGGTCCAATTAGTTTTTGTTCTAGTGCTTTCTTCATTGCAAATTTGTGCTGCATAGGTGACCATGTTCGTTAGCTTGCATGTCAAATTTATATGGTTCCAAGTAGTTCTAATGCTTGATACCCTAGGCACTTGTGGGAGTTGTTGCTATCAATTTTATTAAAGTTGGTTCACTTTTATTTGAGGATACTAAAAATTTCAGATTGTTTCAGAAATAATGAAGAGACTTTTGAGGGGCTCGTCGAGCCGAAGCTCTAAAGAAAAACAAAAGGTAGAAGAGGAGAAGCCCAAATTTAATTTACCTCGCACTGCAGACGTCCGGCCGTGTGAATGGCCTTCCGATGACTTCTTGAGGAGAGCTGGGATTCATGAAGATTTCTATTTATTGATTGAGAACGCCGGCCTCACCGACTCCCTCCACGACCAACGTCATCGGTATCTCTTACTCACAAATACTTTTGTGCAAAACTTCTACTTTTTCCCTAAGAAATCACCTCCAACAGTAGAGTTTCATTTAAATGACGTTGTTAAAGAGATGGCATTAGCAGAATTCTGTGAGGTTTGCAGAATACCCTTTGAGGGCACCTTAGATAAACCCCACCATAATGAATTAGAAGCTTTTGTCAACACTATCACGGTGGGAGAAACCAGGAAGGTTTCTGATGCAAGGATCACTAGCATACATTATCCTGTTTTACACTACTTTGCCTTATTTGCTAGTCGTTGCTAGATTGGACGCGGGAACTGTGGGAACCTTAGTATTCCTAATATTATTATTTTGCTCCATGGTTTATACCGCAATAACTCTGTTAGTATGGGTGGAATTGTTGCTAGACGGTTAAGTCTGAACCGTACTAAGGGCCCCATCTTTGGAGGCATTTATGCTTCGCGCCTAGCTGAACATTTTGAAATACCTATTAGGCATGCGGAGAAAGAAGAAACAGCGCTGCCCCATGCTTATTTAGATTACAAGAGTATGATAGTGCATGATTTTCTTGTTAAGAGTCGCGATGGGGAGCTTAAATATAAATTATACTTTGATAAACATCACCCTGAGACTATTACTTTGCCTGCTCCTTCTTTGTTTAACTTGTATGCAGAGCCTCACATTGTTCTGTGGTCGGCTGTTCAAATCTATCGGAACCCTGCACCTGCCCCGGAGCCAGAACCACAAGATGAGCTTCCACGACTATTTGTTTATTCTTTGGATCCAGAGGAGGCTGCCAGCCAGTGGCAGTCAGAGTCTTCTTTGTCACAGTATGACCCCAGCTACACCTACGGGTATCCGCCAGGCCATCCCTGGCAATAGACCAACTTAGGCCACAAGCCTAAGTTTGGGGGAGTACGTATTTCCCACCGACATTACATTCATGTTCACACACACTCATTGCTAGATGTCGGTGCTCATACTCTTTCATTGTATTATCCATGATAGTTTAGATTTATTTTTTTGCTTTCTTCTTGTGTGTTTTATAAACTTTTAAAAAATATAGTTAGTTTACTTTCCATGCTTGTAGTAGAATTAAAAAGAAAACCCAAAAATATTTCCCGTTCTTCTTTTACTTTTTGGGAGATTTCCCATGTAAATAGTTTTTATTTCTTTTTCTTTCTTTGGGGGTCGAGAAGACCATATTGAAAATTCTTAGTGGCTCTTTTATGCATGATTGATTATTTATACCTAGAGCCCATATTACTTGTCTTCTCTCTTGAGTTGAATGCTTGCAGATTCCAGCTTAGTCCAATGCACGTGCAGTCTTATTATTATACACACCGCTCGGTCGTGCGAGTGAAAGGCAATAATGATGATATATGATGGACTTATTGAGAAGAGAAAAGCTGGTACGAACTCGACCTCTTTTGTTTTGTAAATATGATGATTCATCGTTCCTGATTTAGCTTTTATGAAGTAAACATATTTGCAATGACATTTAGAGATTATAGTTTCTTGTGCCATGCTTGATTAGCTATGAGTTATAATGGTTTACCTTGCGTGCCAACATGCTATTAGAATGATTATGATATGGTATGATGGGGTGGTATCCTCCTTTAAATGCATTGAGTGACTCGACTTGGCACATGTTCATGCATGTAGTTGAATCCAATCAACATAGCCTTCATGATATTTATGTTCATGGTGGATTATATCCTACTCATGCTTGTACTCGGTGTGAATTAATTTTAATGCATGTTTACGACTGTTGTCGCTCTCTCAGTTGGTCGCTTCCCAGTCTTTTGCTAGCCTTCACTTGTACTAAGCGGGAATACTACTTGTGCATCCAAACTCCTTAAACCCCAAAGTTATTCCATATGAGTCCACCATACCTTCCTATATGCGGTATTTACCTGCCGTTCAAAGTAAATTTGTATGTGCCAAACTCTAAACCTTCAAATAAACATTCTGTTTTGCATGCTCGAATAGCTCATATGTCAACTAGAGCTGCCCTTATCTTACGTGTTAGGCGGGTTATTCTCAAGAGGAGTGGACTCCGCTCCTCATTCATGAGAAAATGGCTGGTATTCGGGATGCCCAGTCCCATGCTTTATGCAAACTAAATCAAAATAACTGCAAACAAAACTCCCCTTGGGACCCGTTGAATGTTGGAGGCACTCGTTGTTTCGAGCAAGCCATGGATTGATGCTTGTGGAGGAAGGGGAGTATAAACTTTACCATTATGTTTGGGAACCGCCTATAATCTGTTTAGCATGGAAGATATCGTCGTCTTTTAGTTGTTATGTTGACAATGAAAGTATGCCGCTCAAAATATAATTTATCTCTATTTAAAAACCAAGCTCTGGCACCTCTACAAATCCCTGCTTCCCTTTGCGAAGGGCCTATCTATTTACTTTTATGTTGAGTCATCACTCTTCTTATTAAAAAGCACCCGCTGGAGAGCACACTGTCGTTTGCATTCATTATTATTGGTTTATATTGGGTATGACTTGACGGGATCTCTTTTACCATGAATTACAATGTTTAGGCAGTCCTTGATCTTTAAAGGTGCTCTGCATTTATGTTTTGCGGTCTCAGAAAGGGCTAGCGAGATACCATTTTGTTATATCATGTTATGATTATTTTAAGAAAGTGTTGTCACCCGAGTTTTATTATTATGGCTCGCTAGCTGATTATGCTATTGATATGAGTAAATGTGAGACCTACGTGTCATTGTGAGTATGGTTAGTTTGTAATAATTGCTGAGACTTGAATGCTGGCTTTTCATGTTTACAACAACAAGAGCAAACAGAGTTTGTAAAAGTTTTTCTTTTTCTCTTTCAGTTTGTCAACTGAATTGCTCGAGGACAAGGAAGGGTTTAAGTTTGGGGGAGTTGATACGTCTCCGTCGTATCTACTTTTCCAAACACTTTTGCCCTTGTTTTGGACTCTAACTTGTATGATTTGAATGGAACTAACCCGGACTGACGTTGTTTTCAGCAGAATTTCCATGGTGTTGTTTTATGTGCAGAAAACAAAAGTTCTAGGAATGACCTAAAACTCCATGGAATATCTTAGAATAAATAATAAAAAATCCTCACCAAAGATGAAGACCAGGGGGCCCACACCCTGTCCACGAGGGTGGGGGGCGCGCCCTTCCCCCCTGGGCACGCCCCCTACCTCGTGGGCCCCCTGGTGGCCCTCCGACACCAACTCCAACTCCATATATTGGCTTTCAGGAAGAAAAAAATCAGGCAGAAGAAATCATCGCGTTTTACGATACGGAGCCGCCGCCAAGCCCTAATCTCTCTCGGGAGGGCTGATCTGGAGTCCGTTCAGGGCTTCAGAGAGGGGTTTGTTGTTGTCGTCATCATCAACCATCCTCCATCACCAATTGCATGATGCTCACCGCCGTGCGTGAGTAATTCCATTGTAGGCTTGCTGGACGGTGATGGGTTGGATGAGATTTATCATGTAATCGAGTTAGTTTTGTTAGGGTTTGATCCCTAGTATCCACTATATTCTGAGATTGATGTTGCTATGACTTTGCTATGCTTAATGCTTGTCACTAGGGCCCGAGTGCCATGATTTCAGATCTGAACCTATTATGTTTTCATGAATATATGTGTGTTCTTGATGCTATCTTGCAAGTCTATAGTCACCTACTATGTGTTATGATCCGGCAACCCCGAAGTGACAATAATCGGGACCACTCCCGGTGATGACCATAGTTTGAGGAGTTCATGTATTCACTATGTGCTAATGCTTTGTTCCGGTTCCCTATTAAAAGGAGGCCTTAATATCCCTTAGTTTCCAATAGGACCCCGCTGCCATGGGAGGGTAGGACAAAAGATGTCATGCAAGTTATTTTCCATAAGCACGTATGACTATATACGGAATACATGCCTACATTACATTGATGAACAGGAGCTAGTTCTGTGTCACCCTATGTTATGACTGTTACATGACGAACCGCATCCGGCATAATTATCCATTGCTAATCCGGTGCCTACGAGTTTTCCATATACTGGTTCTCGCTTATTTACTTTTCCGTTGCTACTGTTACAATCACTACAAAATACCAAAAACATTACTTTTGTTGTCTTTACTTTTGTTACCGTTACGACCACTATCATATTACTTTGCTACTAAATACTTTGCTGTAGATACTAAGTTTCCAGGTGTGGTTGAATTGACAACTCAGCTGCTAATACTTGAGAATATTCTTGGGCTCCCCTTGGGTCGAATCAATAAATTTGGGTTGAATACTCTACCCTCGAAAACTGTTGCGATCCCCTATACTTGTGGGTTATCAGCATCCCCAAGCTTAGGCTCTTGGTTGTCCTTGAATATTACCTTGCGATGCCTTGGGCATCCCCAAGCTTAGGATCTTGCCACTCCTTATTCCATAGTCCGTCAAATCCTTACCCAAAACATGAAAACTTCACAACACAAAACTCAACAGAAAATCCCATAAGCTTTGTTAGTATAAGAAAATAAATCACCACATTATTGTGCTGTTGCAAACTCATTTATTATTTTTATTGGTGTAATATCTACTGTATTCCAATATTTCCATGGTTCATACCCCCCGATACTACCCATAGATTCATCAAAATAAGCAATCAACAAAGAGAAAACAGAATCTGTCAAAAACAGAAAAATCTGAAGTAATCTGTAACTCGAATACTTCTGTAACTCCAAATACATTGAAAAATTAGGACAACCTGAGCAATTTGTGCACCAATCCAGAGCAAAAAGAATCAGATAAAAAGCACGTTTCAATACCTGGAAATTATTTACTGGGCATAGAAGTTTCTATTTTTCAGCGGGATCAATACAACTATCACCGTAAGCTATCCTAAAGGTTTAGCTTGGCACAAACACTAATTAAAACATAAAACCACATCTAACCAGAGGCTAGATGAGTTATTCAAAGCAAAATAGGAACAAAGAGCAAGGAACAAAAATAAAATTGGGTTGCCTCCCAACAAGCGCTATTATTTAACGCCCTTAGCTAGGCATAAAACACGAATAGATCTAGGTATTATCATCTTTGGTATGTAATCCATAAGTGGCTCTGATAATAGATTCATATGGCAATTTAGTTTTCTTTCTAGGAAAGTGTTACATGCTCTTCCTTAACGTAAATTGGAATATAATGTTTCCTTCTTTCATATCAATAATTGCACCAATCGTTGTAAGGAAAGGTCTACCAAGAATAATACGACATGTAGGATTGCAATCTATATCAAGAACAATGAAATCTACGGGCACATAATTATTATTTGCAACAACAAGAACATCATTAATCCGTATCATAGGTTTCTTAATAGTGGAATCTGCAAGATGCAAATTTAAAGCACAATCATCAAATTCACGAAAACCTAACACATCAAATAAAGTTTTTGGAATAGTAGAGATGCTAGCACCAAAATCACACAAAGCATGGCACTCATAATCTTTAAAGTTAATCTTAATAGTAGGTTCCCACTCATCATAAAGTTTTCTAGGGGTAGAAACTTCAATTCAATCTTTTCTTCAAAAAATTGCATCATAGCATCAACAATATGTTTAGTAAAAGCTTTGTTTTTATTATAAGCACGAGGACAATTCAACATGGATTGCAACAAGAAAATACAATCTATTAAAGAACAATTATCATAATTAAATTCCTTGAAATCCAAAAGAGTGAGTTCATTACTACTTAAAGTCTTGACCTCTCCAATCCCACTTTTATCAATTTTTGCATCCAGATCTAAAAACTCCGAATCATTGGGATACCTTATAACTAAAGTTGACTCATATCCAGTCCCATCTTTATCAAGATTTATATTATAAACAAAAATTCAATAGGAGTCACATCAATCACTTTAAGGTCTTCATCCTTATTTTCATGGAAACTAGAAGAACATGCTTTTATAAACCTATTCATTTTAGCATGCATCTTAGCGGTTTTTTCTTTGCATTCATCAATGAAATTCTCATAACTTTGAGAGACTCATTGATATCATGCTTAGGTGGAATAGATCTAAGTTTCAAAGAATCAACATCACTAGAAATTCTATCAACATTCCTAGCCAAATCATTAATCTTGAGAAATTTTTCTTCAATCAAAGCATTGAAATTCTTTTGTGAACTCATAATTCTTTAACACTAATCTCAAAATCAGAGGGCATCTTATTGAAATTTCCAGAAGAATTATTGTAGGAATTACCGTAATTATTAGAGGAATTGCTAGGAAACGGCTTAGAATTAAAATTACCTCTATACGCGTTATTACCAAAATTATTCCTACCAAAAAAATTCACATCCATAGAGTCATTATTATTCTCAATCAAGGGGGACAAAGGCATAACATTAGGATCAAACCATTAATTTCATAAGTTCATCCATCTTTCCACTCAAAACATTAATTTCTTCAATAGCATGCACTTTTTTACTAGTGGAAGATCTTTCAGTGTGCCATTGAGATTAATTAACCATAATATTATCTAGGAGTTTAGTAGCCTCTCCTAAAGTAATTTCCATAAAAGTGCCTCCTGCAGCGGAATCTAAGAGATTTCTAGAAGCAAAATTCAATCCGGCATGAAAATTTGGTATAATGATCCACAAATTCAAACCATGTGTAGGGCAATTTCGTATCATCAATTTTTGTCGCCTCCCAATGTTGTGCAACATGTTCGTGATCGACTTGCTTGAAATTCATAATATTGTTCCTAAGGGTGATGATCTTAGCGGGAGCAAAATACTTAGAGATGAAAGCATCTTTGTACTTGTTCCACGAATCAATACTATTTGTAGGAAAAGATGAAAACCAAGTTTTAGCACGAACTTGTCGGGGAAACTGATCCACGAACACCTATGGGGCCGGCGGACCGGGCCCCTTTCGGTTCGGCGGGGGGCGGAGGTCGCACGAAGAGCAGATCGAGGCGAGGCACACGAGCAGTTTTTACCCAGCTTCGGAGCTCTCCGGAGAGATAACACTCCTACTGCTGCTTGTCTGGTTGTATTATCTGGTGTTCTTGCTCTCGAGCAAGAGAGTGTGATGTTTTCTGGGCTACGAATGAATCGAAGCAAACTGTCCGAACCCCCTCTACGTTGCGCATGGGCCTCCTTTTATACGCTAAAGGGGTCACCGACAGGTGCCAACGCAGAGGAGGGTAAAAACGTAAAAAGCAAGGTAGTTGATACAGTTGCTTGTACAGTGCACCCTACCTAACCCTGACGGCAGGGGACAAGGGCATTAAATGCCCATCTGAGTCGCCCGAACAGTGCAGAAAAGGACCGTTAGGGGCGCCACCGTTCGCCACGATGGCGATCTTGTCAGCTTCGCATGCCACTGCGCACCACTGGCTGCACAGCCTCCCGCCACGCGCGCCCGGAGAGGCCCCCAGAGCGACACGTTGGTGGATGCGCTGGAGCGTGGGCGCAGAGTGGCCGTCTGCCGCGGCAAGCGCCTTGCCGCTATTGTTATCTCGCCGGGTCCAGAAGCTCGTCGCTCACCGGGCCTCGGGGTACCTTATTTAGTCTTCCCGGCAAGCTCCTCTTGCCGGGGCCTTGTTGCCTTGCCGGAGCGCGTGGCGCGTCGCGGCAAGTTCCTTGGAGCGCCTTGGTTGGCCTTCCCGGCAAGCTCCTCTTGCCGGGGTCTTGTCTCCTTAGCTTAAATACTTTGTTCTTGGATGGCTCCAAGGGAACCTTGGGGGATCTTGGCGTTCGCCCGGCAAGCCTTTGACGCGGGGTGCTGCAACTGCCTGTGCACAAGTTCGGGGTACTAGGGTACCCCTATTCTAGTACACCGACAGGAGCCCCCGGGCCTGGGCCAGACACGGTGCCGAGCGCTGTTGGGCCAGGCCCAAGACAGGGCACGGGCACACGCGGGCTGGGCCACGCCAAATCTTGCTCCGTATCCACCGCGCTCTCCCATAACGGCACGCGTTGAATGCGGCATCGTGGGAGAGATCGTGGGTGGTTGTTTATTTGGAAGGCCGAAACGTCCACCCCGTCCCTCTTTATAAGCAGAGGAAACAGAGGCAGTTCGTTCCCCCTCGCTGGTTGCTGCTACTCCTTCTTCACAAACTCCGCCGCTCCCCCCTTCTTCTCATAACCGAGAGAGCAGCGCTCCCCCCCCCATTGCCACCAGCATCACCATGCCGTCGACCTTCCCCACCACCTCCGCCATGGCCCCGAAAGCCGACAAGGGAAAGGGTGTGAAGTCGGCCGAGGCGCAGCGGCTCGCGGCGCTGCGGAAGGAGCGGGCGATCTTCACCCCCCAGCTCGGCGTGCAGGAGCTGAGGGAGTACTTCTACCTCTTTTGGGCGACGGAGACGCATGTGCATCCGCGCACGAGGGTACTCCCGGCCGCTGCCTCGGAGTTGGCTCCAAATGGGTACCCGTTTTTCCCGCTATTCTTCTATTGCGGGCTCTGCCCGCCCTTCTCGGAGTTCTTCTGTGATATTATGAACACATATGGCTTCCGCCCCCTTGACTTCACCCCCAACGCTGTCCTGACCATGGCAGTTTTCATACATTTGTGCGAAAACTTTGTCGGAGTCCACCCTAGTGTTGCCCTTTTTCGCCACTTCTTCATACCTCGGGTAGAGAGAGGAGAGCCGCTTGCCGGAGGGATTGCCTGGGTCTCGAGAGTCGGCAAGAAAGAGGCATACTTGGAGGGTGAGCTCTGCAGCAAGTGGGAGGAGTGGACAGCGAAGTGGTGCTGGATCGTTGAGGAGAATCCGCAGCCCTTCACCGCCGTGCAACAAACTCCAATAGTGCGCGGCAACGACTGGAGCAACATGGCCCCGGAAGACGAGAGGCTGAAGATCGCCATCACTAGGATTCTTCGCCTCAGGCTTGTCGGGCTCACGGTAGGTGCTGTCGGGGCAGATTTCCTCCGCCGCCGCATTGCCCCCTGCAGGAGAGGGGGAGGCCCGCCTGGGAATTCAAGAATTCGGCGGACATCATGAGGCTGCGGCCGGGCCTCAACTACAACTTCACCGTCTTGGAGTTGGACACAATGCTCTTGGAATTATTCAAACGCGACCCCCAGCACCCATTCACACTGCCGAGGGACGTAGTTCCTTTGGGCAATAACTCTTCACTTAACCGGATCCGCGCCATGATGCCGTTGTGCGATTCACACAGAATCGTCCCAACTTGGCAAGAGCCTGCGGATGACGTTGTGCGAGCGTTCTTCGACACCTTGGAGGAAGTGCCGGTCCGCGCTGACGAGCAGAAGAGCCTCACCCGTGACACCACCGATAAGGAGCTGCAGCTCATCGCTACTAGGGCGGAAGAGGCTGCGGCCGCAGCTGCTGCGGGTGTGTTTGGGTTTACTGTGGAGGAGGCGGAGGCTGCAGAGGCGGCAAACCTTGCCGAACGCGTAGAGTTCATGGGCGAGGAGGAGCCTGCCGGTTCCGAAGCCGAGCCGAGCGAGGCCGGCGTGGAGGAGGCTGAGCCTTCAGAGAACTTGCCGCAGACGGAGCCCCCGGCCCCGCCAAGGAGGCGCCTTCCCAGGGCCGGGGACGCAGCGGGGCGGCAGCCGGCTCCACAGCCACCTCGCCGTGCGACGCGCTGTACCGCGGCAAGCAATGTTGCCGCGGGAGCGCCTCACGCAACACCGGCAACTGGAGCGAGATCTTCCCGGGCCACTGCCACTGCCCCCGCCAAGCGGGCAAGGGATCCTACTCCTCCACCTCGCCGCACCGGAGGAGGGCCGGACTTCGATCTTTCCGCGCTCAGCTCCGACGAGGAGGAAGAAGAGTGAGTTTCTTTGGTGCTCTTATAATCCTTCAATCTTGCTGTTTATATCTTGTATCTGACTTGCTCCAATCTGGACTCCTTTTTTTTCAGAACACTGGCCCAGAGAGCGGCGAAGAGGGCCAAGGCCGCGGTGATCGTCATCGAGGATGACCCCATCGTGTCAGCAGGAGGTGGGCCCGAGACCACCTTGACGGACCCGGCAATCACCCCTCAGAGCAGCCCGCAGTGCAGCCCCCAGCGTAAGTTCATAGTTTAGCCTTCTGCTGTCGGGCGCGCTTGAGTGCTTTTTCCTTTGTTGATATCTTGCTTGTTGACTTGTGCAGGAGCAGAGCAGCCTCATCAGGAGCGCCCGGAGGCTGGTCCCGAAGTGCCACCTGCTTCGACTATGCTGCCAAGGGAGGAGTCCCCGGCAAGGGAGCACTCTCCGGCAAGGGGGGACTCTCCGGCAAGGGACGGCACTGCTGATCCTGCGGCGACCGAGGCCGCAACTGAAGATCTTGGTGCAGGTAGTCCACTTGCCCAGAAACTTTCCCTTGGTTCTGCTTCTTCCGTTTTTTCTTCCTTGGATTTTTGATTGATTTTCCTCCCTTCTTCGTTCTTCAGACCCATCTACGGCTGAGCCAATGGAGACAGAGGGCGCCGGTGAGGAAGGTGCCGGTGCTGATGAGACCGCCGGCGAGGAGGCCGCCGGGGCTGCTGCTGCGGAAGCCGGCGAGGGGTCGGGCGATCGCACTGATGACCCTGAGGCCGCAGGAGCGCTGGGCGCTGCGCCGACCACCGAACCCTCTGCCGCTTCCGCGGAGCCGGGCTCCGAGGAGCCCCAGCCCGGCGCCTACTTGAAGGTCGGTGAAAATATCTTCATCAAGCTACCCTGGGCGTCGAGCTCCAGGGCGCCGGTCGAGGGGGAGACTTTTGATGGAGAGGTGCTCGCCTCTGCTGGACTGTCATTGGTTGACGTGCCCGGCAGCAGCGGCGGCGAGCCTGAGGAGGAGCAGCTGCTGCGGAAGCTGCTGTCACTCTAACGCACCCGGCAAGCCAAGCTGGCTTCCCGGGAAGCGCTTGTCGCGAAGGCGGGAGTTGACATGGAAAAGCGCGCGGAGGAGCTCCGGGGCCAAAATCAAGAAGCTCTCCGGTCCCTGGCGCAGGAGCGGTAGCGAGTCGACGAGGAGCGCACGGCCTTTCTTCTCGAGAAGGCCGAGGCTGAGGAGGAACAAAGGCTGGCTGCCGAGAAGCAGTCCACGCGGGAAGGTGAACTAGTGCAGCGGAAGGCCCACCTCGACAGCTACGAGGAAGAGCTCGCCGAGCGTGAGCGAGCACTTGGCGGGGCGCTCAAGGAGGCAAAGGACGCTGCGGCAACTGCAGAGGCCGCCAAGAAAGAGCTAGAGGAGAAGGTGGCGCCGCTGGAGGCCGATATTGGGAAGAGCGGCGAGGAGCTTGCCGCGCTCAAGCGTGAGCGTGAGAAGGATGATGCCGCCCACGGTGAGCTGCAAGGCCTTCTCGCTGAGAAGGGCAAGGAGCTCAGCGCCGCCAAGGATTCCAAAGCAGACCTGGAGCTGAAGCTGGCCACGCTGATGCAGACGCTGGAGGCTGCCAAGGAGCGGGAGAAGACCTTGTCGGAGAAGGTCAAGGCTGACGCGGCGCTGCTGGAGAGCATTGCAGTTACCCAGAACTCATTCAGAGACACAGTGGAGCACTGGACCGAGGGTCTGGTGAACATTGCCGCAGTCATCAACGAGGAGCTGGCGCAGCTGGGGATGGAGGACTTTGGGTATCCTTCTGACGAGAGTCTTCAACCCAGCGCCAAGCTCAGCCTGTTCTTCAAGGGCGTGGCGACGGCACTCCAGCGGCTCCGGGAGAGGATCCCGAAGCAGCTAGCCGACGAGTCGCGCAAAATCTGCGCCGGGGTTCTCCAGAAGGTGCTGATGAAGGTAGCCTTCCGCAATCCAGGCCTCAGCTTCACCAACGTCCTCAGGTCCTTGCCGCCTGACGCCGATCTGGATGCACTCAAGGCCCTTGTCGCACCCATTGTGGACAAGGTGAGCGAGATCAAGAGAGTCGAGGGCGGACACGTAGATTAGGCCGCCCATTTCTTCTTTTCCCTTGTCGCTGCTAATCATGTTATGAAAACAGTCTGTTAGAGCCGCGACAAGTTATCTTGTAATATAACTTTATTTCTGTTATCAATTGCTATGTTATTTCCTCTACTAGATTCCTTCCTTTGTATGTTTTTACCCTACGCTTCTAGGGAACTTGTCGGCGCAGGCGCCCGAGCCGCGAGCGCTGAGTGCGGAACTTCAGCAGCCTGCTGGCGGCGCTGCTTCCGACAAGAAACCTTGTCACGACTAGATGCAGCACGCTTAAGCTGTTGAGCGGACTCGAAACAAAGTAAGGGCGCAACTAGCCACGAGTTGGTTCCTCCGCGCACAGGTTTTCCATAGAAAGCAGGGTCGTTCGTGGAAGATAACTCAAAAATTTAAAAAGTGATTGCTCAAACTTTGGCAACTTAGCTTTTCTGTCATTTGCTTCTCAGTAAGGCAAGTCTTTGCTTGAACGACGCCTGGCCCATACCACAATCTTCTCCTTCCCCCCCGGCAAACTTGTGTGCGAGAGAACCTTCTTTTCCTTTAAGAGAAAAAGAAAGAAGAGAAAATAATAATATGGAGCTCTTCGGCTCGTTACTGCTTACCGGATGTAGGTGCTGCACAAAGTGTTAGATAATCGCATGCAAGAAAGGAACTAACGCATGAAATGGACAAGCTGTGCGGAGCACATGGGGTTTTACTTATGCACGGGATCTGCGCCCGGCTTTGTACAAAGGATTACATGCAACAGCGGCCAGACTTGTACAAAAGGTGGTTGCCGGAACAGGTTCCGGCAACCGCGCCTTATGGGAAAAACTTACGAAGATGTTCTATGTTCTAGGAGTTGCTCACCGGAATGCCATCTTCGGTCTCAAGGCGGACAGCGCCAGGCCTTGTGACTCGTCTCACCCGATAAGGGCCTTCCCACTTCGGCGTCAACTTGTTGGAATTCTTGGCGGACTGAATGCGCCGAAGAACAAGGTCGCCTTCCTCGAAGCTTCTGGCTTTAACTTTGCGGCTATGATAGCGGCGCAAAGCTTGCTGGTATCGAGCAGCTCGTACAGCAGCCTGAAGACGATCTTCCTCATGGAGCAGCGCATCGTCTTGCCGCAGCTGTTCTTGCTCAAGCTCATTATAAGCGAGCACTCGAGGTGATCCGTATACGAGTTCCGTGGGGAGAACTGCCTCTGCTCCATAGACTAGAGCGAAAGGTGTCTGGCCAGTGGCTCGATTTGGCGTCGTTCTAATCGACCAAAGAACCACCGGCAGCTCCTCGATCCAGTTCCTTCCGCACCTGTGCAGCCTGTCGAAAGTTCTGGTCTTGAGCCCGCGCAGCACTTCAGCATTTGCCCTCTCTGCTTGACCGTTGCTTCTTGGATGAGCAACAGAAGCGAAGCAGACCTTGGCGCCAAGGTCTTGGACGTACTGCATGAACGTGCGGCTCATGAATTGTGTGCCGTTGTCGGTGATGATCCTGTTAGGGATCCCGAAACGGCAAACAATCGACCTGAAGAACTTGACTGCTGACTGTGTTGTCACCTTCCTCACTGGCTGCACTTCCGGCCACTTTGTGAACTTGTCGATTGCGACGTACAAGTACTCAAAGCCCCCGACAGCTCGGGGGAAGGGGCCGAGGATATCGAGCCCCAAGACCGAAAATGGCCAGGATAAATGGATCGTCTGGAGAGCTTGAGCTGGCTGGTGTATCTGTTTGGAGTGGAACCGGCACGCTTCACGCTTGGTTACTTGTGCAGTTGCATCCTGGAGGGCCGTCGGCCAAAAGAAACCTTGCCGGAAAGCTTTGCCGGCAAGTTCTCTTGCGCCAATGTGGTGGCCACATATGCCTCCATGTATCTCCGCCAACAGCTTTTGTCCATCTTCCCGGCGAATACACTTCAATTTCACACCGTTGAGTCTTCTTCTATACAGTATGCTATCGACAAACTGGTACATACTTGACTGCCGGGCTACTCTTTCCGCTTCTTCTTGTTCTTCGGGAAGTTCTCCTGTCTGAAGGAAGTGGACAATCTGCTGTGCCCATGCTGGAGCTTGTGGCTCGACAACAAGGACTAAAGGCACATCTTCTGCTGTGGGAACATCCGCTACCACGGCAAGGACTTGTGGTCCTGCCGGAGCTTGATGTTCCCCGGCAAGCTTGCCGGAGCAAAACTTGTCGGGAGCGTCTGCTTCAACGGAACAAACCATAAGGCTTGCCGGAGCAGACTGCCCCTCAGCATCGTTGGTGTTAATCTTGGGGACTTTCTTGGTGGCGGCTTCGGGGAGCTCTGCCGGAAAGTATTCGCCGGAAACCAACTTACTCTTCTTGCTTTGTCCAGTTGAGGGCGTTACGGATGGTTGAGTCAACTTAAGCACAAAGATCCCTGGTTCCACAGGTAACTTTAGTGCGGCGCACTTTGACAGGCCATCAGCAATATCATTCTGAGCTCTTGGGATATGCTCCATTTTTAGGCCGTCAAAGTGCTCTTCTAGCTTCCTCACTTCATCAACATACGCTTCCATCAACGGACTCTGGTAGTTCTTGTTCACTTGTCGGACGACAAGCTGTGAGTCACCCCTGACAATGAGCTTCTTGATCCCAAGGTCTGCTGCGATTCTGAGACCGACAAGCAATCCTTCATACTCTGGAGTATTGTTGGTTGCTTGCTCTTTGGGAAAGTGCATCTGGACTACGTACTTGAGGTGCTCTCCGGTGGGTGCGACAAGCAGCACGCCTGCACCGGCGCCTTGCAGCGAGAAGGCACCATCGAAGTACATCAGCCACTCTTTGCTTGCCTCTTTGACGGGGATGCTCGTTTCTGGAATTTCTTCATCTGGGGTTGGCATCCACTCTGCTATGAACTCTGCCAATGCTCTGCTTTGGATAGTTGAGGTGCTCTCAAACTTGAGGCCAAAGCTTGACAGTTCCAGCGCCCACTCGACAATCCTGCCCGTTGCTTCTGGATTTTGCAGTATCCTCTTCAGCGGAAAGCGAGTGACGACTGTGATCTCATGTGCTTGGAAGTAATGGCGCAGCTTTCTCGAGGCCATGAGGAGGCCGAAAAGCAACTTTTGCACACCAGAGTACAATGATCTAGCCCCCTGCAGAAGAGAACTGACAAAGTCAACTGGGCGCTGCACCATTCTCCTTGGCATCTTATCATGTTCCTGCGCAAACCCATGTTTGTCGGGACCAGAGCTTGTCGATGAAGCCCCCTGCTTGTCGCTGGATGGATCTGCCGTGGTTGCTGGCTCATCATCCGCCTCCCTCTCCGCCACTAACGCAGCACTAACCACTTGATTGGTTGCCGCTATATACAGCAGCAACTTCTCTTGCGGCTTAGGTGCGACAACCGTTGGAGTGGAGGACAGGTATCTCTTCAAGTCCTGTAGCGCAGCCTCCGCTTCCGGAGTCCATTTCATTGGACCTGCCTTTTTCAAAATTTTGAAAAATGGCAGGGCGCGCTCGGCAGATCTAGAGATAAACCTGCTGAGAGCAGCCACGCAACCGGCAAGCCTTCGTACATCCTTGACGTGCTTTGGTGCATCGATCTGCTCAATGGCTTTGATCTTGTCGGGATTGGCTTCAATTCCCCGCTGAGACACGAAGAACCCGAGAAGCTTGCCGGAAGGGACTCCAAACACGCACTTCTCGGGGTTAAGCTTGAGGTTGATCTTGCGCAGGTTTGCAAATGTTTCGTCTAAATCTTGAATCAGGGTCGCCTTGTTCTTGCTCTTGACCACTATGTCATCCATGTAAGCTTCCACATTTCTGTGCATTTGCGGCTCAAAAGCATGGTGGACTACCCTTGCGAATGTTGAACCAGCATTCTTCAAAACGAAAGGCATCCGTACGAAGCAGTACGTGCCACACGGGGTGATAAATGCGGTTTTCTCTTCATCTTCTTCTGTCATGATGATCTGATGGTATCCTGAGTATGCATCAAGAAATGAAAGCAAATCACATCCGGCTGTGGAGTCAACAATCTGGTCAATACGCGGCAAGGGAAATGGGTCTTTGGGACAAGGTTTATTAACATCAGTGAAGTCAATACAAAGTCTCCATTTCCCGTTAGCCTTGCGCACAACAACAGGATTGGCCAACCACGTGGGATGGAGTACTCCTCTGATAAGGCCTGCTGCTTCCAGCTTCTTAATTTCTTTTGTGATGAATTCTTGGCACTGTACTGCCTGCTTCCTGACTCTCTGCTTGACGGTCCGCGCATGAGGACAGACGGCAAGGTGGTGCTCAATTACTTTCTTGGGAACACCAGGGATATCAAACGGTTGCCACGCAAACACGTCGACATTCGCCCGCAGGAAAGCAACGAGCGCGCTTTCCTATTTGGGGTCAAGAGTGGCGCTGATGGTAAATGTACCACCAGTGCCATCCTCCTTGGCGGACACCTTCTTGGTCTTAGGTGGAGCTGCCATTGCCTTCTTACACTTGCCGGTGGAGCTCGATGGTGCGTCCTCGATGGTAGCGCAGCACTCCGAAGAGGTGCGCTTGCCGGACTAGGCATTAGAGCTCTTGCCGGACTTGGTCTTCTTCTTCCCCCAGGAGCTTCAGCGGCAAGTGTCCTGCGTTCTGCTGCGGCTGCTGCTTCCCGGTAGATCTTGTCGGCACAGATAAGAGCATCCTTCTTGTCGCCAGGGACAGAGATGACACTTATTGGGCCTGGCATTTTCAGTACGTTGTACGCATAGTGAGAGGCTGCCATGAACTTGGCGAGTGCCGGTCGGCCAAGGATTCCATTGTAAGGCAATGGAAAGTCGGCAACGTCAAACATGACCCTCTCGGTCCTGAAGTTCAGCTCGCTGCCAAATGTTACCGGCAACGTGATCTTTCCCTTTGGCTTGCTCCTTCCCGGGTTGATTCCTTGAAATGTGCCGGTCTCTTCGAGCTCGCTGTCAGGGATCTGTAGTTTCTGGAGCACCGCGGAGGAGATCAGGTTCAAGCCGGCCCCGCCGTCAACTAGCATCTTAGTGACCTTGAGGTTGCGGATTGTTGGTGAAACCAACATCGGCAAGCACCCGACCGCAGTTATGTGATCCGGGTGGTCCTCAATATCAAAGATGATAGGCGTGCCGGACCATTTCAGAGGCTTGCGTGACTCGACGGGTGGTTCTGCTGCATTAACGTACCACACCCACTGCTTGAGTTGGCGGTGCGAGGCATGCAGAGAAGCACCACCGTCAATGCACATGACCTCTGTGGCTTTCTGGAACTCCTGCTCATCAGTCTCCTCATCATCCATATCTTCATCTTCGTTATCATCTTCATCCTTGTCGCGGCCACGGGGAGGTCTATCTCCTTGCCGCTGCTTGGCCTTGCCGCAGCGTCCTCCTCGACCGGGACGTTTCTTGCCGGATCCACCAGCTCCTTCCTGGGCCTTCTCTTTGTCGCACCGCTCGTATTCAGCTTTCTGTTGCTCAACAAGCTGCTCGACTCTCTTACAGTTCTGAAGATCATGGCCCTTGGTGCGGTGAATCTTGCAATACTGCTTGTTGGTGCCGTCCTGCTTGTCGGTGACCGCCACCTCTGCGGTAACCTCCTTGCCGGAGTCACCAGCTTTGGCTTCCTTGGCGCCACAACCATTGCCGGACTGCTCAACAACTAGCACTTCTTTGCCCTTCCTCCTTCTGTTGTTCCGCCATCGGTTTTTCCTTGTCGGGGCGGCATCTTCACTATCAGATCCTCCCGCTCCTATATTTTCTCCGGGGAGTCTCCTCCCTTCCTCAGCACGCGCACACTTGTCGGCCAGTGCATATAACTCACTGACATCCCTGATCTTGCACATCGCCATTTCCTCCCGCATCCTGCGGTTCCGCACGTTCTGATGGAACGCGCTGATCACCGCGGCAGGGTGGACGTCTGGGACGTTGTGCTGCACACTACTGAATCTCTGAATGTACTTGTGCAGGGGCTCTCCTTCCTTCTAGGCGAGCAGATGAAGATCACTCTCCTGGCCATGAGGCTTGTGTCCGCCTGTAAAGGCGCCGACAAACTGATGGCACAGATCAGCCCAAGAGGATATGGAGTTGTCCGGCAAGTGCATGAGCCAGGATCTGACATTGGGCTTGAGCACCAGCGGGAAGTAGTTGGCAAGGATCTTGTCATCTCGTCCCCCGGCAGCTTGCACCGCAATGGTGTAGATGCTGAGGAACTCTGACGGATGCGTCTTGCCGTCGTACTTCTCCGGTACGTCTGGCTTGAAGTTCTTTGTACTGGGCCACTGGACTTGCCGCAGCTCACGAGTGAACGCAGGACAACCTACCGCGTATGGCAGATCGCCTGGTTCCCCTGGCGCATGCATGTCAACAGAGGGCCCAGCGCGCTTGTCGGATTGACGTCGCGCTTCTCTTCGGCGCTCGATGCGGGTTCGAGCGTCTTCTTGTTGTCGATCATGAAGAACTTGGCGCTGATCGCGACGAGCTTGTGGATCCGACGATGCAGTGGAGTCGCTGTCGAGGTGGATCCGGCGAGTCGGGGATCTTGGCCTTCGGGGCGGTGATTGCATGGTAGTTGCACCTCCGCCCGTTTCGTCGCCACCGGCTTGCGTCCGGCGGCCCTGCCGCGGCGGCGACACGCTCGACCGCCGTGGAGTGTCGCCGTTGGCGTAGCCAATGAGACTCTGAATGGTGGCTCTCCATTCATCGATCTTGTCCGACGTCGGAGGGTAATCTAGGAGAAGTTGAGCTCGTGCCAAAGCTTCTGCTGGAGTGGTGGGTGGCAGTGGCGGACGGCGCGGGGAGCGGGACGTGGTCGAACTTCTAACTATGTTAGAAGGAGCAGTATCCCGTCCAGGCGACTGTGCCCCGCTCGTCCCAGCACGCTGGTGTGCATGCTGGTCTTGAGCGCCCCGAGATCCACCAGCTTGGTCTTGGGCTATCATGCGTATGGCACTGCTAGTGCCATGACGCTGTTGATCTTGCGCCTCCTGAGAGTGGCGCGGAACATGTACAGTCGCTGAGGTTTGTGCAGCCTTGTTCTTGGACCTGGCGGCATCATGAGCTTCCTCGTCGACGTCCTTTCTTCCGCCGGCGTCCATCCCACCACTCGTTTGCTCCAACGGTGGCGTAAGTGATGTGGATGGAGCGGCTGCCGCCGAAGTCTTCTTCTTCGGTGGCATGTTGATGAAGGGAATAAAGATCTAGCTCGTGTGAACGCCGGATCTGGTTCACACAATCTCAACACCCCCTACCTGGCGCGCCAAAGATGTCGGGGAAACTGATCCACGAACACCTATGGGGCCGGCGGACTGGGCCCCTTTCGGTTCGGCGGGGGGCGGAGGTCGCACGAAGAGCAGATCGAGGCGAGGCACACGAGCAGTTTACCCAGCTTCGGAGCTCTCCGGAGAGATAACACTCCTACTGCTGCTTGTCTGGTTGTATTATCTGGTGTTCTTGCTCTCAAGCGAGAGAGTGTGATGTTTTCTGGGCTAAAGGGGTCACCGACAGGTGGCAACGCAGAGGAGGGTAAAAACGTAAAAAGCAAGGTAGTTGATACAGTTGCTTGTACAGTGCCCCCTACCTAACCCTGACGGCAGGGGACAAGGGCATTAAATGCCCGTCTGAGTCGCCCGAACAGTGCAGAAAAGGACCGTTAGGGGCGCCACCATTCGCCTTCGCATGCCACTGCGCACCGCTGGCTGCACAGCCTCCCGCCACGCGCGCCCGGAGAGGCTCCCAGAGCGACACGTTGGTGGATGCGCTGGAGCGTGGGCGCAGAGTGGCCGTCTGCCACGGCAAGAGCCTTGCCGCTATTGTTATCTCGCCGGGTCCAGAAGCTCGTCGCTCACCGGTCCTCGGGGTACCTTATTTAGTCTTCCTGGCAAGCTCCTCTTGCCGGGGCCTTGTTGCCTTGCCGGAGCGCGTGGCGCGTCGCAGCAAGTTCCTTGGAGCGCCTTGGTTGGCCTTCCCGGCAAGCTCCTCTTGACGGGGTCTTGTCTCCTTAGCTTAAATACTTTGTTCTTGGATGGCTCCAAGGGAACCTTTGGGGATCTTGGCGTTCGCCCGGCAAGCCTTTGCCGCGGGGTGCTGCAACTGCCCGTGCACAAGTTCGGGGTACTAGGGTACCCCTATTCTAGTACACCGACAGATCTCGAAGAGAAAATGGAAATATCTTCAATTTAACAATATCATTATCCACATCCTTTTTCTTTTGCATATCACACAAATCAAAGAAATTGTTTAGATGGGATGCGGCATCTTCACTAGGAATGCCAGAAAATTGATCTTTTATAACGAGATTCAGCAAAGAGGCATTAATTTCACAAGATTCCGCATTAGTAGCAGGAGCAATCGGAGTACTAATAAAATCATTGTTATTGGTGTTGGAAAAGTCACATAATTTTCTATTATATTGAGCCATCGTGACAAAGCAAGCAATCCAACACAAAAGTACACAAAAAGTAAGCAAAGAAGACAAAGGGAAGATGGGCGAAGAAAATGCGAATCTTTTCGAAAATCGTTTTAGAAGTGGGGGAGAGGACAACGAGAGGCAAATGGCGAATAATGTAATGCAAGAGATGAGAGTTTATGATGGGTACTTGGTAGGCTTGACTTGGCGTAGATCTTCCCAGCAAGGGCGTTAGAAATTCTTCCTGCTACCTCTTGAGCTTGCGTTGGTTTTTCCCTTGAAGAGGAAAGGGTGATGCAGCAAAGTAGAGTACGTATTTCCCTCGGTTCGAGAACCAAGGTATCAATCCAGTAGGAGACAATGCACAAGTCACTGATACATGCACAACTAATCAAACAAACTTGCACCCAACGCGATAAAGGGGTTGTCAAATCCTTGACGGTTACTTGCAGAAGTGAGATCTGATGGAGATAGATAAACTGTAAAGTAAACATTTTTGGTATTTTTGGTTTATAGACCAGAAAGTAAAAGATTGCAAAGTAGTAGATCGGAAACTTATATGATGGAAAATAAACCAAGGGGCCATAGGTTTCACTAGTGGCTTCTCTCAAGATAGCAAATAATACGGTAGGTGAACAAATTACTGCCGGGCAATTGATAAAAGAGCGCATAATTATGACGATATCTAAGGCAATGATCATGAACATATGCATCACGTCCGTGTCAAGTAGACCGACTCCTGCCTTTATCTACTACTATTACTCCACACATCAACCGCTATCCAGCATGAGTCGAGAATATTAAGTTCATAAAGAATGGAGTAATGCATTAAGTAAGATGACATGATGTACAGGAATTAACTTAAGCAATATGATGAAAACCCCATCTTTTTATCCTCGATGGAAATAATACAATACGTGCCTTGCTGCCCCAACTGTCACTGGGAAAGGAAACCGCAAGATATAACCCAAAGCTAAGCACTTCTCCAATTGCAAGAAAAACCAATCTAGTAGGCTAAACCAAACTGATAATTCGAAGAGACTTGCAAACGTATCAAATCATGCATATAATAATTGAGAGAAGATTCAAATAATATTCATAGATAATCTTATCATAAATTCACAATTCATCAGATCAAAGCAAACACACCTCAAAAGAGTATTACTTTGAATAGATCTCCAAGAACATCAAGGAGAACATGGTATTGAGAATCAAAGAGAGAGAGACTAGTAGAAAAAGGGTCAAATATGAGAAACATTAGTACCGGTTTGCATATGAGCCAGCACTAATGGTCCATTAGTGCCGGTTCAAATGACTTGGCGGGAGGTGACCTTTAGTACTAGTTCATTGCGAATCTTTAGTACCGGTTCGTGCCACGAACCGGTACTAAAGGTGCTGGCCGGGCACCAGCATCTTTAGTACATGTTCGTGGCACGAACCGGTACTAAAGAGGTTGTGGCAGGCACTATTTTTAGTCCCACCTCGCTCCCCTAACAAGAATTTGACCACCTTAAATATGTTACTTCTCGAACTATCACAAGCATTTCGTCTTCATTGAACTCTATGTGTAGGGCCGGTTCTTAAATCGGTGGTAGATTCCTATTGACGATGTAAATTCTATACAAAAAGATCATTGATGATCAATCTATTTTTTATATGTACTTCTCTGTAGCAGTAGTGCGTTTTGGCTGAAAGGCGGTACTGAACAATGTATTTTTTCTGCATTCAGATGCACAATTTAAATATGTTATTTTTCAAACTATCACAAGCATTTGGTGTTCATTGAACTCTATATAAGAAGAAGAA